>NC_138677.1:1743073-1796073 GCF_964273445.1 Streptopelia decaocto | reverse complement strand
AGAACCTCCCAAGACCTTGGAACATGGTCCTTGAAATGAGATAGAGCTTCATGGCATTGCATTCAGAACGTTAAAACAATGTTACCTTCTTCCACTTGTGTCTCTTTCTCTAGTTTTCCTATGCTCTTTCTGTCTCCCAAAGCCACCCTAGTGGGAGCAGTCGACCTCCCTACATTTGCAGGGCAGGTAGACTGACCCCCTGCTGGAATTCAACCACATCCTTGTGGCTGCCCATGGTGTTCCACGTGAGCCACCTCCTTTTTTTTCTTAAGACTCAATAAAGTTGTGCTGCATCTAAGCCTGGGCCTCTGAGTCCTTCTTCCGTCTGAGGTACCTCTGCCAGTCCAATTAGGCAAAAATTTGGAAGAAGAGGATGGTGGGACTCCATGACTTGCATTTTCTTTTGTTCACTTTCACTTTTGTTCACTTTTGTTCACTTTTGTTCACTTTTGTTCACCTTGGAACTGGAGAAGACATTCATGGCCATTCCACAGCCAATAGCAAGAAGTGAGGAAATAGTTCCAAATGATGGTAGGAGTTTGGCTGGGAAACAACATTTCCTGAGGACAATCCACACTCTCATCTCTCTCACTCTTTTCCCTCCTTTACCCGATTTGCTGTGCATGCCCAACACATAAGGTCACAGGAAGATGAGATAGAGGAACCTCATACAGTCCTTCAGCATGTGGCAGAGCCCAGCTACTCTCTAGACATGCATCTGCATCATCATCATTGAACACCAGGATGGAAAGGAGCACAAGGAATACCTGGACCCACGTTTCTTGGCAAAGCACAGGCTAGCCAAGATGTACCAGCACCCTGTCCAGCTCAATCTTAAATGTGTTCAATGTTTCAGAATCCACCACTTCCCTGGGAAGATGTCTCCAATGTCTCCCTGTTCTCACCATGGAAGATTTCCATCCCTTGTCCAATCAGAATGCTACCAGGAGTTCATTGTAGCCTTTGCCCCTTGTCTTTTCCATGTGACTGCTTGTAAGAAGGGAGTCTCCATCTTCTTTCTAGGCACTCTTAATATATTTGAGCATGGTGCTGAGGTCTCCCGTAAGTATCTCAAAGCTGAACAAACCCAGTTCTCTTAGGCTTTCATTGTATTGCAGCTTCTCAGTTCTTTGATCATCTTTGTGGAAATTCTCTGGACCTTTTCCAGCCTGTCCACATTTTTTCATGTAGAGGAGACCAAAACTGAACACAATATTCAAGATTTGGCCTGAGAAGCTCTGAGTAGAGCATCATTATGACTTCTTTGCCTCCACTTCTGATGCCCTATCAAATGTAACCGGGTATCCTGTTGGCCTTCTTTGCGCAGCAGCACATTGTTCACTAATATTGACCTTGTTGTCCACCAGGACCCCCAGGTCCCTTTCCACAGAGCTGCTTCCCAGCCAGGCAGATCCCAGCCTGTGCTGCACTCCTGGTGTATATTGTCCCAGGAGCAGGTCCTTACACTTGTCCTTGTTGAACTTCATCAGGTTCTTGTTAGCCAAATCCTCCATCCACTCCAGGTCATCCTGCAGGCTGACCCTCCATTCAAGGCTGAGATAATTCACAAATTAGGATTGGAATCAGCCACACTCAGGCTACATACTGGAGTCACCACTTCCTGTATTTGAAAATATCTTTATAGACCTTGGCCCTCAGTCCTGGCTCTTACTCTAAATTATGGAATCCCTCTGGTATCCGTGGTGTCCTGTGTACAGAAAAACAACTTGGAGGCACTGTTGGGCTCAAAATGATGGCTCAGGCTCACAGGGACTGATGGACAACATGAGGTTCCCCTCATGCTCTTCCTGTCCCCACTTCAAGGCAGAAACACCACCATTACCCATCTCACTGGGTGCTGGGCATTAGCAGTGGACAGGACAGGCACCAACCCAAGCGTAGATGATACACAGGTGATCACCCTGCCTGTACTCAGCTTCCCGGGCTCCCTCAAGAGCTCTGTGGCAGGACCAAGCTGAGCTCTGCTTATGAGACCACTGCTTCTCACTCGCCTGCCAGGGTCTTCCCAACTGTGCAGTCCCTGGCCTTTAGAGAGCTGTCCTCCAAGAGACACTGCACACCCCTGGGAACCACATGGGCACTAGCAAAGTACAGGGCTGTGGCCTCATGGTAGGACATCTCTCTCCATATGGGGATCTGCAGGGAACAGCACCAGTCTGGGCATGTACACTGGGAGAAAAAGTACTGGTCCAAAGCCCAGGAAGGCAGGCTCCCAGCATGGTGCCATGGTCCTGCTCTGCCCTGGGCCCAGGCAATGGACCCCAGCATGGAGCCTGTGCATGCAAAGAGAGAGGTGTCAGTGAGAAGACCTAGGCAATCAAGACACTCCTCTGGGCACATGCATCAGACACTCTAGATGGAAGTCTCATATGGACCTGCTCATTCACACTTTGGGGATTCTCATTTCTCTTGATCTTCACTGTCCTTCTAGAGAAGAAGTTGAAAGGTTCATGTCCCTCTTTGCTATTCCCTGCCTGCAGAATATGTCTCTTTTGTTGAACAAGTCTTGGAAATGAAGAGGACATTGGCCATGCAGCATCCTATTTTCTCTGCCAAAAATGGCAGTCTCAATTGTAATAAACTCTTTTGGAATGAGAATTTCTTCAGTGATGACAGTGGTACAGTGGAGTGGTTTGCATATTGTGACATCATGATGGAAGAATGTCATAGAGAGGTCATAGAATTATAGAATATTTTATATTGGAAGGGACCTTGAAAGGTCATCTGGTCCAATCTTTCATGGGCAAGAGAGACTAGATGACATTATCAACCACTGTGTCCAATCATATTTTGGAAATTTCCAATGACAGGGCCTCTACCACAGACCTGAGATGTGAAAGACTGTTCTTAATGGTAAAAAAAAAAAATATTTCTTCTGTCAAAATGAAACCTCTACCAGTGACACACGTACTCATTGGACTTTCCCTTTTCCACCTGGCTCCCTGTGATGAGAGAGAATCTATCCTCTTTCTAGATACCCTTTAAGTACAAGAATGTTAAGATGAGGTTCCCCCAAGCCTTCTGTTCTCCCAGGATAAAGGACCTATCTCCTTCACTCTTCTCTCAGAGGACAGGTTCTCCAGGCCTTTGGTCCAATTAGAGACATACACAAGAGAGGTGGTGGCTCCCGGAATAGGATCAGCGAAGGCTGAATCCGGGGGAATGCATCCCTGCTGCAGTTTTCTTGATGTGGAAGTGATGTGGAAGTGGCACCTGCTTGAGGATGACCACAATCCCAATGACCATGCTGCCAGGGCTTACCAGAAGCCGATTTTCTCTCTCGTGCGAGTGTTGGAATGAAGAAGTTTGCATATGGTGACATCACAGTTAAAAGACATCACTGAGAGGATCATGAACTCAGTGATGAACAGGAAGGCAATAAAAAATAGGAATGACTGCTCCAACCAGCAAGCAACACAAAAGATTTTCCTCGGGACAAGGAAAGTCTCCATTATTTTTACACAACAACGACAATATATCAGGTCTCCACAACTGAAACCTGAGGAGGATAAAGAACGGAAGCCATTCTCCATCATGGTTGGAATGTACACGGAGAAGATAATGGCACATGGGGCCATATCGCGGTTGAGACGGACAAACGACATGGACCAAATTCTTGCAAGATGAAAGTAATAGGTGCCATTTATTGCTACAAGTGCATTTTTATACCATTCTACCAGTTCATGTGTATTTCAGTACTGGTTACAAGTTACAGCACTAACATCTCATTGGTTAATTTTTCTATCATCCATGTTATTCTTCTATACCCTTCTCTCTCACAGGTACATCTCTCCACTCTCCGGATACTCCTTTACTCCCATCCTTCTCAAGGGTAAATCTTAATATCTCAAGGCTGATCTCTACTCCCATATTTTCTGTCAAGGATTCCACAGACCCGCTGCAGTTTCCCACAGGGCCATGTGCCCACTATTTGAGGGATGGGAAGCCCAGGGGAATGAGATCAAATACAGGTGTCTTCTCCTTTGCCAGCTCAGTACATGACCAGAAGTAATCAGAACCCAGACAAGACTGAAGGTGCAAAGCT
Source organism: Streptopelia decaocto (assembly GCF_964273445.1). Lineage (NCBI taxonomy): Eukaryota > Metazoa > Chordata > Aves > Columbiformes > Columbidae > Streptopelia > Streptopelia decaocto. The sequence goes on along the minus strand of NC_138677.1, from coordinate 1,792,007 downwards.
GTAGTGGGTAAAATATATTTTATTCTGTTGCCTTCAGATGGACAAACAAGCCCTGGTTTCCAACTGAGAGAACACACTTAACTTAGATGCAGGTCCGTCCATACCTGGGCTGAGGTGTGGATGTGGACCAGAGCAGAAAAGACCATGTAGAATTGTGACCAACATTTTTCATCTGCTAGAACTCACCATTACCATGGAATGGCGGGCACCCATTACATGTAATAGGATGTGTTGTAATGCCTGGGTTCATTGAATTCTTAATTGCTTCCTTTTAATTGCTTCCTTCATATGCCCAAAGTACCTGTTAAGTCTAACAGAGACCATGGTTGAAGATTTCATCAAGTGGAATGAGAGAGAATGTGGGGTAAGGAATAACAATGCCTTTGCCCAAGCAAGGTCACGAAGGGTGAGAAAGCCAATAAGCTGAACATCCCTCAGACTAAACACCACACAGTTAATTGATGAAAGCCTGAAAATAATTTACTGTGTGAGCAAGTGACAAAATCCCACCGCAGGGAGTCCCACTCTCCCCTTCCTTCAGCTTTTTCTCTGAGCAGACTGAAAGAGTTGCCTCAGAACAAAAGAGGACTTGAAGGCCCAAGCTTGAATGCATCACAACTTTATTGAGTTTTAAGAAGAAAAGGAGGCGGCTCATGGGGAGCACCAGGGTCAGTCACAAGGATGTAGTGAGACTCCTGTAGACAGACAGGCTGCCTCCCCTGCAGAACGAGGGAGACCAAGAGGTACCCACTTGGCTGGCCTAGGAAGGCAGAAAGAGAAAAGGAAAGAGAGAGAGACACACAAGTGGAAGAAGGAAACATCCATTCAAAGCTCTGAATGCAATGCCATGTAGCTCTATCTCCTTTCAAGGACCATGTTCCAGGGTCTTGGGAAGTTCTTGCTCAAGAATGGCCCCAGCAGCTTTAGCAGGGTCGGCATCTGCTGCCACAGTAGCGGCTGGTAATGCAGGAGAGGTCAAAGCCCCCAGAGTTGATGGGCACTCCCTCACAGCTGAGGATGCTGCCAACAGCAGCAGAGGTGGAGGAGCCCACAACGGTGTTCTGAGGGAAGGAGCTGAGGATGGGGCCAGGCAGGGTCACCACCACGGGGGAGGGCTCAATGACAACAGTGGAGTTCTGGCACTGCCTGACACAGGGCTCATTGCAGCTGTTGGCCAGTGGGGTTGGGCCACAGGGCTGGCAGGGCACGCATGGGTTGCAGCAGGACATGTCTCTGGGTCAGAGTTTCACCTGAGAGAAAACATAGGAGGAAGCAGAGCATGAGGACTTGATCATGAGAAGCAGCACTGCTCCCAACCACAGTGGAGACAAGGAACCTCCTGGCCCAGCATCTGCTGTCCAGCTCACATGCCAGAAGCCACCTTCACAACATCCCAGGCTCTCTCTGCAGAAGACCTTCTCTCCCCTTCCCTCACCCATGAGAAGCAGCTTCCACCACGGGGTCAGGACAGACCCTGTCAGCTGAGATACACATTGAGGAAAGACACCTGATCCTGAAGGAGAAGAAGAAGAGGCTTCAAACTCACCTGTTTCACAAGGAGAAGGAGGCGAGTGAAGTGGATGAGAGAGCAGAGAGTTGGGCTGCCTTTTATAGGAGTCCTGCACTGCCTCAGGCCCAGGCACCCTTAATGGAAGTAATAATTTTCTGTCAAGCTCATGTTGAATGTAAAACACACCAGCTAATATTAGGACATGTTTCCTGGTTTCCAGCACTGTCACCTTTTCTTTTCCTGGCTTCTGCCACATGATTTCCCCTATGAAGGCTTCTGTACGTACTGGGATGAAAGGCCTGAGGTTTTCCAGAGGGGACACACGTCACAGCAGGCAGAAGCTTCAGCACAAGTGCTGGATGCATCTTGTGCAGGCAGGTGATATGAACCTTTGTCATTCCTGTGGGTTCCTTTGTTGCAAAGATGTTAGCTTATGAGCAACGCTGTCATGCTCAGGTCCAGACGCCCAAGGATCACATTTGAGAGATTATTTTATATGTGGTTCCTGGGATCTCCTCAGCAGAGTCCCCAGTTGCTGATGTTGTCCTTGCTTTCTGTCAGCAAAAAGATTTTTGCATGGTTTCCTGCAGGCCTGCATGAGCACACCTGTGTCAGTTTGTACCTGTGTGACCCTCATCATGAGGACATGTGCAGGTCACAGCTGGGGACTCTCCCCTGGTGTATCCATGAGCATTGGGTGGTGAAAAAATATTCCATAGAAAACCCAGGGCCCAGACATGCTCCTGATGTTTCCTGAGGACCAGTGGCGAGTCCAGAGAGGGGGGCTGAGGCAAAGGAGTCCAACCGAATTGTCCTGAGAGTACCGCTGCTATATTTTCAATCCCTCCCAGCAGTGACCCCCCTGTGTGAAGAAACAATGAGCAAGCATCAGAGAGAAGTGGGTTGACAAGAGAAAAGGATATGTCACATTGTCCAAAATGGCAGTCCTTGGGAAACGGATGTGAAACATAAGAGCGTTGCCAATTCTCGGACAACATTGCCACAAAGAAGCCAACAAAAATGACCTCGTTCCACATCACCTGCCTGCACAGGATGCCACAAGCACTTGGGCTGACACTTACGCCTGTGGCTGACACGTGTGTCTGCTCTGGAAATCCTTGGGCTTTTCATCCCAACACTTAGGGAAGCCTCCATATGGGTAATCACGTGGCAAAAGCCAGGAAAAAAAAGGTGGCAATGCAGGAAAACAGGAAACATCTCCTAACATTAGCTGCTGTCTTTTACATTAATCACAAGCTTGTCAGAAAATTATTACTTCCACAAAGAGAGCCTGGACCTGAGGCAGTGCAGGACTCCTATAAAAGGCAGCCCAACTCTCTGCTCTCTCATTCAGTTCTCTCGCCTCCTTCTCCTTGGGGATCAGGTGAGTGTGAAGCCTCTTGTCCTCCTCCTTCAGGATCAGGTGTTTTTCCTCAATGTGTGTCTCAGTTGACAGGGTCTGTCCAGGCTCTGGGGTAGAAACTGCTTCTCATGGGAGAGGGAAGGGGAGAGAATGTCTTCTGCCGGGAGAGCCTGGGATGTAGTGGCAGTGGCTCCTGGGATTTGAGCTGGGTAGCGAATGCTGGGCCAAGAGGCGCCTTGGCTCCTCTATGGTTCGGTGCAGTGCTACTTCTCATGATCAGACCTGCACGTTCTTCTTCCTCCTCTCCTCTCCTCTCCTCTCCTCTCCTCTCCTCTCCTCTCCTCTCCTCTCCTCTCCTCTCCTCTCCTCTCCTCTCCTCTCCCCTCTCCCCTCTCCCCTCTCCCCTCTCCCCTCTCCCCTCTCCCCTCTCCCCTCTCCCCTCTCCCTTCTCCCATCTCCCATCTCCCATCTCCCGTCTGCCCTCTTCTCTCTTCAGGTGAACCTCTCTCCCAGAGACATGTCCTGCTGCAACCCATGCGTGCCCTGCCAGCCCTGCGGCCCAACCCCACTGGCCAACAGCTGCAATGAGCCCTGTGTCAGGCAGTGCCAGAACTCCAATGTTGTCATCCAGCCCTCTGCAGTGATTGTGACCCTGCCTGGCCCCATCCTCAGCTCCTTCCCTCAGAACACCGTTGTGGGCTCCTCCACCTCTGCTGCTGTTGGCAGCATCCTCAGCTGTGAGGGAGTTCCCATCAACTCTGGGGGCTTTGACCTCTCCTGCATTACCAGCCGCTACTGTGGCACCAGATGCCGACCCTGCTAAAGCTGCTGGGAATGTTCATGAGCAAGAACCTCCCAAGACCTTGGAACATGGTCCTTGAAATGAGATAGAGCTTCATGGCATTGCATTCAGAACGTTAAAACAATGTTTCCTTCTTCCACTTGTGTCACTCTCTCTAGCTTTCCTGTGCTCTTTCTGTCTCCCAAAGCCACCCTAGTGGGAGCAGTCGACCTCCCTACATTTGCAGGGCAGGTGGACTGACCCCCTGCTGGAATTCAACCACATCCTTGTGGCTGCCCATGGTGTTCCACGTGAGCCACCTCCTTTTTTTTCTTAAGACTCAATAAAGTTGTGCTGCATCTAAGCCTGGGCCTCTGAGTCCTTCTTCCGTCTGAGGTACCTCTGCCAGTCCAATTAGGCAAAAATTTGGAAGAAGAGGATGGTGGGACTCCATGACTTGCATTTTCTTTTGTTCACTTTCACTTTTGTTCACTTTTGTTCACCTTGGAACTGGAGAAGACATTCATGGCCATTCCACAGCCAATAGCCAGAAGTGAGGAAATGGTTCCAAATGATGGTAGGAGTTTGGCTGGGAAACAACATTTCCTGAGGACAATCCACACTCTCATCTCTCTCACTCTTTTCCCTCCCTTACCCGATTTGCTGTCCATGCCCAACACATAAGGTCACAGGAAGATGAGATAGAGGAACCTCATACAGTCCTTCAGCATGTGGCAGAGCCCAGCTACTCTCTAGACATGTATCTACATCATCATCATTGAACACCAGGATGGAAAGGAGCACAAGGAATACCTGGACCCACGTTTCTTGGCAAAGCACAGGCTAGCCAAGATGTACCAGCACCCTGTCCAGCTCAATCTTAAATGTGTTCAATGTTTCAGAATCCACCACTTCCCTGGGAAGATGTCTCCAATGTCTCCCTGTTCTCACCATGGAAGATTTCCATCCCTTGTCCAATCAGAATGCTACCAGGAGTTCATTGTAGCCTTTGCCCCTAGTCTTTTCCATGTGACTGCTTGTAAGAAGGGAGTCTCCATCTTCTTTCTAGGCACTCTTAATATATTCGAGCATGGTGCTGAGGTCTACCATAAGTATCTCAAAGCTGAACAAACCCAGTTCTCTTAGGCTTTCATTGTATTGCAGCTTCTCAGTTCTTTGATCATCTTTGTGGAAATTCTCTGGACCTCTTCCAGCCTGTCCACATTTTTTCATATAGAGGAGACCAAAACTGAACACAATATTCAAGATTTGGCCTGAGAAGCTCTGAGTAGAGCATCATTATGACTTCTTTGCCTCCACTTCTGATGCCCTATCAAATGTAACCGGGTATCCTGTTGGCCTTCTTTACCACAGCAGCACATTGTTCACTAATACTGACCTTGTTGTCCACCAGGACCTCCAGGTCCCTTTCCACAGAGCTGCTTCCCAGCCAGGTAGATCCCAGCCTGTGCTGCACTCCTGGTGTATATTGTCCCAGGAGCAGGTCCTTACACTTGTCCTTGTTGAACTTCATCAGGTTCTTATTAGCCAAATTCTCCAACCACTCCAGGTCATCCTGCAGGCTGACCCTCCATTCAAGGCTGAGATAATTCACAAATTAGGGTTGGAATCAGCCACACTCAGGGCTACATACTGGAGTCACCACTTCCTGTAAACTCAAAGACCCTGTGGGTTATTGCAGCTCCAGGACAGTGCCCAGTGTCCAAAGACCCATTGCCTGGCCACCACCCCACCTCTTATAGGCAAAGGGCGGCTGGGTAGATAGCAGCAGTGCACAGAGCATCCCCACAGTAACTTGGGCTCTCCACAATCCAGTGGCCCTTTGCCTTCTCATGGCTTATTTCTGGTACCCATCTTCCCTGAGTTTGTGCTTTCACTGTTCAGGTCAAAATTCAGGTATATTTTTCAATGATATTTGAAAATATCTTTATAGACCTTGGCCCTCAGTCCTGGCTCTTACTCTAAATCTTGGAATCCCTCTGGTATCCGTGGTGTCCTGTGTACAGAAAAACAACTTGGAGGCACTGTTGAGCTCATAATGATGGCTCATGCTCACAGGGACTGATGGACAACATGAGGTTCCCCTCATGCTCTTCTTGCCCACACTTCAGGGCAGAAACACCACCGTTACCCTCCTCACTGGGTGCTGGGCACTTGCAGTAGACAGGACAGGCACCAACCGAAGCGTAGATGATACACAAGTGGTCACCCTGCCTGTACTCAGCTTCCCGGGCTCCCTCAAGAGCTCTGTGGCAGGACCAAGCTGAGCTCTGCTTATGAGACCACTGCTCCTCACTCGCCTGCCAGGGTCTTCCCAACTGTGCAGTCCCTGGCCTTTAGAGAGCTGTCCTGCAAGAGACCCTGCACACCCCTGGGAACCACATGGGCACTAGCAAAGTACAGGGCTGTGACCTCATTGTAGGACATCTCTCTCCATACGGGGATCTGCAGGGAACAACACCAGTCTGGGCATGTACACTGGGAGAAAAAGTACTGGTCCAAAGCCCAGGAAGGCAGGCTCCCAGCATGGTGCCATGGTCCTGCTCTGCCCTGGGCCCAGGCAATGGACCCCAGCATGGAGCCTGTGCATGCAAAGAGAGAGGTGTCAGTGAGAAGACCTAGGCAATCAAGACACTCCTCTGGGCACATGCATCAGACACTCTAGATGGAAGTCTCATATGGACCTGCTCATTCACACTTTGGGGATTCTCATTTCTCTTGATCTTCACTGTCCTTCTAGAGAAGAAGTTGAAAGGTTCATGTCCCTCTTTGCTATTCCCTGCCTGCAGAACATGTCTCTTTTGTTGAACAAGTCTTGGAAATGAAGAGGACATTGGCCATGCAGCATCCTATTTTCTCTGCCAAAAATGGCAGTCTCAATTGTAATAAACTCTTTTGGAATGAGGATTTCTTCAGTGATGACAGTGGTACAGTGGAGTGGTTTGCATATTGTGACATCATGATTGAATGATGTCACAGAGAGGTCATAGAATTATAGAATATTTTATATTGGAAGGGACCTTGAAAGGTCATCTGGTCCAACTTTCATGGGCAAGAGAGACTAGATGACATTATCAACCACTGTGTCCAATCATATTTTGGAAACTTCCAGTGACAGGGACTCTACCACAGACCTGAGATGTCATTCCTGTGAAGGACTGTTCTTAATGGTAAAAAAAAAAATATTTCTTCTGTCAAAATGAAACCTCTACCAGTGACACATGTACTCATTGGACTTTGCCTTCTCCACCTGGCTCCCTGTGAGGAGAGAGAATCTGTCCTCTTTCTAGATACCCTTTAAGTACCAGAACGTTAAGACGAGGTTCCCCCAAGCCTTCTGTTCTCCCAGGATAAAGGACCTATCTCCTTCACTCTTCTCTCAGAGGACAGGTTCTCCAGGCCTTTGGTCCAATTAGAGACATACACAAGAGAGGTAGTGGCTCCTGGAAAAGGATCAGCGAAGGGTGAATCCATGGAAATGGATCCCTGCTGCAGTTTTCTTGATGTGGAAGTGGCACCTGCTTGAGGATGACCACAATCCCAATGACCATGCTGCCAGGGCTTACCAGAAGCCGATTTTCTCTCTCGTGCGAGTGTTGGAATGAAGAAGTTTGCATACGGTGACATCATAGTTAAAAGACATCACTGAGAGGATCATGAACTCAGTGATGAACAGGAAGGCAATAAAAAATAGGAATGACTGCTCCAACCAGCAAGCAACACAAAAGATTTTCCTCGGGACAAGGAAAGTCTCCATTACTTTTACACAACAACGACAATATATCAGGTCTCCACAACAGAAACCTGAGGAGGATAAAGAACAGAAGCCAATCTTAATCATGGTTGGAATGTACACGGAGAAGATAATGGCACATGGGGCCATGTGCCCACATTTTGAGGGATGGGAAACCCAGAGGAATGAGATCAAATACAGGTGTCTTCTTCTCCTTTGCCAGCTCAGTACATGACCAGAAGTAATCAGAACCCAGACAAGACTGAAGGTGCAAAGCTGTAGTGGGTAAAATATATTTTATTCTGTTGCCTTCAGATGGACAAACAAGCCCTGGTTTCCAAATGAGAGAACACACTTAACTTAGATGCAGGTCTGTCTATACCTGGGCTGAGCCGTGGATTCGGACCAGAGCAGAAAAGACCATGTAGAATTGTGACCAACATTTTTCATCTGCTAGAACTCACCATTACCATGGAATGGCGGGCACCCATTACATGTAATAGGATGTGTTGTAATGCCTGGGTTCATTGAATTCTTAATTGCTTCCTTTTAATTGCTTGCTTCAAATGCTCAAAGTGCCTGTTAAGTCTAACAGAGACCATGGTTGAAGATTTCATCAAGTGTGGCATGGGAGAGAATGTGGGGTAAGGAATAACAATGCCTTTGCCCAAGCAAGGTCACGAAGGGTGAGAAAGCCAATAAGCTGAACATCCCTCAGACTAAACACCACACAGTTAATTGATGAAAGCCTGAAAATAATTTACTGTGTGACCAAGTGACAAAATCCCACCGCAGGGAGTCCCACTCTCTCCTTCCTTCAGCTTTTTCTCTGAGCAGACTGAAAGAGTTGCCTCAGAACAAAAGAGGACTTGAAGGCCCAAGCTTGAATGCATCACAACTTTATTGAGTTTTAAGAAGAAAAGGAGGTGGCTCATGGGGAGCACCAGGGTCAGTCACAAGGATGTAGTGAGACTCCTGTAGACAGACAGGCTGCCTCCCCTGCAGAACGAGGGAGGCCAAGAGGTACCCACTTGGCTGGCCTAGGAAGGCAGAAAGAGAAAAGGAAAGAGAGAGAGACACACAAGTGGAAGAAGGAAACATCCATTCAAAGCTCTGATTGCAATGCCATGTAGCTCTATCTCCTTTCAAGGACCATGTTCCAAGGTCTTGGGAAGTTCTTGCTCAAGAATGGCCCCAGCAGCTTTAGCAGGGTCGGCATCTGCTGCCACAGTAGCGGCTGGTAATGCAGGAGAGGTCAAAGCCCCCAGAGTTGATGGGAACTCCCTCGCAGCTGAGGATGCTGCCAACAGCAGCAGAGGTGGAGGAGCCCACAACGGTGTTCTGAGGGAAGGAGCTGAGGATGGGGCCAGGCAGGGTCACCACCACAGGGGAGGGCTCAATGACAACGGTGGAGTTCTGGCACTGCCTGACACAGGGCTCATTGCAGCTGTTGGCCAGTGGGGTTGGGCCACAGGGCTGGCAGGGCACGCATGGGTTGCAGCAGGACATATCTCTGGGACAGAGGTTCACCTGAAAGACAGCATAGGAAGAAGCAGAGCATGAGGGCTTGATCATGAGAAGCAACACTGCTCCCAACCACAGTGGAGACAAGGAACCTCCTGGCCCAGCATATATGCCCAGCTCAAATGCCAGAAGCCACCTCCACAACATCCCAGGCTCTCTCGGCAGAAGACCTTCTCTCCCCTTCCCTCACCCATGAGAAGCAGCTTCCACCACGGGGTCAGGACAGACCCTGTCAGCTGAGATACACATGGAGGAAAGACACCTGATCCTGAAGGAGAAGAAGAAGAGGCTTCAAACTCACCTGTTTCACAAGGAGAAGGAGGCGAGTGAAGTGGATGAGAGAGCAGAGAGTTGGGCTGCCTTTTATAGGAGTCCTGCACTGCCTCAGGCCCAGGCACCCTTAATGGAAGTAATAATTTTCTGTCAAGCTCATGTTGAATGTAAAACACACCAGCTAATATTAGGACATGTTTCCTGGTTTCCAGCACTGTCACCTTTTCCTGGCTTCTGCCACATGAGATCCCATATGAAGGCTTCTGTACGTACTGGGATGAAAGGCCTGAGGTTTTCCAGAGGGGACACACGTCACAGCAGGCAGAAGCCTCAGCACAAGTGCTGGATGCATCTTGTGCAGGCAGGTGATATGAACCTTGGTCATTCCTGAGGGTTCCTTTTTGGCAAAGATGTTAGGATATGAGCAACACTGTCATGCTCAGGTCCAGATGCCCAAGGATCACATTTGAGAGATTATTTTATCTGTGGTTCCTGGGATCTCCTCAGCAGAGTCCCCAGTTGCTGATGTTGTCCTTGCTTTCTGTCAGCAAAAAGATTTTTGCATGGTTTCCTGCAGGCCTGCATGAGCACACCTGTGTCAGTTTGTACCTGTGTGACCCTCATCATGAGGACATGTGCAGGTCACAGCTGGGGACTCTCCCCTGGTGTATCCATGAGCATTGGGTGGTGAAAAAATATTCCATAGAAAACCCAGGGCCCAGACATGCTCCTGATGTTTCCTGAGGACCAGTGGCGAGTCCAGAGAGGGGGGCTGAGGCAAAGGAGTCCAACCGAATTGTCCTGAGAGTACCGCTGCTATATTTTCAATCCCTCCCAGCAGTGACCCCCCTGTGTGAAGAAACAATGAGCAAGCATCAGAGAGAAGTGGGTTGACAAGAGAAAAGGATATGTCACATTGTCCAAAATGGCAGTCCTTGGGAAACGGATGTGAAACATAAGAGCGTTGCCAATTCTCGGACAACATTGCCACAAAGAAGCCAACAAAAATGACCTCGTTCCACATCACCTGCCTGCACAGGATGCCACAAGCACTTGGGCTGACACTTATGCCTGTAGCTGACACGTGTGTCTGCTCTGGAAATCCTTGGGCCTTTCATCCCAACACTTAGGGAAGCCTCCATATGGGTAATCACGTGGCAAAAGCCCGGAAAAAAAAAGTGGCAATGCAGGAAAACAGGAAACATCTCCTAACATTAGCTGCTGTCTTTTACATTAATCACAAGCTTGTCAGAAAATTATTACTTCCACAAAGTTAGTCTGGACCTGAGGCAGTGCAGGACGCCTATAAAAGGCAGCCCAACTCTCTGCTCTCTCATTCAGTTCTCTCGCCTCCTTCTCCTTGGGGATCAGGTGAGTGTGAAGCCTCTTGTCCTCCTCCTTCAGGATCAGGTGTTTTTCCTCAATGTGTGTCTCAGTTGACAGGGTCTGTCCAGGCTCTGGGGTAGAAACTGCTTCTCATGGGAGAGGGAAGGGGAGAGAATGTCTTCTGCCGGGAGAGCCTGGGATGTAGTGGCAGTGGCTCCTGGGATTTGAGCTGGGTAGCGAATGCTGGGCCAAGAGGCGCCTTGGCTCCTCTATGGTTCGGTGCAGTGCTACTTCTCGTGATCAGACCTGCACGTTCTTCTTCCTCATCTCCTCTCTTTCCTCTCCTCTCCTCTCCCCTCTCCCCTCTTCTCTCTTAAGGTGAACCTTTGTCCCAGAGACATGTCCTGCTGCAACCCATGCGTGCCCTGCCAGCCCTGTGGCCCGACCCCACTGGCCAACAGCTGCAATGAGCCCTGTGTCAGGCAGTGCCAGAACTCCAATGTTGTCATCCAGCCCTCTGCAGTGATTGTGACCCTGCCCGGCCCCATCCTCAGCTCCTTCCCTCAGAACACCGTTGTGGGCTCCTCCACCTCTGCTGCTGTTGGCAGCATCCTCAGCTGTGATGGAGTGCCCATCAACTCTGGGGGCTTTGACCTCTCCTGCATTACCAGCCGCTACTGTGGCACCAGATGCCGACCCTGCTAATGCTGCTGGGAATGTTCATGAGCAAGAACCTCCCAAGACCTTGGAACATGGTCCTTGAAATGAGATAGAGCTTCATGGCATTGCATTCAGAACGTTAAAACAATGTTACCTTCTTCCACTTGTGTCTCTTTCTCTAGTTTTCCTGTGCTCTTTCTGTCTCCCAAAGCCACCCTAGTGGGAGCAGTCGACCTCCCTACATTTGCAGGGCAGGTAGACTGACCCCCTGCTGGAATTCAACCACATCCTTGTGGCTGCCCATGGTGTTCCACGTGAGCCACCTCCTTTTTTTTCTTAAGACTCAATAAAGTTGTGCTGCATCTAAGCCTGGGCCTCTGAGTCCTTCTTCCGTCTGAGGTACCTCTGCCAGTCCAATTAGGCAAAAATTTGGAAGAAGAGGATGGTGGGACTCCATGACTTGCATTTTCTTTTGTTCACTTTCACTTTTGTTCACTTTTGTTCACTTTTGTTCACCTTGGAACTGGAGAAGACATTCATGGCCATTCCACAGCCAATAGCAAGAAGTGAGGAAATGGTTCCAAATGGTGGTAGGAGTTTGGCTGGGAAACAACATTTCCTGAGGACAATCCACACTCTCATCTCTCTCATTCTTTTCCCTCCTTTACCCGATTTGCTGTGCATGCCCAACACATAAGGTCACAGGAAGATGAGATAGAGGAACCTCATACAGTCCTTCAGCATGTGGCAGAGCCCAGCTACTCTCTAGACATGCATCTGCATCATCATCATTGAACACCAGGATGGAAAGGAGCACAAGGAATACCTGGACCCACGTTTCTTGGCAAAGCACAGGCTAGCCAAGATGGCCCAGCACCCTGTCCAGCTCAATCTTAAATGTGTTCAATGTTTCAGAATCCACCACTTCCCTGGGAAGATGTCTCCAATGTCTCCCTGTTCTCACCATGGAAGATTTCCATCCCTTGTCCAATCAGAAAGCTACCAGGAGTTCATTGTAGCCTTTGCCCCTTGTCTTTTCCATGTGACTGCTTGTAAGAAGGGAGTCTCCATCTTCTTTCTAGGCACTCTTAATATATTTGAGCATGGTGCTGAGGTCTCCCGTAAGTATCTCAAAGCTGAACAAACCCAGTTCTCTTAGGCTTTCATTGTATTGCAGCTTCTCAGTTCTTTGATCATCTTTGTGGAAATTCTCTGGACCTTTTCCAGCCTGTCCACATTTTTTCATGTAGAGGAGACCAAAACTGAACACAATATTCAAGATTTGGCCTGAGAAGCTCTGAGTAGAGCATCATTATGACTTCTTTGCCTCCACTTCTGATGCCCTATCAAATGTAACCGGGTATCCTGTTGGCCTTCTTTGCGCAGCAGCACATTGTTCACTAATATTGACCTTGTTGTCCACCAGGACCCCCAGGTCCCTTTCCACAGAGCTGCTTCCCAGCCAGGCAGATCCCAGCCCGTGCTGCACTCCTGGTGTATATTGTCCCAGGAGCAGGTCCTTACACTTGTCCTTGTTGAACTTCATCAGGTTCTTGTTAGCCAAATCATCCATCCACTCCAGGTCATCTTGCAGGCTGACCCTCCATTCAAGGCTGAGATAATTCACAAATTAGGATTGGAATCAGCCACACTCAGGCTACATACTGGAGTCACCACTTCCTGTAAACTCAAAGACCCTGTGGGTTATTGCAGCTCCAGGACAGTGCCCAGTGTCCAAAGACCCATTGCCTGGCCACCACCCCACCTCTTATAGGCAAAGGGCGGCTGGGTAGATAGCAGCAGTGCACAGAGCATCCCCACAGTAACGTGGGCTCTCCACAATCCAGTGGCCCTTTGCCTTCTCATGGCTTGTTTCTGGTACCCATCTTCCCTGAGTTTGTGCTTTCACTGTTCAGGTCAAAATTCAGGTATATTTTTCAATGATATTTGAAAATATCTTTATAGACCTTGGCCCTCAGTCCTGGCTCTTACTCTAAATCTTGGAATCCCTCTGGTATCCGTGGTGTCCTGTGTACAGAAAAACAACTTGGAGGCACTGTTGGGCTCAAAATGATGGCTCAGGCTCACAGGGATCCATGGACAACATGAGGTTCCCCTCATGCTCTTCCTGTCCCCACTTCAGGGCAGAAACACCACCATTACCCATCTCACTGGGTGCTGGGCACTTGCAGTAGACAGGACAGGCACCAACCCAAGCGTAGATGATACACAGGTGTTCACCCTGCCTGTACTCAGCTTCCCGGGCTCCCTCAAGAGCTCTATGGCAGGACCAAGCTGAGCTCTGCTTATGAGACCACTGCTTCTCACTCGCCTGCCAGGGTCTTCCCAACTGTGCAGTCCCTGGCCTTTAGAGAGCTGTCCTCCAAGAGACACTGCACACCCCTGGGAACCACATGGGCACTAGCAAAGTACAGGGCTGTGGCCTCATGGTAGGACATCTCTCTCCATATGGGGATCTGCAGGGAACAGCACCAGTCTGGGCATGTACACTGGGAGAAAAAGTACTGGTCCAAAGCCCAGGAAGGCAGGCTCCCAGCATGGTGCCATGGTCCTGCTCTGCCCTGGGCCCAGGCAATGGACCCCAGCATGGAGCCTGTGCATGCAAAGAGAGAGGTGTCAGTGAGAAGACCTAGGCAATCAAGACACTCCTCTGGGCACATGCATCAGACACTCTAGATGGAAGTCTCATATGGACCTGCTCATTCACACTTTGGGGATTCTCATTTCTCTTGATCTTCACTGTCCTTCTAGAGAAGAAGTTGAAAGGTTCATGTCCCTCTTTGCTATTCCCTGCCTGCAGAACATGTCTCTTTTGTTGAACAAGTCTTGGAAATGAAGAGGACATTGGCCATGCAGCATCCTATTTTCTCTGCCAAAAATGGCAGTCTCAATTGTAATAAACTCTTTTGGAATGAGAATTTCTTTAGTGATGACAGTGGTACAGTGGAGTGGTTTGCATATTGTGACATCATGATGGAAGGATGTCATAGAGAGGTCATAGAATTATAGAATATTTTATATTGGAAGGGACCTTGAAAGGTCATCTGGTCCAATCTTTCATGGGCAAGAGAGACTAGATGACATTATCAACCACTGCGTCCAATCATATTTTGGAAACTTCCAGTGACAGGGACTCTACCACAGACCTGAGATGTCATTCCTGTGAAGGACTGTTCTTAATGGTAAAAAAAAAAATATTTCTTCTGTCAAAATGAAACCTCTACCAGTGACACACGTACTCATTGGACTTTCCCTTCTCCACCTGGCTCCCTGTGATGAGAGAGAATCTATCCTCTTTCTAGATACCCTTTAAGTACAAGAATGTTAAGATGAGGTTCCCCCAAGCCTTCTGTTCCCCCAGGATAAAGGACCTATCTCCTTCACTCTTCTCTCAGAGGACAGGTTCTCCAGGCCTTTGGTCCAATTAGAGACATACACAAGAGAGGTGGTGGCTCCCGGAATAGGATCAGCGAAGGCTGAATCCGGGGGAATGCATCCCTGCTGCAGTTTTCTTGATGTGGAAGTGGCACCTGCTTGAGGATGACCACAGTCCCAATGACCATGCTGCCAGGGCTTACCAGAAGCTGATTTTCTCTCTCGTGCGAGTGTTGGAATGAAGAAGTTTGCATATGGTGACATCACAGTTAAAAGACATCACTGAGAGGATCATGAACTCAGTGATGAACAGGAAGGCAATAAAAAATGGGAATGACTGCTCCAGCCAGCAAGCAACACAAAAGATTTTCCTCGGGACAAGGAAAGTCTCCATTATTTTTACACAACAACGACAATATATCAGGTCTCCACAACTGAAACCTGAGGAGGATAAAGAACGGAAGCCATTCTCCATCATGGTTGGAATGTACACGGAGAAGATAATGGCACATGGGGCCATATCGCGGTTGAGACGGACAAACGACATGGACCAAATTCTTGCAAGATGAAAGTAATAGGTGCCATTTATTGCTACAAGTGCATTTTTATACCATTCTACCAGTTCATGTGTATTTCAGTACTGGTTACAAGTTACAGCACTAACAACTCATTGGTTAATTTTTCTATCATCCATGTTATTCTTCTATCCCCTTCTCTCTCACGGGTACATCTCTCCACTCTCCGGATACTCCTTTACTCCCATCCTTCTCAAGGGTAAATCTTAATATCTCAGGGCTGATCTCTACTCCCATATTTTCTGTCAAGGATTCCACAGACCCGCTGCAGTTTCCCACAGGGCCATGTGCCCACTATTTGAGGGATGGGAAGCCCAGGGGAATGAGATCAAATACAGGTGTCTTCTCCTTTGCCAGCTCAGTACATGACCAGAAGTAATCAGAACCCAGACAAGACTGAAGGTGCAAAGCTGCAGTGGGTAAAATATATTTTATTCTGTTGCCTTCAGATGGACAAACAAGCCCTGGTTTCCAACTGAGAGAACACACTGAACTTAGATGCAGGTCCGTCCATACCTGGGCTGAGGTGTGGATGTGGACCAGAGCAGAAAAGACCACATAGAATTGTGACCAACATTTTTCATCTGCTAGAACTCACCATTACCATGGAATGGCGGGCACCCATTACATGTAATAGGATGTGTTGTAATGCCTGGGTTCATTGAATTCTTAATTGCTTCCTTTTAATTGCTTCCTTCAAATGCCCAAAGTACCTGTTAAGTCCAACAGAGACCATGGTTGAAGATTTCATCAAGTGGAATGAGAGAGAATGTGGGGTAAGGAATAACAATGCCTTTGCCCAAGCAAGGTCACAAAGGGTGAGAAAGCCAATAAGCCGAACATCCCTCAGACTAAACACCACACAGTTAATTGATGAAAGCCTGAAAATAATTTACTGTGTGACCAAGTGACAAAATCCCACCGCAGGGAGTCCCACTCTCCCCTTCCTTCAGCTTTTTCTCTGAGCAGACTGAAAGAGTTGCCTCAGAACAAAAGAGGACTTGAAGGCCCAAGCTTGAATGCATCACAACTTTATTGAGTTTTAAGAAGAAAAGGAGGCGGCTCATGGGGAGAACCAGGGTCAGTCACAAGGATGTAGTGAGACTCCTGTAGAGAGAGGGAGGCCAAGAGGTACCCACTTGGCTGGCCTAGGAAGGCAGAAAGAGAAAAGGAAAGAGAGAGAGACACACAAGTGGAAGAAGGAAACATCCATTCAAAGCTCTGAATGCAATGCCATGTAGCTCTATCTCCTTTCAAGGACCATGTTCCAGGGTCTTGGGAAGTTCTTGCTCAAGAATGGCCCCAGCAACTTTAGCAGGGTCGGCATCTGCTGCCACAGTAGCGGCTGGTAATGCAGGAGAGGTCAAAGCCCCCAGAGTTGATGGGAACTCCCTCACAGCTGAGGATGCTGCCAACAGCAGCAGAGGTGGAGGAGCCCACAACGGTGTTCTGTGGGAAGGAGCTGAGGATGGGGCCAGGCAGGGTCACCACGACGGGGGAGGGCTCAATGACAACAGTGGAGTTCTGGCACTGCCTGACACAGGGCTCATTGCAGCTGTTGGCCAGCGGGGTTGGGCCGCAGGGCTGGCAGGGCACGCATGGGTTGCAGCAGGACATGTCGCTGGGACAGAGTTTCACCTGAGAGAAAGCATAGGAGGAAGCAGAGCATGAGGACTTGATCATGAGAAGCAGCACTGCTCCCAACCACAGTGGAGACAAGGAACCTCCTGGCCCAGCATCTGCTGTCCAGCTCACATGCCAGAAGCCACCTTCACAACATCCCAGGCTCTCTCTGCAGAAGACCTTCTCTCCCCTTCCCTCACCCATAAGAAGCAGCTTCCACCACGGGGCCAGGACAGACCCTGTCAGCTGAGATACACATTGAGGAAAGACACCTGATCCTGAAGGAGAAGAAGAAGAGGCTTCAAACTCACCTGTTTCACAAGGAGAAGGAGGCGAGTGAAGTGGATGAGAGAGCAGAGAGTTGGGCTGCCTTTTATAGGAGTCCTGCACTGCCTCAGGCCCAGGCACCCTTAATGGAAGTAATAATTTTCTGTCAAGCTCATGTTGAATGTAAAACACACCAGCTAATATTAGGACATGTTTCCTGGTTTCCAGCACTGTCACCTTTTCTTTTCCTGGCTTCTGACACGTGATTTCCCATATGAAGGCTTCTGTACGTACTGGGATGAAAGGCCTGAGGTTTTCCAGAGGGGACACACGTCACAGCAGGCAGAAGCTTCAGCACAAGTGCCGGATACATCTTGTGCAGGCAGGTGATATGAACCTTTGTCATTCCTGTGGGTTCCTTTGTTGCAAAGATGTTAGCTTATGAGCAACGCTGTCATGCTCAGGTCCAGACGCCCAAGGATCACATTTGAGAGATTATTTTATATGTGGTTCCTGGGATCTCCTCAGCAGAGTCCCCAGTTGCTGATGTTGTCCTTGCTTTCTGTCAGCAAAAAGATTTTTGCATGGTTTCCTGCAGGCCTGCATGAGCACACCTGTGTCAGTTTGTACCTGTGTGACCCTCATCATGAGGACATGTGCAGGTCACAGCTGGGGACTCTCCCCTGGTGTATCCATGAGCATTGGGTGGTGAAAAAATATTCCATAGAAAACCCAGGGCCCAGACATGCTCCTGATGTTTCCTGAGGACCAGTGGCGAGTCCAGAGAGGGGGGCTGAGGCAAAGGAGTCCAACCAAATTGTCCTGAGAGTACCGCTGCTATATTTTCAATCCCTCCCAGCAGTGACCCCCCTGTGTGAAGAAACAATGAGCAAGCATCAGAGAGAAGTGGGTTGACAAGAGAAAAGGATATGTCACATTGTCCAAAATGGCAGTCCTTGGGAAACGGATGTGAAACATAAGAGCGTTGCCAATTCTCGGACAACATTGCCACAAAGAAGCCAACAAAAATGACCTTGTTCCACATCACCTGCCTGCACAGGATGCCACAAGCACATGGGCTGACACTTACGCCTGCGGCTGACACGTGTGTCTGCTCTGGAAATCCTTGGGCCTTTCATCCCAACACTTAGGGAAGCCTCCATATGGGTAATCACGTGGCAAAAGCCAGGAAAAGAAAGGTGGCAATGCAGGAAAACAGGAAACATCTCCTAACATTAGCTGCTGTCTTTTACATTAATCACAAGCTTGTCAGAAAATTATTACTTCCACAAAGTTAGTCTGGACCTGAGGCAGTGCAGGACTCCTATAAAAGGCAGCTCAACTCTCTGCTCTCTCATTCAGTTCTCTCGCCTCCTTCTCCTTGGGAATCAGGTGAGTGTGAAGCCTCTTGTCCTCCTCCTTCAGGATCAGGTGTTTTTCCTCAATGTGTGTCTCAGTTGACAGGGTCTGTCCAGGCTCTGGGGTAGAAACTGCTTCTCATGGGAGAGGGAAGGGGAGAGAATGTCTTCTCCCGGGAGAGCCTGGGATGTAGTGGCAGTGGCTCCTGGGATTTGAGCTGGGTAGCGAATGCTGGGCCAAGAGGCGCCTTGGCTCCTCTATGGTTCGGTGCAGTGCTACTTCTCATGATCAGACCTGCACGTTCTTCCTCCTCATCTCCTCTCTCTCCTCTCCTCTCCTCTCCTCTCCTCTCCTCTCCTCTCCTCTCCTCTCCTCTCCTCTCCTCTCCTCTCCTCTCCTCTCCTCTCCTCTCCTCTCCTCTCCTCTCCTCTCCTCTCCTCTCCTCTCCTCTCCTCTCCTCTCCTCTCCCCCCTCCCTTCTCCCATCTCCCATCTCCCATCTCCCATCTCCCATCTCCCATCTCCCGTCTGCCCTTTTCTCTCTTCAGGTGAACCTCTCTCCCAGAGACATGTCCTGCTGCAACCCATGCGTGCCCTGCCAGCCCTGCGGCCCAACCCCACTGGCCAACAGCTGCAATGAGCCCTGTGTCAGGCAGTGCCAGAACTCCAATGTTGTCATCCAGCCCTCTGCAGTGATTGTGACCCTGCCCGGCCCCATCCTCAGCTCCTTCCCTCAGAACACCGTTGTGGGCTCCTCCACCTCTGCTGCTGTTGGCAGCATCCTCAGCTGTGAGGGAGTTCCCATCAACTCTGGGGGCTTTGACCTCTCCTGCATTACCAGCCGCTACTGTGGCACCAGATGCCGACCCTGCTAAAGCTGCTGGGAATGTTCATGAGCAAGAACCTCCCAAGACCTTGGAACATGGTCCTTGAAATGAGATAGAGCTTCATGGCATTGCATTCAGAACGTTAAAACAATGTTTCCTTCTTCCACTTGTGTCTCTCTCTCTAACTTTCCTGTGCTCTTTCTGTCTCCCAAAGCCACCCTAGTGGGAGCAGTCGACCTCCCTACATTTGCAGGGCAGGTGGACTGACCCCCTGCTGGAATTTAACCACATCCTTGTGGCTGCCCATGGTGTTCCATGTGAGCCACCTCCTTTTTTTTCTTAAGACTCAATAAAGTTGTGCTGCATCTAAGCCTGGGCCTCTGAGTCCTTCTTCCGTCTGAGGTACCTCTGCCAGTCCAATTAGGCAAAAATTTGGAAGAAGAGGATGGTGGGACTCCATGACTTGCATTTTCTTTTGTTCACTTTTACTTTTGTTCACTTTTGTTCACCTTGGAACTGGAGAAGACATTCATGGCCATTCCACAGCCAATAGCAAGAAGTGAGGAAATGGTTCCAAATGGTGGTAGGAGTTTGGCTGGGAAACAACATTTCCTGAGGACAATCCACACTCTCATCTCTCTCACTCTTTTCCCTCCTTTACCCGATTTGCTGTGCATGCCCAACACATAAGGTCACAGGAAGATGAGATAGAGGAACCTCATACAGTCCTTCAGCATGTGGCAGAGCCCAGCTACTCTCTAGACATGCATCTGCATCATCATCATTGAACACCAGGATGGAAAGGAGCACAAGGAATACCTGGACCCACGTTTCTTGGCAAAGCACAGGCTAGCCAAGATGGCCCAGCACCCTGTCCAGCTCAATCTTAAATGTGTTCAATGTTTCAGAATCCACCACTTCCCTGGGAAGATATCTCCAATGTCTCCCTGTTCTCACCATGGAAAATTTCGATCCCTTGTCCAATCAGAATGCTACCAGGAGTCCATTGTAGCCTTTGCCCCTTGTCTTTTCCATGTGACTGCTTGTAAGAAGGGAGTCTCCATCTTCTTTCTAGGCACTCTTAATATATTCGAGCAATATATTCGAAGTCTCCCATAAGTATCTCAAAGCTGAACAAACCCAGTTCTCTTAGGCTTTCATTGTATTGCAGCTTCTCAGTTCTTTGATCATCTTTGTGGAAATTCTCTGGACCTTTTCAGGCCTGTCCACATTTTTTCATATAGAGGAGACCAAAACTGAACACAATATTCAAGATTTGGCCTGACAAGCTCTTAGTAGGGCATCATTATGACTTCTTTGCCTCCACTTCTGATGCCCTATCAAATGTAACCGGGTATCCTGTTGGCCTTCTTTGCGCAGCAGCACTTTGTTCACTAATATTGACCTTGTTGTCCACCAGGACCCCCAGGTCCCTTTCCACAGAGCTGCTTCCCAGCCAGGCAGATCCCAGCCTGTGCTGCACTCCTGGTGTATATTGTCCCAGGAGCAGGTCCTTACACTTGTCCTTGTTGAACTTCATCAGGTTCTTGTTAGCCAAATCATCCATCCACTCCAGGTCATCTTGCAGGCTGACCCTCCATTCAAGGCTGAGATAATTCACAAATTAGGATTGGAATCAGCCACACTCAGGCTACATACTGGAGTCACCACTTCCTGTAAACTCAAAGACCCTGTGGGTTATTGCAGCTCCAGGACAGTGCCCAGTGTCCAAAGACCCATTTCCTGGCCACCACCCCACCTCTTATACGCAAAGGGTGACTGGGTAGATAGCAGCAGTGCACAGAGCATCCCCACAGTAACTTGGGCTCTCCACAATCCAGTGGCCCTTTGCCTTCTCATAGCTTCTTTCTGGTACCCATCTTCCTTGAGTTTGTGCTTTCCCTGTTCAGGTCAAAATTCAGGTATATTTTTCCATGATATTTGAAAATATCTTTGTAGACCTTGGCCCTCAGTCCTGGCTTTTACTCTAAGTCTTGGAATTCCTCTGGTATCCGTGGTGTCCTGTGTGCAGAAAAACAACTTGGAGGCACTGTTGGGCTCAAAATGATGGCTCATGCTCACAGGGATCCATGGACAACATGAGGTTCCCCTCATGCTCTTCCTGTCCCCACTTCAGGGCAGAAACACCACCATTACCCATCTCACTGGGTGCTGGGCACTAGCAGTGGACAGGACAGGCACCAACCCAAGAGCAGCTGATACGCAAGTGCTGACACTCCTAGTACTCAGCTTCCTGGGATTCCCCAAGATCTCTGAGACAGGGCCAGCCCGACCTTCTGTTCCTGTCACTACTTCTCCTCACTTGCACACCAGGGTCTTCCCAGGATTGCAGCCCCTGGCCACTGGAGAGTCGTCCTGCAAGAGACCCTGCACAGCTCTGGGAACCACATGGGCACAGCAAGGTACAGCGCTGTGCCGTCATGGTAGGGCATCTCTCCCCACACCAGGATCTGCAGGGAACAGCACCAGTCTGGGCATGTACACTGGGAGAATGAGTACTGGTCCTAAGGCCAGGAAGGCAAGTACCCCGCGTGATACTGTGGACCCTCTCTGCCCTGGGCCCAGGCAATGGACCGCAGCATGGAACCTGTGCACACACAAGAGAGCTGTCAGTGAGAAGACCTAGACAATCAAGACACGTATCCTTCACTCTAGGTGAAAGTCTCATATGGACCTGCTTATTCACACTTTGGGGATTCTCATTTCTCTTGATCTTCACTGTCTGTCTAGAGAAGAAGTTGAACGGTTCATGTCCCTCTTTGCTATTCCCTGCCTGCAGAGTATGTCTCTTTTGTTGAACAACTCTGGGAAATGAAGAGGATATTTTCCATGCAGCATTCTGTTTTCTCTGCAAAATATGCCAGTATCAATGCATATAAACTCTTTTTGAATTTGGATTTTTCTCTGTGATGACTGTGGTGCAGTGGAGAGGTTTGCTTATTGTGACATCATGATTGATGCACATCACTGAGAGGATCATGAACTCAGTGATAGCCAGGAAGACAGGCAAACATGAAAATGACTGTGCCAGCCACTAGGCAACACAGAGGACTTTACTCAGGACAAGGAAATTCTCCATTATTTTTGATACCGGGTTGCAGGGCTGGCAGGGCAGGCACGGGTTGTAGCAGAACATGTGTCTGGGACAGAGGTTCACCTGGGAGAGAGCATAGGAGGAAATAGATCATGAGAAGCAGCATTGCACCCAACCACAGAGGACACAAGGCACCTCCTGGCCCAACATATGCTGCCCAGCTCAAATGTCAGCAGCCACTTCCAGTACATCACAGGCTCTCTCTGCAGAAGACATTCTCTCTCCTTCCCTCTCCCATGAGAAGCAGCTTCCACCGCAGGGCCAGGACAGACCCTATCAGCTGAGACACACATTGAGGAAAGACACCTGATCCAGAAGCAGGAGGAGAGGAGGTTTCACACTCACCTGCTTCCCAAGGAGAAGTAGGCAAGAGAAGTGGATGAGGGAGCAGGGAGTTGGGCTGCCTATTATAGGAGTCCTGCACTGCCTCAGGCCCAGGCACCCTTTGTGGAAGTAATAATTTTCTATCAAGTTCATGTTGGACATAAAACACACACTAGCTAATGGTAGGGGCTGTGTCCTGGTTTCCTGCACTGCTGTCTTTTCATTTCTTAGCTTCTGCCATGTGCTTTCCCACATGAAGACTTCTGTAAGTGCTGGGATGAAAGGCCTCAGCACTTGCAGCCTGGACAGACGTCAGCACAGGCAGAAATCTCAGCCCAAGTGCTTGTGGTATGCTGTGCAGACAGGTGATGTGCACCTTGGTCATTCCTGTGGGCTCCTTTGTGGCAAAGTTGTTTGGAAATGAGCACGCTGTCATTCTCATGTTGAGAATCACTAGGTCTCACATTTGTGAGATCATGTCATATGTCACCTTCAGCATCTCTTCAGCAGAATTCCCAGTTGCTGATGTTTTCCTGTCTTTCTGTGACCATACAGATTTTTGCATGGTTCTTGCAGGCCTGCATGAACACACTTGTGTCAGTCTGTACCTGTGGGACCCTCATCATGTGGACATGTGCAGGTCATACGGAGGATTCTCCACTGGTTTGTCATAGAATCATAGAATGCTAGGGATTGGAAGGGACCTCGAAAGATCATCTAGTCCAATCCCCCTGCCAGAGCAGGAATACCTAGATGAGGCTACACAGGAACGTGTCCAGGTGGGTTTTGAATGTCTCCAGAGTAGGAGACTAGGAGACTCCACAACCTCCCTGGGCAGCCTGTTCCAGTGTTCTGTTACTCTTACTGAGAAGAAGTTTCTTCTCAAATTTAAGTGGAACCTCTTATGTTCCAGTTTAAACCCATTACCCCTTGTCCTACCATTGCTTGTCACTGAGAAGAGCCTGGCTCCTTCCTCGTGACACTCACCCTTTGTATATTTGTAAACATTAATGAGGTCACCCCTCAGTCTCCTCTTCTTCAAACAAAAGAGACCCAGCTCCCCGACTCTTTCCTCATAAGGGAGGTGCTCGACTCCCTTCATCATCTTGGTTGCCCCATGCTGGACTCTCTCCAGCAGTTCCCTGTCCTTCTTGAACTGAGGAGCCCAGAACTGGACACAATATTCCAGGTGTGGTCTCACCAGGGCAGAGTAGAGGGGCAGGAGAACCTCTCTCGACCTACTAACCACCACCTATCTAATACATCCCAGGATGCCATTTGCCCTCTTGGCCACAAGGGCACAGTGCTGGCTCATGGTCATCCTGCTGTCCACCAGGATCCCCAGGTCCCTCTCCCCTAGACTGCTCTCTAATGGATCATTCCGCAACTTATACTGGAACCTGGGGTTGTTCCTGCCCAGATGCAATACTCTACATTTACTCTTGTTATATTTAATTAATTTTTTCCCCGCCCAGCTCTCCAGCCTGTCCAGGTCACGCTGGATGGCAGCACAGCTTCCAGTGTCAGCCATTCCTGCCAGCTTGGTGTCATCAGCAAACTTGCTGATAGTACACTCTAGTCCCTCATCCAAGTCACTGATGAATATGTTGAACAGTACTGGCCCCAGCACCGACCCTTGAGGTACTCCACTAGATACAGGCCTCCAACCGGACTCTACCCCATTGACCATGATTCTCTGGCTTCTTTCCTTCAGCCAGTTAGCAGTCCACCTCACTACCCAGTCATCCAGACCACACTTCCTCAGTTTAGCTATGAGAATGCTGTGGGAGACTGTGTCAAATGTCTTACTGACGTCAGGGTAGACCACATCCAATGCCCTGCCATCATCTATCCACCTCATTATATCTTCATAAAAGGCTATGAGGTTGGTCAAGCATGACTTCCCCTTGGTGAAGCCATTTTGACTGCCCCTAATGACCCTCTTGTCCTTGATATGCCTTGAGATGGCACCAAGGATAAGTCGTTCATTACTTTCCCAGGGATGGAGGTGAGGCTGACTGGTCTATAATTACGCGTGTCTTCCTTCTTGCCCTTTTTGAAGACTGGAGTGACATTTGCTTTCCTCCAGTCCTCAGGCACCTCTCCCATCTCCCAAGACTTGGCAAAGACGATGGAGAGTGGTCTAGCAATGACGTCAGCCAGCTCCCTCAGCACCCGTGGGTGCATCCCATCTGAGCCCATGGATTTGTGGATGTTCAGATTGCCTAATTATTCCTTAACCCAGTCCTCATCAACCAAGGCAAATTCTTGCACCGTCCTGACTTCATCTGGGGCCTCAGGGGTACGGGGCTCTTCAGGACAGCCTCCAGCAGAATAGACAGAAATAAAGAAGACATTCAGTAACTCTGCCTTCTCTGTATCTTCTGTCACCAGGGCACCCACCTCATTCATCAGGGGGCCTACATTGCCTCTGGTGTTAGTTTTATCTACCACATATTTGAAAAAGCTCTTTCTGTTGTCCTTGACCCCTCGTGCCAGCTTTAATTCTAACGAGGCCTTAGCTTTCCTAGTTGCCTCCCTACATCCCCTGACAACAGCATTATATTCTTCCCAAGTGGCCAGCCCCTACTTCCATGATCTGTGATCTGTAAACTCTCCAAGAGTGTTGTTAAGCAGCAGGTTGCCCTTGCCAGAAGGAGTCCATCTGCAGCTGAATGGTGGTGCTTCTCTTCTGACAGAGAAGTGCTCAGAGAATTGAAATGCAGTCTCTTCCTCCTGCATCTTCCCTTTCTTCCTTTACTAACAGGAAGATATGCCAAGAAACCCTGCCTGCCTGTGGAGGCCGTTATCTGTGTGGTGATACCCTGCTAATGCAGTGTTGCTGGTGACCGGGGTGGGACAGCCTCCTCATGTCCCTGCCAATGCCAAATACATTTTGCAGCTCATCAGCCTTTTGCTCAGTGAGGCAGGGACCAACGGCTCTCACCAAATGGGTATTGGACTAAAGGGACAGGGTCCCAGGTGTTACCCTGGTTGGAGATGGAGGACAAGATCTCTGGGTAGATCATTTGGAGTCAAAGAGCTTTGAGTCAAACTCCTTTGGTTTTCAACACCAGGTCTTCCATGTGTCTCATTAAAAGCTGAGCCTGAGGGCCCAGCAGCCTTATCTGTGGCTGCAGGGACATGTGATTTAGGGGAAACCACCAGAGAATTGATATATTTTCATGAGCATGTCAGGTGAAGTCTCTCCTTGTTCAGGAAGAAACTGTTGTGCTCTGACTGCAACCCCCTCCTTTTCATCCCACTCTTTTGTTTAAGAGTGGAACAAATAGAGAAACCTGGAATGAAGGAGGGAAATTGAGTTTGTGAAAAATTGTTTGTGAAGTGGTAAAAGTAGTTAAATAATTTTAGTAAGTTTTGCTGTTTCTCCCGATCCTGCTGTATTTTTCTTGGTAATAAGTTAAATTAATCTTCCCTAAGTCATGTCTGTTTTTCCCTATCATGTTAATTGGTAAGCAATTCCCCTGCCTTTACATGGATCCATGACCATATTTACCTCACATTCCTCTCTTGTCCTGTAGAGGAGGGAGAAGGCATACAGCTGTGTGGGTGCCTGGAAGCCACACAGTGAACCGTCTTCTTGGCTTTGCAACAGTTATGTTAATTAGCCATCTTTGCCTCTATTTTTTGCCTTTCCACTCTCAGTGTTCCACAGATAGGTCAGTGCACGAGATCTTGGCTGTCTTTCTAGTCCCAGATTTCCTAGGTGTAAGCATTAAAGGCTGTTCCCTGTGATCTATAGACTTCAGAAGAGAAGGGAGCTGGCAAGAGGGGCACAGTACAGTTCTCTCTCGGCATCCTGCAAGGACACACTGCTGTGCAAGGCTGGGTACTGGAAAGAGTCCTCATTTCTACCCTGGCACCTCATTTTTTCCTGTGCACCCAGAGATCTGACAATGAAAATCCTTTTCCTTTGAGGGTCTGGATTTCGTGCCTCATATATATGGAGGTGTTGAAGGAGTTTCTACAATGGAACTGTTCTTCCCTGCACCTCAGAATGGGATTGAACTTACGTATGAGCTGCAAAGACAGAGCACAGGTAATCTACTGATCTGTGCTCTCTCTACAGTACCATGGAGGAACTGTCAAATTGCTCATCTGTGTCATCTTGTAGGCCCATGTGAATAACTTTTAGTCCTGGAGATAACTGTCTGAATGGAGTTGGGATGTGCCGGCTGCAAAACACCTTGGTATGTAAACCTGTGTAATGAACTGCCGGGCCTGCACAGGGCACTGTGTGGGTGCGAGGGAAAAAGAGGGGACTTGCCCTCGCGATCCTTGCCGTTGGATGTATTCCATGCCACCTCCTCAGGACTAGTGGGAAGCCGAGGAGGAGGATCTGGGCTCTAGCCAAGGTGATTTCTACTAACATCCACTCCTTCCACCCTCGTTGCAATCTAATATCAGAGCCTTCTGCCCCAGCACAGCTCCTTCCAGAGCAACAGAAATGGCCCTGAGTGTGTGTGGTGCTGCTGACCTGCCAGGGCCTCCTGCAACAATGGGATCCCCTATGATGACAGCACAAATTGGGATCAGCATCCTTAAGGCATGCTCAGAGGCCAAGGGGAATATTTCTGGACAGAGATACAGCAAGGGAAGGGCTGGTGGTCATTGGCTGTGGAGTAGCCAGAGATGTTATCCTCAGCTCCTATGGACAGGGACTGAAGGACACAGACAGCGTGTCCTGCCCCCCCATTCCTCTAGGAATGAGAGAGTCCACCTGCTCACCCATTTGTTCCCTGCTGGCATATGTCTTTTCTCTCTGCACAGCTTTAGAGAGCATCCAGAGAGAAAGAACTGGAGAGAGTCAGTGGCATCTGATACAGCAGAGTTTAATGAATCTAAAGAGGGAAACAAGATTTTTCTGAGAGGAGGTCACAGTGAAAGGAAAAATTGCAGCTCATGCACAGGATCCACACTGGACCTGCTGTGGTTCACTGGGACTTTTAATTCAGTCATCCACCATCACCACAGTGGGTGCTGTCTGTATCCTCCCCAGGGCCATGTTGCAGTCCAGCAAAACACCTATGTGCACCCTTAAGGAGGCACTCATTCAGCAGTGCCGAACGTGTAAATGACACCCATGGCACTTCTAATTACCACAGTTGCTCCAAAACCAAGAAGACCCTGGATGGCTTCCAGGCAACCCCTCAGCTCTTTGCTCTCTACCTTTTCCTCTTTAACAAGACAGGAGGAGAAAGTAAGGTAAAAAGCTTGATGGTCAAGATAAGGACTGGGGAATTACTTATCAATTACTGTCACAGGCAAAACAGACTTGACTTGCTGAAGGTTCATTTAACTTATTATCTTGGAAGAGATGCCGAACTGAGCACAGGGTAATTATAACCTCACAGTCTATTTACCTGGGCCTCATACGATGATTCAGTCCAAGAGTAATATTTGAATCGGGGGTCTTCTTGCTTCTCATCAGATCCTTTCACTGTCTTCAGACTGACCCTTATCTTGTTTAGCTGCAGGTGATGTTGATTGTAGCTGCTTTGTGCTGGCCTTGAGGGTGTCATTTTGCTTGAGTGGATCCTGTTTTGCTCAATAGGGTACAAAACAGGCCTTATTATACAGGTGGTGTTGATGGTCTGTAGCTGCTTTGTTTTGCTCAAGTAGCCACAAGTTTGTTAAATGTCAGCAGAATTTTACAACATGCAGTTTACAATTTCAGCAAATTTATCTACTAAGTAATGTTAAGCAGACAGGGTACTAAAAATTCTAAGGAATTCATTCTGTTTAAAATGTACTTCTTCAAGGCAAACTATTAATACAGAACTTTAATTGGGCTCATTCAGTGATCAGTAAAAGATCATTGCCAAACAGCCACGTTTGTCTAGCAGGCAGAGTTCAAGTAGGTTCACTCCGGCTGTCGTATTTATGGAATAAAGTGGTTGGCTCATAGGCAAATCACACACAGTGGGAAAGGTCTGCACGAGACTTCTTGCAGCCACAACTTCTTGGTGTTCAGTGTGTCATTCTACTTCCTTGTGGGTTTCCAGAAGGGGTTCTTGGCCCAGCTGCAGCTCAGGCCTTTCCCTCCTTTTGTTATAGTTGTAACTAAGTTTTGTAAACTATATCCAAGATCCTTACCGTATCTTGAGGCTTTGCAGGTTGTATACAAAAAGAGAACTGAAAGTTAGTCCTCAGTCCTTATCTTATCTTGAAAGGATAGGATGCGCTGAGAATGCACATCCAAGAAATCCAAGAATTTTACATTATTTCACAATGAACATAGGAATAGCGTGCATGTGCGGTGACAAAAGGTGAAAAGTACATGGGTGAAGAAGACTCCTTACTTCATCCTGAAGACCCCCTGAACGACCACCAGAGGACACTGGGCATGCTTAGAGTAGTTCCAAGGTGTTGCAACTGATATTGTGAAATAGTTGTGTAATCTGATGAATATGCAATACATACGTTTCAGCCCTAATGAATATATATGTAACCAAATTGTATAAATGTAGTGGAGTTCGAATCAGTGGTCGAAGCTTTGGGTGCGAACCCCTGGTTTCCCAGCGCTGAAATAAAAGCACCGCATAGAACTACGTCCGTGGTTATATGTCTCGTTTGCTAACACTTTGGAACCTGAACCCAGCTGCTGCTGGCTTGGTTGTGTGAAATGGAGAAATAAACTTAACAGCGGAGTCAATTACACTGTTAAGCGGCATTCTTTATCTTATCAGTGCTGCGGAGCTCTGGGGATCATTCTTCATAAGTTCTCCAAAGACTGGATGCTCTCGCCTAGCTTATATTCACATAATTATTACATATGCATTACAATTTTTGAAAATTTTGGCATACAATACATCTCTGCTAAGAAATAATTGATTACGTTAGTTATAATTGTTTAGTTTCTTACTTACAATACACCTATTAATCATTAGTTAAATATAAACTAAGCACTCTGCTTCTAAACAATGTATCACTTAATCTCCTGTCTCCCTCTTGTCATGCAGAAGGATTCAAACTTGAAAGATATCCCCTCGTTTTGCAGGTGGTCAGAAAGCATTTATCATGTCAATTAGTTAATGATGGGTACGTCTTTTGTAACTTAACCACAGTACACATGAATATGGCAGCTTCTCTTCATGTGGGGAAGAACAAGTGAATCTGTCACACCCCAACCCGACCAGGTTAAAGCACTCTGACATGTTACTTATGGACTTGTTGGTGGACTCAGGGGCATCCATCACAGCATCCCCTGGATTCTTTTCAGAGACCATCTCTGCAACCTTCCTCCCCCCACTACTGTAGTTATTACAACTTAAAAGAACGAATCCTGCCAGAAATTGCAGGCTGCTCCTCTGAGAAAGATAAGACTGACCTGCAAAACACCTAATCAGAAACTACAGACGCTACTGACCTTGAAGCTTTAGATATTTTGAAGCCTCTGCAATTTGTTTAGTCTCCTTTTAACACATATCTCAAGACTGTTGGATAAAGTGTCCTTCATCTGAACGTTGCTCATTATACACTCTAAGGTTTATGTAATGCAATATGCAAATGTGTAAGCAGTTGGCTCTTAGGACTTGCCGTGTGGGTGTGAATGTAGTGATAAGGTTTTGTATAATGGCTGTTACTTTTCTTTCTGGTATACTGGCTTTATTCCAGCATTCAGGCTTGCGCAACTCTGTAAGAAACAATATCTCATCTCTCTATGCTAAATTTGGCTCATTTGCATGCACACCGTGTAAAGAACCCTGGTTTTGGGACAACACTACCAAAGCCTTGCCACGTAAGCCTGATAGAGTGGGTTCAACAGATTGTGAGGAAGAATTAGATGAATAAAAATGTAAACAGAAATTTACCAGTCCAGGCTTCGTTATGGGACAGATATAGCTTTGAATAATCTCAAAAAAAATGGTATTATTACTCTCACTTAATACTTTGGAATAAATGTTCTAAGCCGATGGGCATCTAATGTCCTTGGTAGATCTTGCAGGAAGTGGGACAGATGGAGCTAATTCTGGTTATTCCATTAATGTTATCATCAGATCTTAACTGCTGTATTTCACATTACCCCTGGCCTCTTTGACCCCGAGGGAACTTTCCCAAAGGATTCTGCTTAGCAGGTCCCTGAGGGGGTAAAACTGCTTTTATGAAGGGCAGGGTTGCAATTTTTGCCTTCTGTTTTGCACAGCCACTGCACATGCCAGACATGAGAGCTATCTCAGTTTTTCCAAAATCCCAAGAAGAACATAGGTCTGCAAGTGTGCACAGAGTTTTCAGTTATCTCGCTTGTGTTCTGTCTCAGGCTCCTGCCTCAGATGTGTCTGGGGTCACGCTGGAAAGGCAAGTCAGTGCATGTACTGGTTTTGTTTGGGACAGAGTTAAGATTCTACAAACTAGCTTGTACGGGACTGTGTTCTGGATATATGCTGGAAATAGTGTTTGTAATACCAGGATGTTTGAGCTATTGCTGAGCAGTGCTTACACACACGCAGAGAATCAAGGCATCTTCTGCTCCTTAGATAGTCTGGGTAATGAGTAGCCTGGGGATGCACAAAAAGTTGGGATGCGACACAGCTTGGACAACTGACCCCAACTGACCAAAAGGATATTCCGTACCATATAATGTCATGTTCCACAATAAAACTGTGGGCATGAAGTTAGAGGTGCTACAGTTTCTTGGAGACTGGCAGTTTGTGGTGAGTGATTATTTTCTTTTGCATTACTTGATTTTCTTAACTTTATTTTCCTTTATTTTTTGGGGTCATTTTTTCCTTTGTTTTCTCTTAATTCTTTTTTGACTTTTTTTTTATCTCCACCCATAATTTTTCTCTCTTTTAACCTTCTGATTCTCCACACCATCCAAATTGGGAGGAGTGAGGGGGGGGCTATGTTGTGCTTTGATCAAGGCTGGCTTAAACAACAAGAACAGCGCATCAGTGAGTTGAAGACTGGATGATGTCTCATGACAACAACGAGAGTTCAGCAAAGTCCAGCCATAAGCAAGTGTGTCCATAGAGATGAGACAGGCCTCAGGCCTCATTGGAAAAGGTCCCCTGTAAAGGTCCAAGCTGAGATCAGTGGAGTCCATTTCCAGACACAGGCACAGAAGTGTCACCACCAGACTGGTAATTCGGGTTGGTGCTGAGAACAAGAACTAAAGCTTCAAAGCTGCACCCATGGGAAGGGGAGATGGTACTGGCTGCAGCCTCCTGACAGCACCAGCTGGCAATGATCAAAGCAAATCCAACAAAGGGAAGGCAGCAGCTCTCAGCTCCTCTTCCTCTAAGTTGGGCTGGTACAAATATCCTCCATCTCACAGCAGGGCAAATTCTGGTCTCCTGTCCTTTTAGTGCAATACCCCTCTGGTTCGAGTTCTCACTCCCTGTCTCACTCAATACCCGGCTGATGAGCTGTCAGGGAAGGCAGGCTTCTTCAGCCTTTCTCCCTATCCATAAAGAAAGAAATAGAGGGTGCAGGAGGCAGAGACTGCATTTCAGTTCTCTGAGCACCTCTCTGCCAGGACTAAGTCATCACCATTCAGTTGCAGATGGGCTCCTTCTGGCAAGGGCAACCTGCTGCTCTACAGTGCCCACGGACACAACAGGGAACAGTCCCCAGCTGTGACCTGCACATACCTTCATGATGAGGGTTACACAGGTACAGAGTGACACAGGTGTGCCCATGCAGGCCTGCATGGAACCATGCAAAAATCTGTATGCTCACAGCCACAAAAACATCAGCAACTGGGGAATCTACTGAGGAGATGCTAGGGACTACAATGGCAGAAAAGGAGTCAAGTACCACAGGGACAAACAGGCTTAGGACAATATCCTGGTGTTGCCTGAGGACCTGTGGAGTCCTGAATGTGCTGTTAGTGTTGATATAGTTTCCAACCATCCCAGTAGAGGCCCACCTGTGTAAAACAATAAGCAATCATCAGAGAGAGATGGAATAACAAGAGAAAATAATATAGCACATCCTCCCATATGGCAGCACTTGGGAAACGGTTGTGGAACATAAAAGTATTGTTCATTTCCAGACAACTTTGCCAAAAAGAGGTCCACAAGAATGACCCAGGTCCACATCACCTGTCTGAACAGCATACCACAAGCACTTGGGGTGACACTTATGCCTGTGCTGTCGTGTCTCTGCTCTGGAAATCCTGGGGCCTTTCATCCTGGAACTTGCAGAAGAAGTCTTTCTATAGGAAAGCATGTGGCAGAAGCCAGGAAATGAAAAGGCAGCAGTGCAGGAAACCAGGGCACAGCCTATACTATTAACTGATTAGCTGGCGTTTTGCATTCAGCATGAGCTTGTCAGAAAATTATTACTTCCACAAAGGGAGCCTGGGCCTGAGGCAGTGCAGGACTCCTATAAAAGGCAGCCCAACTCTCTGCTCTCTCATTCACTTCTCTCGCCTCCTTCTCCTTGGGAACCAGGTGAGTGTGAAGCCTCTTGTCCTCTTCCTTCAGGATCAGCTGTCTTTCCTCAATGTGTGTCTCAGATGACGGGGGTCTGTCCTGGCCCTGGGGTGGGAGCTGCTTCTCATGGGAGAGGGAAGGGGAGAGAAGGTCTTCTGCAGAGAGATGCTGGGACTTAGTGGAGGTGACTCCTGTGATTTGAACTGAGCAGCATATGCTGGGCCAGGAGCTGCCTTGGTTCCACTGTGGTTGGGTGCAGTGCTGCTTCTCATGATCACCCCCTCATGCTCTGCTTCCTCCTCTCCTCTGTCCCAGGTGAACCTCTGTCCCAGAGACATGTCCTGCTGCAACCCATGCGTGCCCTGCCAGCCCTGTGGCCCAACCCCTCTGGCCAACAGCTGCAATGAGCCCTGTGTTAGGCAGTGCCAGAGCTCCAATGTTGTCATCCAGCCCTCTGCAGTGATTGTGACTCTGCCCGGCCCCATCCTCAGCTCCTTCCCTCAGAACACCGTTGTGGGCTCCTCCACCTCTGCTGCTGTTGGCAGCATCCTCAGCTGTGAGGGAGTGCCCATCAACTCTGGGGGCTTTGACCTCTCCTGCATTACCAGCCGCTACTGTGGCAGCAGATGCCGACCCTGCTAAAGGTTTTGACAACATCCTTGGGCAAGAACCTCGCAAGACCTTGGAACAACGTCATTAAAAGGAGATAGAGATCCATGGTTCTGCATTCAGGGTTTTGTATCATTTCTTCCTTCTTCCACTTGTGTTTCTCACTCTTTCCTTCCCTTATTCTCTCCCCAAGGCTGCCCTAGCTTTAAAATGTTGGCATCCCTCCCTCTGCAGGACAAGCAGACTGACTCCCTGCAGGACTTTCTCCTCATCCTTGTGTGTTTCCGTCGTCTTCCCTGTAAGCCACCTTCTTTTCTTCTTGAGACTTATTAAAGTTGTGCTGCATCCAAGTCTGGGCCTCTGAGTCCTCCTTTGTTCTCAGGCAACTCTTCCAGTCTGCTGCAGGAAAAAGGAGAAGGAAGGGGAGGGTGGGACTCCCTGCAGTGCATTTTATTTTACGCCCTCTCCCTTGTAGCTGAGAAAGACATTCATGGCTACTCCACAGCCAATGGCATTAAGTGAGGAAATGGCTCCAAAGTGTGGCAGGAGTGGGGCTGGGAAACAGGAATTCCTGGGGACAATCCGCACCCTCATCTCTCTCATTTATTCCCTTCCATAACCTGATCTAGTGTGTATGGCCAACACACATGGACATAGGGAGATGAGATAGAGGAACCTCCTACAGTCCTTCAGCATGTGACAGGGCCCAGCTGCTCTCTAGACATGCATCTGCATCATCAAACACCAAGATGGAAGGGAGCATAAGGATCACCTGGATGCCCGCTTGTTGGCAAAATCACAGGCTAGAGACCTTGCACACACCTGGGAACCACGTGGGCACATCAACATGCAAGGCTGTGCCCCCATAGTAGGGCACCTCTGCCCACACCGGGCTCTGCAGGGAACAGCACCAGTCTGGGCAGTTACACAGGGAGAACGAGTAATGGTCCTAAGCCCAGGAAGGCAATCCCACAGCATGGTGTCATGGTCCTGCTCTGCCCTTGTCCTGGGCAACTTACACCAGCAAGAGGCAAGAAAACTAACTTTGGGACAGCAGATTGTTATATTTGTGCCCCATGCTGCAGCCTCAATGCTGGAACAACAAAGACATCATTTTCTGTCACTGAGCAGAATGGTACAGTATCAAGCAGCGTTACTGGAACAGGATGTTGTGAGTTTGAAAACAACATCTTTGAATCCTGCTACTTTATTGCCTGTACCTAATGATGAAAACTGGAGTACTGGAATATTGTGAGGAGGTCCCCCCTGAACCTTCTGTTGTCCAAGGACAAAAGACCTATCTCTTTCAGTCTTGCTCAGAGGACAGATTCTCCAGCCCTTTGGTCCAATTACACCTATATACAAGAGTGGTGGTGGCTACTGGATGAGGATCAGTGAAGGCTGAGTAAGGGGGATTGGATCCTTGCTGAGGTTTTCTTGATGTGGAACGACCAATCAACAGAAGTGGCACCTGTGTGAAGATGACCACAATCCCAAAACCCATGCTACCAGGGCTTCCAGAAGCAGATTTTCTCTCATGGGCATGTTTTAATGATAAAGTTTCAATATGGTGACATCACAATTAAAAGACATCACTGAGAGGACTCAGTGACAGCCAGGAAGACAGGAAAAAATGAAAATGATTGTGCCAGCCAGCAGGCAACATAAATTATTTTCCTCAGGACAAGGAAATTTTGGCACAAGGTTGGTGGTGTCTCCACAAGGGAAACCTGAAGACGAAGAAGAATGGAGAAAATTCTCCGCCCCACATGCCCACCTTGGGAGGGATGGGAAGCCCAGGGAAATGAGATCCATTACAATTACTTTGCCATGGCCCAGTACATGACCAGAAGGACTCAGCTAAACAGACAAGAGTGAAGGAACAAAGCTGTGGTGGGTTAAATCTATTATTTCTGTTGCTTAGAGAGATAAACCAACCCCCGTTTCTGACTGAGACAACCAACTTACCCCATATAAAGGTCTGAACATACCTGGGCTGAGGTGTGCTTTGTAGCCTAGAGCAGAAAGGACGTGGCAGAGTTCTGACCAAAAATTCTGCTCTGTCGGAACTCACCATTGTTGTAACAACACTGACTCAAGTTGCACATAATTGGATGTGTGACAGTTCCTGGGTACACTGGATTATTAATTGCCTCATTCTTAATTTCTTACTGCAAATGCTGAAAGTGCCTGTTAGGTCTAATACTGCTGGGTGGACATTTCATCAACTGCGATTGGGAAAAGGAGACCATGCTGGGTGAGAAGTGAGACAGCCACTAAGCTGATCATTGCTCAGAACCAAGTCCAGTGAATTAATTCATGAAAACATTAAAGAAATTATACTTTGTTTCCAAGTGACAAAAACCACAGCAGGGAGTCCAACTCTCTCCATCCACGTTTTTCCTGCAGCAGACTGGAAGAGTTGCCTGAGAACAAAGGAGGACTCTGAGGACCAGGCTTGGATGCAACACAACTTTAATGAATCTCAAAAGGAAAAGGAGGTGGCTCACAGGGAACACCACTGGCAGCCACAAGCATTTGGTGAAACTCCTGCAGGGTGTCAGTCTGCCTGCCCTGCAGAAGGAGGGAGGCCAACAGGTCGGCTGGCCTTGGTGACAGAAAGAACAGTGGAAAGACAGAGAGATACAAGTGGAAGAATGGAGCAATGGTTCAAAGCTCTGAACGCAATGCCATGGAACTCTATCACCTTTCAAGGACCATGTTCCAAGGTCTTGGAAGGTTCTTGCCCAAGGACGTTGCCAGCAGCTTTAGCAGGGTCGGCATCTGTTTCCACAGTAGCGGCTGGTAATGCAGGAGAGGTCAAAGCCCCCAGAGTTGATGGGCACTCCCTCACAGCTGAGGATGCTGCCAACAGCAGCAGAGGTGGAGGAGCCCACAACGGTGTTCTGAGGGAAGGAGCTGAGGATGGGGCCGGGCAGGGTCACAATCACTGCAGAGGGCTGGATGACAACATTGGAGTTCTGGCACTGCCTGACACAGGGCTCATTGCAGCTGTTGGCCAGCGGGGTCGGGCCACAGGGCTGGCAGGGCACGCATGGGTTGCAGCAGGACATGTCTCTGGGACAGAGGGTCTCCTGGAAGAGAAGGTAGGAGGAAGTAGGGCATGTGAAGTTGATCATGAGAAGCAGCACTGCACCCAACAGCTGTGGAACCAGTGCACCTCCTGGCCCCACATACACTGCCCATGTCAAGTCCCAGAAGCCACCTCCACTAAGTCTCAGCACCTCTCAGCAGAAGACCTTCTCTCCCCTTCCCTCTCCCATGAGAAGCAGCTCCCACCCCAGGGCCAGGACAGACCCCCATCAGCTGAGACACACATTGAGGTAAGACACTTGATCCTGAAGGAGGACAAGAGGCTTCACACTCACCTGATGCCCAAGGAGAAGGAGGAGAGAGAAGTGGATGAGAGAGCAGAGAGTTGGGCTGCCTTTTATAGGAGTCCTGCACTGCCTCAGGCCCAAGAACCCATTGTGGAAGTAATAATTTTATGACAAGCTCATGTTGAATGCAGATCACGCCAGCTAAAATATGGGCTGTGTTCTGGTTTCCTGCACTGCCGCCTTTTCATTTCCTGACACCTGCCATGTGCTTTCCCATATGAAGGCTTCTGTAAGTGCGGGGATGAAAGGCTGGAGGATTTCCCTAGCCGACACACGTCAGCGCAGACAGAAGTGTCAGCCCACGTGCTGGTGGCATCCTGTGCAGGCAGGTGACGTGCACCTGGGTCATTCCTGCCAGCTTCTTTGTGGCAAAGTTGTTAGGAAATGAGCAACACTGCAATGCGTGTGTCCAGATGCCCAAGGATTGTGTTTGAGAGGCTGTATCATATGTGGTCCCCAGCATCACAGCAGAATCCCCACTTGCTGATATTTTCTGGACTTTCTGTGACCATACATATTTTTGCACAGTTCCATGCAGGCCTGCATGAGCACACCTGTGTCAGACTGTACCTCTTTGACAGTCATCATGAAGACATGTGCAGGTCATAGTGGGGGACTCTCTATTGGTATGTCCAAGAGCACTGTAGAGCAGCAGGTTGCCCTTGCCAGAAGGAGCCCATCTGCAGCTGAATGGTGATGACTTTGTCCTGGCAGAGAGGTGCTCAGAGAACTGAAATGCAGTCTCTGTCTCCTCTCCCTGTCTTTCTTGCTTTACAGACAGGGAGAAATGCCAAGAAACCCTGCCTACCTGTGCAGGCCATTGTCCCTGCAGTGATACCCTGCTGATGCTGTGTTGTTGGTGACTGGGGTGGGAAACAGTCTCCTTATTTCCATGCCAATGCCAGATGCATATCTGTAGCTTCTTGGTGCACAGTGAGGCAGTGGC
Source organism: Streptopelia decaocto (assembly GCF_964273445.1). Lineage (NCBI taxonomy): Eukaryota > Metazoa > Chordata > Aves > Columbiformes > Columbidae > Streptopelia > Streptopelia decaocto. The sequence goes on along the minus strand of NC_138677.1, from coordinate 1,753,975 downwards.
TATCAGCTCTCAGCAAACTGGTATTAGGCTAAAGAGACTGGGGTCCATATCTTGCTCTGCTTAGAGATGGAGGACAGATTCTCTGGGTGGATCAGGACGAAGTGAAACGGCTTTGAGTCAATCTCCTTTCCTGTTGAAGTAAAAGGACTTCCACATCCCTCATAAAAAGCTGAGTCCGAGGGCCCAAAACTAATGATGATTTTTCATTTTCTTTGGGCAGTGTAGTAAACCACTAAGGCTGCACAGGGCACTGTGTGGATGTGAGGGAAAAACAGGGGACTTGTCCTCATGATACTTGCCCTTGGATGCATTCCATGACCCCTCCTTCCATCCTCACATCCATCTTCTTTCTTGCCTTCTTCTCCCACTACAGCTCCATCCAGAGCAACAGGAATGACCCTGAGTGCTTGTGATGTTGCTAACCTGCCAGGGCCTCCTGCAGCAATGGGGTCTTCCCATGAAAATAGCACAACTTCAGATCACCATCCTTAGGGAATGCTCAGAAGCTAAGGGGAATATTTCTGTGCAGAGATGCAGCAAGGGAAAGGCTGATGGTCACTGGCTGTGGAGTAGCCAGAGATGTTGTACTCAGCTCCTATGGACAGGGACTGAAGGACACCCAAAGACAGTGTGTCCTGACCTCCCATTCCTCTAGAAATGAGAGTCTCCCTGATCACCCATTTGTTCTTTGCCAGCATATGTCCTTTCTCCCTGGGCAGCTTTAGTGGGGAAAGGACCCGAAAGAGCCAGAGGCTGGGATGCAGCAGAGTTTAATGAATCTAAAGAGTGAAACAAGATGTCTGTGAGAGGAGGCAAAAAGGAAAAGATCTTCATAGAGACCCAAGAGTTGGTACCCCAAAGTAGGAAAGATGCGAACACGAGTCCCGAAGCTGGCTTTGGTGGGCCTCATGACCCAGGGAAGCAGAAAAGAACAGAGGAAAAGAAGAGAATTGAGAGAGTTTAAGAAGTGACTGAGAGGCTTCGATGTTTTTCAGAGACCCCAGGATGGTTCCTTCCTAAGGGTTGATACTCTTTACAGTAGGAGCAGGGCAAGCTCTGCCCCTCTCAAAACAGCGGCCATTCTGACTGGCATCATCCTCTCCATTTCAGGGCCTCCTGGTCTAGACCATCACCAGTAGCTTTAGCAAGGGGAACACCTTCTGCTGTCATAGTAGAGGCTGGTAATGCAGGGGAGCTTTTGACCAGTGGGGTTAAGCTGCAAGGCTGGCAGGGCAGGCACTGGTTATAACAGGACATGTCATGGGGCTGGTAGTTCACCTGGGAGAGAGGGCAGGGAGGAGGAAGAGCGCAGGAACACCTGAGGAACAGCCTGAAACCCCACAAAAAGGAAGACAAGTCACCTGCTGGGTGGGGAGTTGGAGGTTCTGCAGGGGGAACAAGATATTCTTTGCCTGAGCCCAGCAGGGTCCCTCAGGTAGAAACCAGGCCCAGGGATCCTCCTGCATGACCTGTAGCCACAAAGCCACCTCAGCCCAGCCTTAGCCTCTCTCCATGACAAACCATCTCTGCCTTCTCCCACAACCACAATCTCAGAACACTAACACAAGACCAAGGATCTGATATCAACTGATGTCCTTGCAGGCTGGACCCTTTCCTATAGGAGGAGGAGGAGGAGAAGAGGGAGTTCCCATTCACCTTGTTCCTAAGGTGAAGGAGGTGACTTCAGAGAGCAAACAGTTGAAACAGCTTTTCTATTGTCTTCACGTGGCCTCAGTCTCAAACACAGCTGCTTCATAAGCCACAATTTTCCTGCATACTCTTAATTAATGGTAACATTGCAGGTAATGTCATGGCACGTGCCGCTGTTTCCCTTTATGCTGCCTTTGATTTCCCGCTTTATGACAAGGCCTCACAGTGCCCTGTCAAGGGTGCTTGGCTAAGAAGTGAGAGTAGCTCTGGAGAGACATTTTGGACAGGGCTGCTGCAGTGTCTCCTGAAGGGGTGGAACCAAGGGTTTTGCTGGACTTCAGCATGGGCCTGGGGAGGATATGGACAGAAGAGCATTACAGTGATGGGGGGCAACTGAATTCAGAGTCCCTGTGTGCTGGCCCTGAGACAAGCCTGAATTTCCTGGTGTTGCTGCTGCACCTTGAGGTCTTTCCCCACAGTTGCTTGATGGGAGCCAGGTACAGAGCAGGGCACAGTCAAGACCCCCAGCCCAGCCAGTCCAGACATGCCGTCCTATGTCTGCTGCTGAGGAGGGATGGACCATTTCCCAGGTCACACTGGGAAGCCTGAGTAGGGTCTCCCTGCCATTGGGTGGGGAAGAGGAAGTGCACTGTGGTGTGAGCTTGTGGGGTGCATCTCAGTGCTGTCAGAGCAGGGAGGCAGCAAGGCTGAGGAAGCAAAAAACAGTGTCACTGGAGTTTCTAAGAAACTAACCTCCTGAGAGAAGGATACTGGGGGTAGTCTGTAAGGACTGGCAACAACCAACTGAACTTGGCAAAAACCTCATGGTCAGGGCATGTAACTGCAACTTGTCATGATGAAAGGCTTTGTCTGGTAAATGCCAATCCATTTTGCCAGAATACTTGCTTTTCAGGAAAGCTTTTCAGAGGAGAGCCAGTAGATGGTTTCCCCTGTGTGGTGATGCTAGCTGATGCTGGAGTTCCCCTTTCCTTCCCTACGCCTTGGTGCCCAGAAGCTACATCTCCTGCATATCAGCCATGGCCAAATGGCTGGGAACCAGTGTTTTGAGTCAGTGTCTCACTAGAGGCTTGTAAAGAGACCTTATGGCACAGCTGGACTTCTCTAGTGCTGCTGGCACTGGGGATCCTCACCTCTTTCCAGTGTCGGTGCTCTTTACTGGTGCCATTGTCTACATGCCTCACATTCACCATCTTCCTCCTCCCAGGCTCCCGAGGCTCTCATTCCTTCTCCCATAGCTCCTGGGTCTGGACAAGGATCAGTCATGGAGCCAGGTGAATCCTGTCACCTCAAAGCTTTTACAGGAGTAAGGAGAAGGAACCCTGTGAAACAGCTCAGCCCTTCTGAGGCTACCTGAAACCAACATGAAATAAGTTGTTCAGAATTGGGCATTCTCCTCATTGAGACCAGAATGCTGTGGCCCTGACTCTGCCCTCTTGGATAACAATGGGCTGAGACTGTGCCAGAGACTGGGACTGACACAGAGGGGGTGTCAATGATGGCTTTGGGTTGGTCAGGCACAACTATGTACACACACACACGCACATAAGCTAACATGCTCACGTGTGCACCAAGATACACAGAGATGCACAAAGACAAGCAAATGTGCACGAGGCCAGAGACATGCAAAGAAACATGCATGTACACAGAAAAATGGTCTCACTAGAAGCAAACAGGTGTGTGCTGAGCCAGACAGACAAACACATGGATGTGCATGCTGAGAATCACACAGACTGCTACACAATCACGTTAACAGGTACATTATTGCAGATAAGCACATAGCAATGAATGTGACTGAGGAGCAGCTGGAGATGTCCCCTCCAGCGCAAGAATGGGGCACTTTAAGCAGGGCAGATGCGCTGGCAGCATTGCTTGATTAGTTTCAGGGATCCATGGACTGCCCAGAGAGAGGAGGGTGCCAAAGAGTTTCACAACGTCCTCCTGAGGGCAGCTTAGGGTGAAAGAGAGATGAAAACATAAAATGCAGCCCAGCTGTGTGGGAATTCAGACAACAACTGACTGCCGAAACAAGCTAGAAGGGAATCAGAGAGGACAGTGCACGCACTCACAGGAGCTCTTCAGGAATGAGCCAAGGATTGCAGGGATGGGAGCAGCTGAGGCTCTTCCTGTAAGCAAGATCCTTAAATAAAAAAAAGCCACCAGAATTCCTGATGCTGAAATTACCTACCTCCACTGGACCCCTCTGGCACTTCCACCTACACTGACACATCCCTCACCTGGAAATCTGGGGACCTCTCATCCCAGCACTGAAAAGAAGCATGCATGAGGGAATGGGCATAAACTAACAAGAAATACATGCTGACATGTGTCCAACCTGGAAATCCCAGAGCCTCTAATCCTGGCACTTACAGAAACCTTCATATAGGAAACTATGTGGCAGAGGCCAGGAAATGGAAAGGCGGCAGTGCAGGAAACCAAGACAGAGCTCATACCATTAGCTGGTGTGTTTTACATTCATCATGAGCTTGTCAGAAAATTATTACTTCCACAAAGGGAGCCTGGGCCTGAGGCAGTGCAGGACTCCTATAAAAGGCAGCCCAACTCTCTGCTCTCTCATTCACTTCTCTGTCCTACTTCTCCTTGGGAATCAGGTGAGTGTGAAGCCTCTTCTACTGCTTCAGGATCAGCTGTCTTTCCTCAATGTGTGTCTCAGCTGATGGGGGTCTGTCCTTGCCCTGGGGTGGGAGCTGCTTCTCATGGGAGAGGGAAGGGGAGAGAAGGTCTTCTGCAGAGAGATGCTGGGACTTAGTGGATGTGACTCCTGTGATTTGAACTGGGCAGCATATGCTGGGCCAGGAGCTGCCTTGGCTCCACTGTGGTTGGGTGCAGTGCTGCTTCTCATGATCAAGCCCTCATGCTCTGCTTCCCCCTCCCCTTTCTCCCAGGTGAACCTCTGACCCAGCGACATGTCCTGCTGCAACCCGTGCGTGCCCTGCCAGCCCTGTGGCCCGACCCCACTGGCCAACAGCTGCAATGAGCCCTGTGTCAGGCAGTGCCAGAGCTCCAATGTTGTCATCCAGCCCTCTGCAGTGATTGTGACCCTGCCCGGCCCCATCCTCAGCTCCTTCCCTCAGAACACCGTTGTGGGCTCTTCCACCTCTGCTGCTGTTGGCAGCATCCTCAGCTGTGAGGGAGTTCCCATCAACTCTGGGGGCTTTGACCTCTCCTGCATTACCAGCCGCTACTGTGGCAGCAGATGCCGACCCTGCTAAAGCTGCTGGCAATGTCCTTGGGCAAGAACCTCGCAAGACCTTGGAACATCGTCATTAAAAGGAGATAGAGATCCATGGTTTTGCATTCAGGGTTTTGTATCATTGCTTCCTTCTTCCACTTGTGTTTCCCACTCTTTCCTTCCCTTATTCTCTCCCCAAGGCTGCCCTAGCTTTAAAATGTTGGCATCCCTCCCTCTGCAGGACAAGTAGACTGACTCCCTGCAGGACTTTCTCCTCATCCTTGTGTGTTTCCGTCGTCTTCCCTGTGAGCCACCTTCTTTTCTTCTTGAGACTTATTAAAGTTGTGCTGCATCCAAGTCTGGGCCTCTGAGTCCTCCTTTGTTCTCAGGCAACTCTTTCAGTCTGCTGCAGGAAAAAGGAGAAGGAAGGGGAGGGTGGGACTCCCTGCAGTGCATTTTATTTTACGCCCTCTCCCTTGTAGCTGAGGAAGACATTCATGGCTACTCCACAGCCAATGGCATTAAGTGAGGAAAGGGCTCCAAAGTGTGGCAGGAGTGGGGCTGGGAAACAGGAATTCCTGGGGACAATCCACACCCTCATCTCTCTCATTTATTCCCTTCCATAACCTGATCTAGTGTGTATGGCCAACACACATGGACATAGGGAGATGAGATAGAGGAACCTCCTACAGTCCTTCAGCATGTGGCAGGGCCCAGCTGCTCTCTAGACATGCATCTGCATCATCAAACACCAAGATGGAAGGGAGCATAAGGATCACCTGGATGCCTGCTTGCTGGCAAAAGCACAGGCTAGACAAGATAGCCCAGGACCCTGTCTACCTAAATCGCAAATGCGTCCAATTGATGTCCCAGAAATCTACAGACTAGCCTGCCTCACCTCCATCCCTGTAAAAGTGATGAGAACAAATCATTCTAGATGTCACCTCCTGTGGCCTTCTGGGTGTAGAAAAGGAACTCCTGAAGGCACTGCTGGGCTCAGAATTATTGCTGAAGCACACAGCACCCCATGGACCATGGGAGGTTCCCCTCATATTCATTCTGTCCACACTTCAGGGCAGAAACATCACCATTACCCATCTCACTGGGTGCTGAGCACTTGCAGTGGACAGGACAGGCACCAACCCAAACATTGCTGAAACTCTTGCGATGACCCTGCTAGTACTCAGCTTCCCAGGCTCCCCCAGAGCTCTGAGGCATGGCCAGCCTGAACTCTGCTCATGTCACCACTACTCCTCTCTGGCAGGCCACAGTCTTCCCAGCAGTGTAGTCCCCGGCCCTTAGAGAGCTGTCCTGCAAGAGACCTTGCACACACCTGGGAACCACGTGGGCACATCAACATGCAGGGCTGTGCCCCCATAGTAGGGCACCTCTGCCCACACCGGGCTCTGCAGGGAACAGCATCAGTCTGGGCAGTTACACAGGGAGAACGAGTAATGGTCCTAAACCCAGGAAGGCAATCCCACAGCATGGTGTCGTGGTCCTGCTCTGCCCTTGTCCTGGGCAACTTACACCAGCATGGAGCTTGTCCATGCACAAGAGAGCTGTCCCTGAGAAGACCCAGGCAAGGAGGGCATTCCTCTGGTTACATGTGTCTGCCACCCTAAACGGAATTCGCATATGGACCTGCTGACTCACCCTTTGGGGGTTTTCATTTCTCTTGATTGTGACTGTCCTTCTAGTGAAGAAGTTCAAAGTTCGTGTCCATCTTTGCTATTCACTGCCTCCAATGTATGTCTGTGTGGGTGGAACATTCCCCATGGGAGCCTCTACATCAATAAAGGTGATGCTTGCTTTTAAAACTTCAAATTGTTTTGGTTTTATAAGTTTCTTCAACTACCCTTTTTGTGGCATCATTTCTGGCACCCCATATGGGACTCTGCTCTTATCTTCAACCGATTCCTGGGATAGAAAGATCTCCAGCTGGTACTGATGGATTCTCGGGGATGTCCTCAGTCCCTGGAGGCAGCAGAATTCTTGATCCAAGAATCGTTTGTAAGTAAAGTATTCTTTTTTTTTTTTTTTTTTTAATTCTCTGGTTTGGTTTGCCCATTCTTAAGTCAAGGCGAAAGCCTTGCAGGGGGCCTTGCCTATCCATTAGTCAAAACTGTGAAAGATTTGCACAGTTGGGCTAAAAAAAATAAATTAAAAGGGGGCTTAGAGGTTTCTAAAAGAGAAAAAATTCAGGGTTTATAGGCCCCTAAAAAAAATGCAAATGTTTTGGGGATGACAACCCCTAAAAATGAGATTTGAAAGAAGGTTGGGGAAAAAAAAAGGAGAAAAGAGACTGTTCATGTCCTTGTTTTAGTTTATGAGTGTTTATGACTGCATGAGTATGTGGTACTTATTTGATTGGTTGTTGTTGCAATTGTTTCTTTGTGCTGTTGTTTGTGTAAGTTTGCTGTAAGCATTCTCCTTCTCTGTGCTTCTGGATGCTGTATTTCCGCTAGTATGGGCAGTTCAAGTCTCGGGTAAAGCCAACACTACACTGATAGAGGTAGAAGTGAAACAGAATTGAAACAGGACTTCAAACCAGTAAGGAAAAACAATATCCAATAAACATGAAAGTGAAAATGAAGTTAGAGACTTTCATGAACATGTTCATGCACTGTGGACTTTTGCAGGAATGCCGATCAGAATACAATACTCCCATTTTGCTAGTATAGAATCTACATTCTATGGAATACATGCTTGGTACAAGATTTGGGGACCATTAATAAGACTGCGATAAATGTGTACCTGGTAATGCCAAAACCCATACACTCTTTGATTAATATAGCAGGAAATAATATTTATTTGACTGTTTTAGACTTGAAAAATGCTTTTTTCTGCATACCATTGGATTCAGAGAGCCAGAAGCTTTTCACCTTTGAATGGGAAAGACCTACCACTGGAAGAAAGATGTAACTTTCTGGACGATTTCCCAAAAGGACTTAATATCAATCCTGCTTTGTCTGGTAGCCTATTGGTGGGAACACCTTAGAAGCCTGGCAGGTATCTGTGACTGCATTGTGCCTATGACTGTGTTGCTGATTCAAGAGGCAAGAAAACTAACTTTGGGACAGCAGATTGTTATATTTGTGCCCCATGCTGCAGCCTCAATGCTGGAACAACAAAGACACCATTTTCTGTCCTGAGCAGAATGGTACAGTACCAAGCAGCATTACTGGAACAGGATGTTGTGAGTTTGAAAACAACATCTTTGAATCCTGCTACTTTATTACCTGTACCTAATGATGAAAACTGGAGTACTGGAATATTGTGAGGAGGTCCCCCCTGAACCTTCTGTTGTCCAAGGACAAAAGACCTATCTCTTTCAGTCTTGCTCAGAGGACAGATTCTCCAGCCCTTTGGTCCAATTACACCTATATACAAGAGTGGTGGTGGCTACTGGATGAGGATCAGCGAAGGCTGAGTAAGGGGGATTGGATCCTTGCTGAGGTTTTCCTGATGTGGAACGACCAATCAACAGAAGTGGCACCTGTGTGAAGATGACCACAATCCCAAAACCCATGCTACCAGGGCTTCCAGAAGCAGATTTTCTCTCATGGGCATGTTTTAATGATAAAGTTTCAATATGGTGACATCACAATTAAAAGACATCACTGAGAGGACTCAGTGATAACCAGGAAGACAGGAAAAAATGAAAATGATTGTGCCAGCCAGCAGGCAACATAAATTATTTTCCTCAGGACAAGGAAATTTTGGCACAAGGTTGGTGGTGTCTCCACAAGGGAAACCTGAAGACGAAGAAGAATGGAGAAAATTCTCCGCCCCACATGCCCACCATGGGAGGGATGGGAAGCCCAGGGAAATGAGATCAATTACAATTACTTTGCCATGGCCCAGTACATGACCAGAAGGACTCAGCTACCCAGACAAGAGTGAAGGAACAAAGCTGTGGTGGGTTAAATCTATTATTTCTGTTGCTTAGAGAGATAAACCAACCCCCGTTTCTGACTGAGACAACCAACTTACCCCATATAAAGGTCTGAACATACCTGGGCTGAGGTGTGCTTTGTAGACTAGAGCAGAAAGGACGTGGCAGAGTTCTGACCAAAAATTCTGCTCTGTCGGAACTCACCATTGTCGTAACAACACTGACTCACGTTGCACATAATTGGATGTGTGACAATTCCTGAGTACACTGGATTATTAATGCTTCATTCTTAATTTCTTACTGCAAATGCTGAAAGTGCCTGTTAGGTCTAATACTGCTGGGTGGACATTTCATCAACTGAGACTGGGAAAAGGAGACCATGCTGGGTGAGAAGTGAGACAGCCACTAAGCTGATCATTGCTCAGAACCAAGTCCAGTGAATTAATTCATGAAAACATTAAAGAAATTATACTTTGTTTCCAAGTGACAAAAACCACAGCAGGGAGTCCAACTCTCTCCATCCACCTTTTTCCTGCAGCAGACTGGAAGAGTTGCCTGAGAACAAAGGAGGACTCTGAGGACCAGGCTTGGATGCAACACAACTTTAATGAATCTCAAAAGGAAAAGGAGGTGGCTCACAGGGAACACCACTGGCAGCCACAAGCATTTGGTGAAACTCCTGCAGGGTGTCAGTCTGCCTGCCCTGCAGAAGGAGGGAGGCCAACAGGTCGGCTGGCCTTGGTGACAGAAAGAACAGTGGAAAGACAGAGAGATACGAGTGGAAGAATGGAGCAATAGTTCAAAGCTCTGAACGCAATGCCATGGAACTCTATCACCTTTCAAGGACCATGTTCCAAGGTCTTGGAAGGTTCTTGCCCAAGGACGTTGCCAGCAGCTTTAGCAGGGTCGGCATCTGTTTCCACAGTAGCGGCTGGTAATGCAGGAGAGGTCAAAGCCCCCAGAGTTGATGGGAACTCCCTCACAGCTGAGGATGCTGCCAACAGCAGCGGAGGTGGAGGAGCCCACAACGGTGTTCTGTGGGAAGGAGCTGAGGATGGGGCCGGGCAGGGTCACAATCACTGCAGAGGGCTGGATGACAACATTGGAGCTCTGGCACTGCCTGACACAGGGCTCATTGCAGCTGTTGGCCAGCGGGGTCGGGCCACAGGGCTGGCAGGGCACGCATGGGTTGCAGCAGGACATGTCTCTGGGACAGAGGGTCTCCTGGAAGAGAAGGTAGGAGGAAGTAGGGCATGTGAAGTTGATCATGAGAAGCAGCACTGCACCCAACGGCTGTGGAACCAGTGCACCTCCTGGCCCCACATACACTGCCCATGTCAAGTCCCAGAAGCCACCTCCACTAAGTCCCAGCATCTCTCAGCAGAAGACCTTCTCTCCCCTTCCCTCTCCCATGAGAAGCAGCTCCCACCCCAGGGCCAGGACAGACCCCCATCAGCTGAGACACACATTGAGGTAAGACACTTGATCCTGAAGGAGGACAAGAGGCTTCACACTCACCTGATGCCCAAGGAGAATCAGGAGAGAGAAGTGGATGAGAGAGCAGAGAGTTGGGCTGCCTTTTATAGGAGTCCTGCACTGCCTCAGGCCCAAGAACCCATTGTGGAAGTAATAATTTTATGACAAGCTCATGTTGAATGTAAATCACGCCAGTTAATCGTATGGGCTGTGTCCTGGTTTCCTGCACTGCCGCCTTTTCATTTCCTGGCACCTGCCATGTGCTTTCCCATATGAAGGCTTCTGTAAGTGCAGGGATGAAAGGCCGGAGGATTTCCCTAGCCGACACATGTCAGCGCAGACAGAAGTGTCAGCCCAAGTGCTGGTGGCATCCTGTGCAGGCAGGTGACGTGCACCTGGGTCATTCCTGCCAGCTTCTTTGTGCAAAGTTGTTAGGGAATGAGCAACACTGCAATGCGTGTGTCCAGATGCCCAAGGATTGTGTTTGAGAGGTTGTATCATATGTGGTCCCCAGCATCACAGCAGAGTCCCCACTTGCTGATATTGCTGGCACTTACAGAAGCCTTCATATAGGAAACTATGTGGCAGAGGCCAGGAAATGGAAAGGCGGCAGTGCAGGAAACCAAGACAGAGCTCATACCATTAGCTGGTGTGTTTTACATTCATC
>NC_138677.1:1280044-1742873 GCF_964273445.1 Streptopelia decaocto | reverse complement strand
GGTGGGAGCTGCTTCTCATGGGAGAGGGAAGGGGAGAGAAGGTCTTCTGCAGAGAGATGCTGGGACTTAGTGGATGTGACTCCTGTGATTTGAACCGGCAAGCATATGCTGGGCCAGGAGCTGCCTTGGCTCCACTGTGGTTGGGTGCAGTGCTGCTTCTCATGATCAAGCCCTCATGCTCTGCTTCCTCCTCTCCTTTCTCCCAGGTGAATCTCTGACCCAGAGTCATGTCCTGCTGCAACCCATGCGTGCCCTGCCAGCCCTGTGGCCCGACCCCACTGGCCAACAGCTGCAATGAGCCCTGTGTCAGGCAGTGCCAGAGCTCCAACGTCGTCATCCAGCCCTCTGCAGTGATTGTGACCCTGCCCGGCCCCATCCTCAGCTCCTTCCCTCAGAACACCGTTGTGGGCTCCTCCACCTCTGCTGCTGTTGGCAGCATCCTCAGCTGTGAGGGAGTTCCCATCAACTCTGGGGGCTTTGACCTCTCCTGCATTACCAGCCGCTACTGTGGCAGCAGATGCCGACCCTGCTAAAGCTGCTGGGAACGCCATTGGGCAAGAACCTCCCAAGAACTTGGAGGTCCTTGAATTGAGAAAGAGATTCATGGCATTGCATTCAGAGCTTTGAACCAATGTTTTCTTCTTCCAGTTGTGTCTCTCTCTCTTTCCTCAATTCCTTCTGTCTCCCAAGGCCAGCCTAGTGGGGACCTGTTGGTCTATCTCCGTCTGCGGGACAGGCAGAGTGACTCCCTGCAGGAGTTTCACTGCATCCTTGCGTCTGCCCCTGGTATGCCCTGTGATCCACCTCCTTTTCTTCTTGAGACTCATTAAAGTTTTGTTGCATCCAAGCCTGGGCCTCCAAGTCCTCTTTGGTTCTGCAGTCTGCTCGGGTAAAAAGGTGGAGGAAGTGGAGGGTGGGACTCCCTGCAGTGGATTTTGTCACTTGGCAGCACAGTAAATAAATGTCATGAGTTCACGATTCAAGTGATTGGAGTTGCTTATGAGGGATGCTCAGCTTAGTGGTTGTCTCACCCTATCTTAGCTCTCCTTGGCAATGATGTTGGCAGCTCTCACTCCCACCCAACAATCTCTCCTTTTCCAATCACACTTAATGAAATCTCCAACCACTGTCTGTATTAGGACTAACAGGCGCCATGAGCATTTGAAATAAACAATATAGAATGAGGTAATTCCATAGCCAGTGCACCCGGGGATTGCCACACATCTAATGAGTTGCAATGGGATTCACACATTCCATGGCAATAGTGAGTTCTGGCAGAGCATAAATTTTGGCCTGAACTATGCCAGGTCCATTCTACAATGCACACCTCTAGCCCAGGTATAGTCAGAACTTTGTCTGGGGTAAGTTGGTTCTCTCACTCAAAAAGAAGAGCTGGTTTGTCCCTCTAATAACAACAGAAGTAATAGATTTAACTCACCACAGCTTTGCTCCTTCTCTCTTATTTGGGCAGCTGATTCCTTGTGGTCGTGTACTGGGCCATAGCAAGTAAAACAAGACACCTGTAATTGATCTCATTCTCCTGGGCTTCCCATCCCTCCCAAGATGGGAACATGGGGTGGAGAATGCCCTCCATTCATCTTCCTCCTCAGTTTTCCTTTGTGGATACCTGGTGCACCACCACTGTTGTGTCAAAATGATGGAGACTTTCCTTGCCATAAGGAAAATAATTTGTATTGCCTGCTGGCTTGCATAGTCAGTTTCATTTTTTCCTGTCTTCCTGTCTATCACTGAATTCACGATCCTCGCAGTGGTGTCCTTTAATTGTGATGTCACCATATGCAAATTTCTCTATTGCAATACTCCCATGAGAGAGAAAATCAGCTTTTTGCAAGCCCTTTGGGATGCTTATCATCTTCAAACAGATGGCATTTCTGCTGACTGGCCATTCTGTGTGAAGAAAACCACAGCTGGGATTTAAGTCTCCTGGCTCAGCCTTCGATGACCTTGAACCAGCAACTACTGCCACTCTTGTGCATGTGTCTAATCAGACCAAAGGCCTGGAGAACCTGTTCTCTGAGAGAAGACTGAAGGAGGCATGTCTTTTCTCCCTGGAGAAAAGAAGTCTTGGGGTGACCTGAACATACTTTTCCAGTACTTAAAGCATGTCTACAAATAAGCTGGAGGCTCTCTAATCACAAGGAGCCACATGGAGGAGAGAAGGACTGTTGAGTCCAAGTGTCACTGGGAGAGGTTTCATATTGACATAGGAAATACCTTTTTACACTAAGACAATTCCTTCACAAGAATGACCTCCCAGGGATATGGTGGAGTTCCCATTGCTGCATGATTCCAAGATGTGATTGGACAAGTTGCTGGAAAATCTTATCTACTCTATCTTTCCCATGAAAGATTAGACCAGATGATCTTTCAAGGTCACTTCCAATATGGACTATTCTATGATTTCCTGTCCCTCTCAGTGATACCCTTCAATTGTGATGTCACAATATGCTATCCACTCTACTGCACCACTGTCATCACATAGGAAATCCTCATTCCAAAAGAGACTATTGTAATTAAGGTTCACATTTTTTTTCAGAGACAATAGGATGCTGCATGGCTAATGTCCTCATTATTTCCAAGACTTGTTTACCTAAAGAGACATACTTTGTAGGCAGGGTATAGCAAAGAGGGACATGAACTTTGAACATCTATCTTCTCTAGAAAGACAACCAAGATCAAGACAAAGCAGAACCCCCAAAGGGGGATGCAGCAGGTCCACAAGAGACTTTCATCTAGGGTTACATATACATGTACCCAAAGGACTGTCTTGATTGTCTAGGTCTTCTCAGGGACAGCTCTTGTGTGTGCACAGGCTCCATGCTGGGGTCCATTGTCTGGGACCGGGGCAGAGCGGTGCCATGGCACCATGCGGGGGGCATGCCTTCCTGGGTTTAAGACCAGTACTTTTCCTCCCAGTGTAACTGCCAAGACTGATGCTGTTTACTGCAGAGCCCGGTGTGGGGAGAGGCATCCTACCAAGAGGGCACAGCCCTGCACTTTAGTGTGCTCATGTGGTTCCCAGGTGTGTGCAGGGTCTCTTGCAGGACAGCTCTCCAATGGCCAGGGACTGCACTGCTGGGAAGACCCTGGTGTGCAAGTGAGGAACAGTGGTGACATGAGCAGAGTTCAGGCTGGCCCTGCCTCAGAGCTCATGGGGAGCCCAGGAAGCTGAGTAGTGACAGGATCATTGCCAGTGTTTCAGCAGTGCTTGGATTGGTGCCTGTCCTATACCACTGCAGATGCCCAGTGCCCAGTGAGATGAATAACGATGATGTCTCTGCCTTGAAGTGTGGACAGGATGAACATGAGGGGAACCTCACGTGGTCCATGGGGTGCTGTGTGCTTCAGCAATCTTTCTTCAGTAGGGCCAACTTTGGTCTTTTCAAACAACTGCTAGGGGAAATCCCGTGGGAAACGGTACTTGAAGGTAAAGGGGCCCAAGATAGTTGGTTAGCATTCAGAGACTGCTTCTACCAAGCTCAAGATCAGAGCATCCCAACAAGCAGGAAGTCAAGGAAGGGAGACAGGATACCTTCTTGGTTAAACAGGGAACTGCTGGGCAAACTCAAGTAGAAGAGGAGAGTCTACAGATCATGGAAGCAAGGGCTGGCTGCTTGGGAAGAATATAAGGCTGTTGTCAGAGGATGTAGGGTGGCAACTAGGAAAGTTAAGGCCTTCTTAGAACTAAACCTTGTGAGAGGGGTCAAGGACAACAGAAAGAGCTTCTTCAAATACATGGCAAATAAAACTAACTCTACAGGCAATGTAGGCCCACTGATGAATGAGGTGAGTGCCCTGGTGACAGAAGATACAGAGAAGGCAGAGTTACTGAATGCCTTCTTTGTCTCTGTCTACTCTGCCAGAGCCTGTCCTGAGTAGCCCCATACCCCTGAGGCACCTGAAGAAGTCAGGACAATGGAGGAGTTTGCCTTGGTTGTTGAGGACTGTGTTAAGGACCAATTAAGCCATCTGGACATCCATAAATCTATGGGTCCAGATCGGATGCACCATCCCCAGGTGCTGAGGGAGCTGGCTGAAGTCATTGCAAGGCCACTCTCCATCATCTTTGCTAAATCGTGGAAAATGGGAGAGGTGCCTGAGAGCAGTCAACATGGCTTCACCAAGGGGAAGTCATGCTTAATCAATCTCAGATCCTTTAAGGAGGACATAACCAGGTGGATAGATGATGGTAAAGCAGTGGATGTGGTCTATCTTGATTTCAGTAAAGTATTTGACACCGTCTCCCACAGCATCCTCACAGCTAAACTGTGGAAGTGTGGACTGAATGATCGGGTAGTGAGGTGGACTGTGAACTGGTTGAAGGAAATAAACCAGACAGTTGTGATCAATGGGGCAGAGTCTAGCTGGAGGCCTGTATCTAGTGGAGTCCCTCAAGGGTTGATACTGTGGCCAGTACTATTCAATATATTTATCAACGACCTGGATGAGGGAATAGAGTGCACTGTAGGCAAGTTTGCTGATGATGCAAAACTGGAAGGAGTGGCTGACATGCCAGAAGGCTGTGCTGCCATCCAGCAAGACCTGGACAGGCTGGAGGGTTGGGCGGTGAAAAAATTAATGAAAGAGAACAAGGGAAAATGTAGAGTTTTGAATCTGGGCAGGAACAACCCCAGGTTCCAGTATAAGTTGGGGAATGACCTAATAGAGAGCAGTGTAGGGGAAAGGGACCTGGGGTCCTGGGGACAGCAGGATGACCATGAGCCACCACTGGGCCCTTGTGGCCATGAAGGCCAATGGCATCCTGGGGTGTATTAGAAGGGGGGTGGTTAGTAGGTTGAGAGAGGTTCTCCTGCCCCTCTACTCCGCCCTGGTGAGACTGCATCTGGAATATTGTGTCCAGTTCTGGGTCCCCCAGTTCAAGAAGGACAGGGAACTGCTGGAGAGAGTCCAGTGCAGAGCCACAAAGGTGATGGAGTGTGAGGAAAGACTGAGGGAGCTGGGTTTCTTTAGCTTGGAATAGAGGGGACTGAGGAGTGATGTCGTTATTGGTTATGAATATATAAAGGGTGAGTGTTATGAGGATGGAGCCAGGCTCTTCTCGGTGACAACCAATGACAGGACAAGGGGCAATGGGTGCAAACTGGAACATAGGGGGTTCCACTTAAATGTGAGAAGAAACTTCTTCACAGTGAGGGTGACAGACACTGGAAGAGGCTGCCCAGGGGGGTTGTGGAGTCTCCTACTCTGGAGGCATTCAAGACCTGCCTGGACGCCTTCCTGTGTAACCTGATCTATGTGCTACTGCTCTGGCAGGGGGATTGGACTGTATGATCTTTCAAGGTCCCTTCCAATCCCTAAAATTCTGTGATTCTATGAGTCCTGCCCTCTCCTTTCTCTACCTTTTCCATTGATCAGACTGGAAGAGTTGCCTCAGAACAAAAGAGGACTCAGAGGTACAGACTTGGATGCAGCACAACTTTAATGAATCTCAGAAGAAAAGGGAACACAGAATCACACAGAATCACAGAATGTCACCAGGAAGAGAAACAAGGATGTCGTGAAACTCCTGAAGGGTGTCGGTCTGCCTACCCTTGAGAGGGAGGGAAGTCAACAGGTCCCCACCAGGTTGGCCTTGGAGACAGAATCAGTACAGGAAATTAAAAGAGATGGGACAGGAAAAAGCAAACAATGGCTCAAAACTCTGAATGCAATGCCGTGAAGCTCTATCTCATTTCAAGGACCATGTTCCAAGGTCTTGAAAGATTCTTGCCCAAGGATGTTGTCAAAACCTTTAGCAGGGTCGGCATCTGCTGCCACAGTAGCGGCTGGTAATGCAGGAGAGGTCAAAGCCCCCAGAGTTGATGGGCACTCCCTCACAGCTGAGGATGCTGCCAACAGCAGCAGAGGTGGAGGAGCCCACAACGGTGTTCTGAGGGAAGGAGCTGAGGATGGGGCCGGGCAGGGTCACAATCACTGCAGAGGGCTGGATGACAACATTGGAGTCCTGGCACTGCCTGACACAGGGCTCATTGCAGCTGTTGGCCAGTGGGGTTGGGCCGCAGGGCTGGCAGGGCACGCATGGGTTGCAGCAGGACATGTCTCTGGGTCAGAGGTTCACCTGGGAGAAAGGTGAGGAAGAAGCAGAGCATGAGGGCTTGATCATGAGAAGCAGCACTGCAACCAACCACAGTGGAGCCAAGGCAGCTCCTGGCCCAATATACACTGCCAACATAAAATCCCAGGAGACACTTCCACTATGTCCCAGGTTGTCTCAGCAGAAGACCTTCTCTCCCCTTCCCTCTCTCATGAGAAGCAGCTCCCACCCCAGAGCCAGGACAGTCCCTATCAGCTGAGACACACATTAAGGAAAGATCTGATCCTGAAGGAGGAAAAGAGGCTTCAAACTTACCTGATTCCCAAGGAGAGGGAGGTGAGAGAAGTGGATGAGAGAGCAGAGAGTTGGGCTGCCTTTTATAGGAGTCCTGCACTGCCTCAGGCCCAGACTCCCTTTGTGGAACTAATCATCTTCTGACAAGGTCATCCTGAATGAAAAACACCCCAGCTAATGGTATGGGTTGTGTCTTGGCTTCCTGCAGTGCCGCCTTTTCATTTCCTTGCTTGTGTCATGTGCTTTCCCATATGAAGGTATCTCTAATTGCCGGGATGAGAGGCCCCATGATTTTCAGGGATGTCACAAGTGACAGCAGGCAGAAGACATAGCTGAAGTGCTGGTGGCATCCTGTGCAGCCAGGTGATGTGCATCTGGGTCATTCCTGTGGGTTTCTTTGTGGCAAAGTTGTCTGGAAGTGGGCAACACTTTTATGTTTTGAATCCAGTGTGTGCCATTCAGGACAACATGACAAATCTTTTTCTCTTGCTCTCACCATCTCTCTGATGTTTGGTCATTGTTTCACGCACATGGGCCCGTGCTTTGAGGGTCTAACACTACTGGAACACTTACAGTGCTTTCAGGAAAATTCTGCTGGGCTCCTTTTCCTCATCGCCTCTATGTGGAGTCTCCACAGGCCCATATTGTATGTTTGGGGTCTGTTTTTTCCATGTGGTACTTTTCTCCTTTTCTGCCAGTGTGGTCCCCAGCATCTCCTCAGCAGAGTGCACAGTTGCTGGTGTTTTCCTGGCTTTCTGTGAGTGTGCATGACTTTGCATGGTTCTACGCAGGCCTGCATGAGCACACCTGTGTCAGTCTGTACCTGTGGGACCTTCATCTTGAGGGCATGTGCAGGTCACAGCTGGGGACTCTCCATTGGTATGTCCAAGAGCACTGTAGAGCAGCAGGTTGCCCTTGCCAGAAGGAGCCCATCTGCAGCTGAATGGTGGTGTCTTTGTCCTGGCAGAGAAGTGCTCAGAGAACTGAAATGCAGTCTCTGCCACCTGCACCCTCCCTTTCTTGCTTTATGAACAGGGAGGAAGGCCAAGAAACCCTGCCCGCCTGTGCAGGACATTGTCCCTGTGGTGATACCCAGCTGATGCAGTGTTGCTGGTGACTGAAATGGGACACAGGCTCCTCATGTCCATGTTAATGCCAGATGCATTTATACCTCTCGTCAGCCTGCTGCTGAATGAAGCAGGGGCTGAGAACTTGTACCAAATGGGTATTTTACCAAAGGGACCAGGGTCCAGATGGTGCTCTGCTGTGAGGTGAGGGTAGTTTTGAAAACAAAATGTAGAGGCCCAGTAGCTGAGAGCTGCTCCCTTCCATTTGTTAGCCATGCTATGATCATTGCCAGATGATGCTGCTGGAAGGCTTCAGCCAGAGCCATCTCCCCTTCCTATGGCAGCAGATTTCAAGCTCAAGTTCTGGTGCTCGGTGCCAATCTGAGTTGGAGTCTGAGGAGCAGAAGTTGCCCTTGCCAGAAGGAGCCCATCTGCAGCTGAATGGTGGTGCCTTTGTCCTGGCAGAGAAGTGCTCAGAGAACTGAAATGCAGTCTCTGCCTCCTGCACCCTCCCTTTCTTACTTTACAGACAGGGAAAAAGTACAAGAATCCCTACCCACCTGTGCAGGACATTATCCATGTGGTGATACCCAGCTGATGCAGTGTTGCTGGTGACTAGGGTGGGACACAGGCTCCTCATGTCCATGCTAATGGCATAAATATTTCTGCAGCTCATCTGCCCGGAGCTCAGTGAGATAGTGACCAACAGCTTGCACTAAATGGCTTGCTCAGGGGCCAAGGGGGAAATTTCCAAGCAGAGATGCAGCAAGAAAAGGGCTGAAACCCCACCAAAAGGAAGCCAAGACATCTGCTGGGGGGGGAGATGGATGCTGTGTAGCAGAGAACAAGGGTTTCTCTGCCTGAGCCCAGGGATCCTCCTGCCTAGCCTGCAGCCACAAAGCCACCTCAGCCCAGCCTCAGCCTCTCTCCATGACCAACAATTTCTCATCTTCCCTTTCCTACAATCCCAATCTCAGAGCACTAATGTATGACCAAGAAGCTGGTGTCAGCTCATTGTCTTTGCAGGCTGGACCCTGTCCTGGAGAAGGGGGAGGAGAAGAGGGAGTTCCCATTCACCTGGTTCCTAAGGTGAAAGTGATGACTGAACTGCTTCAGAGAGAGACCAGTTGAACTGGCTTTTCTTCACGTGGCCTCAGGCCCAAAGGCACACACTGCATAAGCCATGATTTTCCTGCATGGCATGTGTTGCTGTTTCCCTTTATGCTGCCTTTGATTTCCCACTTTATGACAGGGCCTCACAGCGCCCCATCAAGGGTGCTTGGCTAAGAAGTGAGAGTAGCTCTGGAGAGACATTTTGGACAGGGCTGGGTTGCAGCGGTGTCTCCTGAAGGGGTGGGCGCAAGAGCTTTGCTGGACTTCAGCATGGGCCTGGGGAGGATTTGGACAGAAGAGCATTGCAGTGATGGGGGGCAGTTCAATTCAGGGTCCCTGTGTGCTGGCCCTGAGACAAGCCTGAATTTCCTTGTGCTGCTGCTGCACCTTGAGCTCTGCATTTCACAGAATCACGGAACTGTTGATGTTGGAAGGCATCTCTGCAGATGACCCTGCCCAATACCTCTGCTAGAGTAGGGTCAGCTAGAGCACATTGTCTAAGAGTTCTATCAAGACATGTTTTGAGTATCTCCACAGATAAGGCTGCACAACCTCTCTGAACTACCTGTTCCAGTGTTTGACCACCTCCATAGTGAAAAAGGATTTTTTTGGAGCTGCAGATGCACAACTGGGATAGGACACAGCAGCAAGGGTTCTGTAAGGCAGGCAGAACCCCTGTGCCCCTTTCCACCATTGGTCACTCACTGGAGAGTTCCCAGCTCATGAGGTGTCTCAGTGGAACCAAAAACCCCACAGTTGGCCTGATGGGAGTCAGGTATGGAGCAGCACACAGTCAAGAACCCTGGCCCAGCCTTTCCAGATGTTTCCTCTGCTGCTGTGAGATGTTCTGTGCAGGGGATGGGCCACCTTGCAGGCCACTCTGGGGATCCTGAGGGGGGTTTCTCTGTCATTGTGTGGGGAAGAGGAAAGGCACTTGCCACGATTGAGAGTCGGGACGAAGTTTGATGCAAATAAAATGTCCGCTTTATTAGCGTACTTCACATACATTTATACTTTTCCTCAGCAACGTGCTTCGAGCTGATTGGTGTTTCTGTTACCATGTTACAGACTGATCAGGCTACACTGTACACTAGACATTTACAGATTGGCTAATGCTAAGACATTTTCTTAAACTGTTACTACCTTAACTCAAGCAATCTTCCCTGTGCAAGAACAACAGTTCCTCTTTTACAGGACAACTGTTTTACAACTTTACTAACATAGAGTCAGCACTCTCTGTTCCTTCTAAGTAAGGTTCTTGCCTTTATCGTTCCCATGGCCTGTGACCAACAGGTTCCAGCACGTCTCCTTTTACCAATTGATAAGTGCTGGGAGTTTTGCTGAGGCCAGCCAAATCCTGTCCCATAGGCACTGTGGTATGAGCCAGAATGCTTGCTTTTAATAAAAAGATCTTCAGAGAAGACCAGTGTGTGGTTTCCCCTGTGTGGCGATGTTACCTGATGCTCGAGTTCCCCTCTCCTTCTCCAGGACATGGGGCCCAGAAGCTACATTTTCTAGATCTCAGCCATGGCCAAATGGTTAGGAACCCCTCTTTTGAATTAGTGTCTCACTAGAGGTTTGGAAAGAGACCTTATGGCACAACTGGATTTTTCTAACACATATCTGACATGCTCAAGTGTGCATCAGGATGCACAGAGACAAGCGAATGTGCACAAGGCCAGAGATGTGCAAAGAATTATATAGGTAAAGAGAAACATGATCTGACCAAAGGCAAACAGGTGTGTGCACAGCCAGGCAGAAAAGAACATGAGTGTGCATGAAGAGAATCACACAGACTGGTACACAATCATGCTAACAGGCACATTGTAGATGAGCACATAGCAATGGATGTGACTGAGGAGCTTCTGGGGACATCCCCTCCAGAGTAGGAACGGGGCACTCTAAGCAGGACCGATGCGCTGGCAGCATTGCTCTAAGTGTCTCAGGGATCCATGGACTGTCCAGAAAGAGGAGGACACCAAAGAGTTTGCAATTTTCTCCTGAGGGCAGCTTAGAGTGAAAGAGAGATGAAAACATGAAGTGCAGCCCACATGCCTCCGAATTCAAACAACTGACTGCTGGATCAAGCTGGGAGGGAATCAGAGAGCACATTGCACATGCTAAGAGGAGCCCCTGGGGACAAGCCAAGGATTGCAGAGCTAGGAGCAATTGTGGCCCTTCCTGTCAATAGGATTATGAAAAAAATCCACCGGATGTCCCCAGGCTGACATCACCTTCTTCCACTGGACCCCTCTGGTCTTCTGCCCACATTGTTGCATCCTTGCTCTGGAAATCCTGGGAATTCTCAGCCCAGTACTCAAAAGAAGCATCCATGAGGCACTGGTCATGACATAACCTTTTAATACATATGCAGTACAGAGGGAAACAACAGCAGGTGCCATGTCATCATCTCAGATGTCTCCATTCAGTAGGAGCATTCAGGAAAATTCTGGTTTTCTCCTCCCCCTTCTCCTATATGATGGGATCCAGTCTTCAAGGGCAGTTGAGGTTGTATCAGCTCCTCGGTCATTTGTTAGTGCTCTGAGATTGTGGTCATTTGATATGGCAGAGGAGAGGCAGTTTATCATTGAGAGAGGATGATGGTGAGCTGATGTCACTTTGTGGCTACAGGCCAGGCAGGAGGATCTCTGGGCCTGGCTCCTAACAGAGGGACCCTGCTGGGGGATGTAAGGAGAGGATTGTAGGAGAAATTGCTTTGGCCAGAGAGGCTCATGTTAGGCTTCCCAGCATCTCCAGAACCAGGGGCCATGGCATGCAAAGGGATCGTGTGTCCTGGGTACACGAGCACAAATATTAGTTGACATTACCACTGATCAAGCCCACAGCAGAGCAAGAGCGAGAGCAGAAGAAACAGGCTGGTTCTGATGGCACAGATAGGAAGCAGAAATAAAGCACGGAAATGACAGGCACTCCTGGTCCCTTTTAACTGCCATAACTGTTGCAAATCCAAGAAGACCTTGGCTGGCTTCAAGGCACCCACCCACCTGGCTACTGTCTCCTTCATCTACGGGACAGGTGGAAAACATAAGGTGAAAACCGTAATGGGTCCTGGTAAACACAGGGGTATTACTCACCAATGATCATTAGGGGCAAAATAGGCCTGACTTGGAGAAGAATAATTTAAATTGCTAACAATAAGAAATGAAGTGGGATGGTAAAAATCATCCAAAATAGCCTTAAGAATTTCCCCACATTCCTTAACTCTTTTTAACAGTTTTAACTTCAATCGTTCATTGCAGGCTTCTCTATTTGATTCACTCTTAAACAATACATTGGGAAAACTCTTGGACTCAGCCTAATGCACCCAGAGATTTTTCCTCCATCTCACAGCAGAGCTACACCTGGACCCCAGTCTAATACACATTTGATGAGAGCTGACAGCTGCTCTCTGAGAACCTCTCTGCCAGGACAAAAGCATCACCACTCAGATGGGCAGATGGGCTCCTTTTGGCAAGGGCAACCTGCTGCTCTAGGCTGCTCTTGGACACACCAGGGAAGAGTCCCCTGCTACAACATGCACGTGTCTTCATGATGAGGGTCACAGAGGTACAGAGGGACACAAGTGTGCTCGTGCAGGTCTGCATCGAACCATGCAACAATCTGTATGCTCACAGAAAGCTAGAAAATGATCAGCAAATGGGTACTTTGTTGAGGACATGCTGGGGACCACTGTGCTAGAAAAGGATTCAAGTTCCAAAGGGAAAACCAGGCCCCAAACAATCTCCTGGCATTTCCTGAGGACCTGCAGAGAGTGCAAGGAGAAGGCATGAGGCAAAGGAGCCCAGCAAAATCATCCTGAGAGCACTGTTAGTGTCGTGATAGTATCAGACACTCCCAGCAGAGGCCCACCTGCATCCAGCAATGAACAACCATTAGAGAGGTGGAGGAAATAAGAGAAAAGGATATGGCATGTTGTCCCAAATGTCCGTCCTTGGTCACCGGATGGGAAACATTACAGCGTTGCCCTTTTCCAGACAACTTTGCCACAAAGGAGCCCACAGTAATGACCCAACTGAAAATCACCTACATGCACAGGATGCCACCAGCACTTGGCCTGAATATTCTGCCCGCGCTGACGTCTGTCTACCCTGGAAATCCTCAGGCCTTTCATCCTGGCACTTCATATGGGAAAGCACATGGCAGAAAACAGGAAATGGAAAGGCGGCAGTGCATGAAATCAGGACACAGCCCATGCCATTAGCCAATGTGTTTTACATTCATCATGAGCTTGTCAGAAAATTATTGCTTCCACAAAGGGTGCCTGAGCCTGAGGCACTGCAGGACTCCTATAAATGGCAGCCCAACTCCCTGCTCTCTCATCCACTTCTCTCGCTTCATTCTCCTTGGGAATCAGGTGAGTGTGAAGCCTCTTGTCCTCCTGCTTCAGGATCTGGTGTCTTTTTGCAATGTGTGTCTCAGCTGATAGGGTCTGTCCTTGCCCTGGGGTGAGAGCTGCTTCTCATGGGAGAGGGAAGGGGAGAGAAGGTCTTCTGCTGAGAGAGGCAGCGACTTAGTGGGGGTGGCTGCTGGGATTTGAGGTGGGCAGTGTATGCTGGTCCAGGAGGTACCTTGTGTCCTCTGTGGTTGGGTGCAGTGCTGCTTCTCATGTGCACGTCATGCTCTGTTTCATCCTGTCCTCTCAGGTGAGCCTCTATCCCAGAGACATGTCCTGCTGCAACCCATGCGTGCCCTGCCAGCCCTGTGGCCCGACCCCGCTGGCCAACAGCTGCAATGAGCCCTGTGTCAGGCAGTGCCAGAGCTCCACCATCGCCATCCAGCCCTCCCCCGTGGTGGTGACCCTGCCCGGCCCCATCCTCAGCTCCTTCCCTCAGAACACCGTTGTGGGCTCCTCCACCTCTGCTGCTGTTGGCAGCATCCTCAGCTGTGAGGGAGTGCCCATCAACTCTGGGGGCTTTGACCTCTCCTGCATTACCAGCCGCTACTGTGGCAGCAGATGCCGACCCTGCTAAAGCTGCTGGCAGTGTCCTTGGGCAAGAACCTCTCAAGACCTTGGAACATGGTCCTTGAAAGGAGGTACAGCTTCACAGCATTGCATTCAGAGCTTTGAACCCTTGTTTCCTTCTTCGACTCATGTCTCTCTCACTTTTGCCGATTCTGTCTCCCAAGGGCAGTGTGGCATGGACCTGTTTTTGTCCCTCCGTCTGCAGGGCAGGCAGAGTGACACTCTGCAGGAATTTCACTGCAATCTTATGGCTGTCCATGTTGCTCCCTCTGAGCCACCTCTTTTTCTTCTTGAGTCTCATTAAAGTTTTGCTGCATCCCAGTCTGGGCCTCTGAGTCCTCCTTTGTTCTGAGGCAACTCTTCCAGTCTGCTCAGGGGAAACATGGAGGAAGGGGAGGGTTGGACTCCCTGCAGTGGATTGTTTTATGGCCTTTCTTTTGGAGCTGAAGAACACATTCATGGCTAATGTTACAGGCAATGGCCTTAAGTGAGTAAAGGGTTCCAAAGTGTGGCAGGTGTGGGGCTGGGAAACAGCAAGTCCTGGGGACAATCCACACTCATCTCTCTCATTCCTTCCCCTCCATTACCTGATCTTGTGTGCATGGTCAACACACATGGGCACAGACAGCGAGACAGAGGAATCTCATGCAGTCCTTCAGCATCTGGCAGGGCCCAGTTGCTCTCCAGACACTGGTCTGCATCCAGATCATACAATAGCATAGAATAATTTTGCTCAGGGGTTCAATCAGATACCTCCCAGGAGTAGCTTGCAGCTATTGCCCCTCGTCTTTTCCATGTGATTGTTTGTAACAAGGGAGTCTCCATCTTATTTCCAGGCACTCTTATAATCCTGGAGCATAGTGCTGAGGTCTCCCCTATGCTTCTCCAAGCTGAACAACCCCAGTTCTCTCAGCCTTTCCTTATGTTGCAGATTCTTATGTCATTGATCATCTTTGTGAGCCTTCTCTGGAATATTTCCAGTCCATCCACATATTTATTGTACATCAGTGACCGAAATTGAACACAAAGTTAAGATTTGGCCTGACAAGCTCTGAGTAGAGTGTGATAATTACTTCTTGTGTCTCCACTTGTCATGCCCTTGCTAATGCAACCGGGCATCCTGTTGGCCTTCTTTGCTGCAGCAGGACGTTGTTCACTCCTATGGAGCTGCTTGTCCAGCAGGACCACCAGGTCCCTTTCCACAGAGCTGCTCCCCAGCCAGCTAGGTCCCAGCCTGTGCTGGGATTATGTTTTCGCATGGGCAGCACCTTACACTTGGCTGAGATAATTCCTGAGTTGGGATTTGTATCAGCCCCACTCAGGCCACATAATGGAGTCCCCACTTGCTGTGAATCTAATGACCGTAAGGTCCACCGCAGCCCCGGGACAGCACTGGTTGTTCAAAGGCGCATTTTCTGTCCATTATTCTGTCATGATTGCACAGAGAGTGACTGGGCAGATGGCTTGCATGACAGGGTCTTCCCAGCAGTGCAGTCCCTGGTCGTTGGAGAGCTGTCCTGCAAGAAACCCTGCACACCCCTGGGAACCCCATGGGCACACCAAAGGGCAGGGCTCTGCCCTCATGATAGGACACCTCTCCCCCGGCCAAGCTCTGCAGTAAACAGCACCAGTGTTGGTGGTTATACTGGGAGGAAAATTACTGGTCCTCAACCCAGAAAGACAAGCCCCTCGCATGTTGCCGCGGGCCTACTCTGCCCTCGGGCCCAGGCAATGGACCCCAGCATGGACCGTCTCCATGCACATGGGAGCTGTTGCCTAGAAGACCTAGGCAATCAAGACTGTCCTCTGGATACATGCATCTGCCACTCTAGATGCAAGTCATTTTGGGGGTACTCATTTCTCTTGATCGTCACTGTCCTTCAAGAGAAGAAGATCGAAGGTTTGTGTCCCTCTTTGCTATTTCCTGCCTGCAGAGTATGTCTTTTACGGTGAAGAAGTCTTGGAAATGAAGAGGACAATAGCCATGCACTATCCTATTTTCTCTGCAAAAAAAAAAAAAAAGTGTATCTCAATTGCCATAAACTCTTTTGGAATGAGGATTTTCTTGTTATGACAGTGGTGCAGTAGAGTGGATGGCATATTGTGATATCATGATTGAAGGGTATCACTGTGAGGGACAGGTAATCGTGGAATATTGAATAGTGGAAGTGACCTTGAATGATCACCTGGTCCAATCTTTCATGGGAAAGAGAGACAAGATGAGATTGGTTACCACCCTGTCCAATCACATCGTGGAAACTTGCAGTGATGGGAACCCTACCACATCCCTGGGAGGTCATTCCAGTGAAGGATTAGTCTTACTGTAGAAAAGGTATTTCTTTTTTTAAAACTGAAAACTCCCCCAGTGACACTTGGACTCATTGGCGCTTGTCTTCTCCATGTGGCTCCTTTGAATGAGAGAGCTGCGATCCTCTTTGTCGATATTATTTAAGTACTAGAATATGTTGAGGAGGTCTGCCCAAGCCTTCTGTTCATCCAGCAGAAAAAGACCTATCTCCTTCAGCCTTTCCTCAGAGAACAGGACTACTCTGGTCTTCTGCCCACACTGATGCATCCTTGCTCTGCACATCCTGGGATTTCTCATCCCGGTGCTCAAAAGAAGCATCCAGTCATGACATAACCACTTAATACATATGCAGTACAGAGGGAAACAACAGCAGGTGCCATGTCATCATCTCAGATGTCTCCATTCAGTAGGAGCATTCAGGAAAATTATGGTTTTCTCCTCCCCCTTCTCCTATAGGATGGGATCCAGTCCTCAAGGGCAATTGAGGTTATATCAGCTCCTCGGTCATTTGTTAGTGCTCTGAGATTGTGGTCATTTGATATGGCAGAGGAGAGGCAGTTTATCACTGAGAGAGGATGATGGTGAGCTGATGTCACTTTGTGGCTACAGGCCGGGCAGGAGGATCTCTGGGCCTGGCTCCTAACAGAGGGACCCTGCTGGGGTCAGTCAAATAAGCTCTTGTTGCCCCTGCACAGCGTCCTCCTCCCTACCCAGCAGGTGCCTTTGCTGTCTAACATTAAGTAAGGTCACAAGGTGATTGACTTTGTTCATTTTTTTCCATCCCAGCTCACATGGGCTTCCCTAGGCAATGACACAGTTAGGAGGATTATAAGGTGAAATCAGGGGTGTCTTGTTGTCCCAACTCACTCTCTGGTCAAGACAAGAACAATGTTGGCCATCCTTGTGGTCACCAAGCAAGGAGTGCTTAATTGTCTAAGCTCACTACACCCTTCAACCAAGACAAGAAGAGACACGTAATTCTGAACTATCTAATGATTACCATGTGAGGAACGCCACTTCATTTCTGCTCACTGCACCTGTGATTAAGGCAAGAACAATTGTAACCCAAGTGAGTATGCAAAGGCATCTGGGTAGAAATCACCAGGCAGCCTGGTGGGGTGGGTCTGTACCACCAAACACAGCCACACAGTGCCCTGTGCAGCCTCAGTGCCACATTACACAGGGTTGCGGGGTTGACGTGTCCTGTGGAATGCACATCCCCAATTCCATCAGACAGTCACCTCCAAGACAGAAGGTTATTCACACAGGCCTGCAAGATGATACAGATGAAACTGTAGGGAGAGCACAGATATGAACAGCCCTTGCTCTTTCTTTGCAGTGCATGGGCTAGTTCAATCCCATCATGGGATGCAGGGGTAGAACCGTTCTATGGTGGAAGCTCCCTCACCACCTTCTGCTTTTCCCTCCGGCCACTAACTCCAGCCCCTCACAGGAAGAAGATCTTTGTTGGAAGATCTCTGGGTGCACAGGGAAAATAAAGCTGCCAGGGAAGAACTGAGGGCCCTTTCTCAGTGCTCAGCCTTGCACAGAAGGGCCACCACCCAGGATGCTGGGAGAGGAGACCTGTACTATGCCCCTCCTGCCAGTTTCCTCCTCTCCTGATGTCTATAGCTCATAGGGAACAGCGTTTGGTGCTTTCACCTCAGAAACTTGGGACTAGAAAGACAGTCAAGATGTTGTGTACTGACCTCTCTCTGATACTTTGAGAGAGGATAGGCCAGAAGAGAGAGGCAATGAGGGAAAAATAGTTAGGGAAAGAAAAGCTGTAAGCCTGCCACTAGTTACCAGGTACACGAGCACAAAGGCCAGTTGACATAATTGGCCACCATCCTCACAGGGGAACAACAGTAGAAGAAAGATACTGCTCTTGGCACAGATAGAAAGCAGAAATCAAGTATGGAAGTGGCAAACAATTTTTACCATTATTTCCACAACTGTTACAAAACCAAGAGGACCTTGGCTGGCTTCCAGGAACCCACCCAGCTCGATGCCCTGCCCCTCCTCTATGGGACAGAAGGAGAACGTAAGGTGAAAATTGTCATGGGTCCAGGAACAGACACAGGAATTTCTTACCAACTAATGCCAGAGGCAAAATATATTTCTCTTGGGGGAGATTCATTTAATCTATTACCAATAAAAAATAGAACAGGGTGGTGAGAAACAGCAAAAAGAATTTCAAGTATGTTCACGGCATTGGCAACTGTTTTTCACAGACTCATCTTCTCTCCTTCATTCCAGGCATCACTATTTGCTCCACTCTTAAGCAGCACAGTGGGAAGCAGAATAGGGGGTTGTGGTAAATTCACAAAAGTTCCTTTCTGATCAAGTGCGGACTGTGACTGACTGCAGAGCAACACCTGAATCCCTGTTCCTTATAGTGCAACACCCATGTGGTGAGACCTCTTCACTGCTACCTCACTCAGCACGAGGATAATGAGTTCCAGAAATGCATCTGACATTGGCATGGATGTGAGGAGCCTGTGTCCCATCCCAGTCGCTGGCAACACTGCATCAGCAGGGTATCACCACAGGGACAAAGGTCTGCGTAGGTGAGCAGGATTCTCGGCCTTTTTCCCTGTTTGTAAAGCAAGAAAGAGAGGCTGCAGGAGGCAGAGACTGCATTTCAGTTCCCTGAGCATCTCTCTGCCAGGACAAAGGCACCACCATTCAGGTGCAAACGGGCTCCAACTGGCAAGGGCAACCTGCTGCTCTACGGTGCCCATGGTCATATCAGGGGAGAGTCTCCAGCTGTGATCTCCACATGCCCTCATGATGAGGGTCACAGAGGTACAGACTGAGACAGGTGTGCTCATGCAGGCCTGCATGGAACCATGCAAAAATCTGTACACTCACAGAAAGCCGAGGAAACATCAGCAAGTGGGGACTCTGCTGAGGAGATGTTGGGGACCACAGTGGCAGTATTCAAGTATTCCAGGTGAAACCAAGCCCTAAACATGATCCTGTCATTCCCTGAGGACCTGCAGAGAGTGCACAGAGAGGACATGAGGTAAAGGAGCCCAGCAAAATCATACTGAAAGCAGGATTAATGTTGCTATAGTGTCAGACACTCCCACCAGAGACCCACAAGCAGCAACTATGAAGAAGGTGACAGGAGTAACAGAAAAGGATAAGTCTTGTTGTCCCAAATGGCAGTCCTTGAGCACCAGATGGGAAACAAAAGAGCATTGCCCACTTCCAGAAAACTTTGCCACAAAGAAACCCACAGGAATGACCCAGGTACAGATCACCTGCCTGCACAGGTTGCCACCAGAATTTCGGCTACAGCTTATGCCTGTGCCTTTCATCCTGGCATTAACAGAAAACTTCATATAGGAAAGAACGTGCAAGATGCCAGGAAATGAAAAGGTGGCAGTGCAGGAAACTAGGACAGAGCCCATATCATTAGCTGGTATATTTTGCATTCACCATGAGCTTGTCAGAAAATTATTACTTCCACAAAGGGAGCCTGGGCCTGAGGCAGTGCAGGACTCCTATAAAAATCAGCCCAACTCTCTGCTCTCTCATCCACTTCTCTTGCCTCCTCCTCCTCGAGAATCAGGTTAGTGTGAAGCCTTTTCTTGTCCTGCTTCTGGATCAAGCACTTTCCTCTATGTGTGTCTCGGCTGACGGGGTCAGTCCTGGCAGTGGGACGGGGGGGATTTTTCCCATGGGAGAGGGAAGGGGATAGAAGGTATTCTGCAGAGTGGTGCTGGGACTTGATGGTGGTGGCTCCTGGGATTTGATCTGGGCAGTGTATGTTGGGCCAGGAGGTGCCTTGGTTCCACTGTGGTTGGGTGCAGTGTTGCTTCTCATGATCAATACCTCACGATCACTTTCCTCCTGCCCTCTCACCCAGGTGAGCCTCTGTCCCAGAGACATGTCCTGCTGCAACCCGTGCGTGCCCTGCCAGCCCTGTGGCCCGACCCCGCTGGCCAACAGCTGCAATGAGCCCTGTGTCAGGCAGTGCCAGAACTCCACCGTCGTCATTGAGCCCTCCCCCGTGGTGGTGACCCTGCCCGGCCCCATCCTCAGCTCCTTCCCTCAGAACACCGTTGTGGGCTCCTCCACCTCTGCTGCTGTTGGCAGCATCCTCAGCTGTGAGGGAGTGCCCATCAACTCTGGGGGCTTTGACCTCTCCTGCATTACCAGCCGCTACTGTGGCAGCAGATGCCGACCCTGCTAAAGCTGCCGGCAACATCCTCGGACAAGAAACTCCCAAGGCCTTTGAACACGGTCCTTGAAAGGAGATAAATCTCCATGACATTGCATTCAGAGCTTTGATCTGTTGCTTACTTCTTCAACTCTCATCTCTCATTCTTTCCCCTGCTGATTCTGTCTCCGAGGCCATCCTAGTGGGGACATGTTGGTCTCCTACCCTCTGCAGGGCAGGAAGACTGACACCCTGCCAGAGTTTCACTGCATCCTTGGGGCTGCCCGTGGTGCTCCCTGTGAACCACCTCCATTTCTTCTTGACACTCATTAAAGCTGTACTGCATCCAAGCCTGGACATTTGAATTTCCCTTTGTTCTGAGGCAACTCTTCTGGTCTGCTGAGGGAAAACAATGGCGGAAGGGGAGGGTGGGACTCCCTGCAGCAGATTTTATTTTGTGCCCTTTCTCTTGGATCTGAGAAAACATTCACGGCATTCATAGCCAATGGCCTTAAGTGGTGAAATGGCTCCAAAGGGTGGCAGGAGTGGGGCTGGGAAACAGCAATACCTGGGGAGAGCCTACAGCCTCATCTCTCTCATTGCCTCCTCTCCATTACCTGACCTAGTGTGCATGACCAACACACATGGGCACAAGTCGATACGTATCTCATATATTCCTTCAGCACCTGGCAGGGCCCTGCTGCTCTCCAGACATGCATCTGCACCATCATCATAGAATACCAGGATGAAACAGAAGAAAAGGATGTCCTGGACCAACCGTTCTTGGCAAAAGCACCGGCTAGACAAGATGGACCAGTACCCTGTTTAACTGCATCATATAGGTGTCCAAAGTTTCAGAATCCAGCACTTCCCCGGAGATAGTATACCAGTGTGTGCTTGTTCTCATCATGAATAATATTGCTCTGGTCTTCAGCCAGATTCCTCCCAGGAGTGGCTTGCACCTATTACCCATTGTTTCTTCCATGTGACTGCTTGCAGAAAGGGAGTCTCCATTTTCTTTCTAGGCACCCTTGAAATACTGGAGCATGGTGCTGAGTTCCCCACTATGCTTCTCAAAACTGAACATATCTAATTCTTTCAGCCTTTCCTTATGCTGCAGATTCTTATTCCGTTGATCGTCTTTGTGACCCTTCTCTGTTTAGTGCAGTCCTTAGCGGCTCTAGAGCTGTCCTGCAAGAGACCCTGCTCACCCCTGGGAACCACATGGGCACACCAAAATGCAGGGCTGTGCCCTCATGGTAGGACACCTCTCCCCACACCAGGCCCTGCAGTAAACAGCACCAGTCTTGGTGGTTACACTGGGAGGAAAACTACTTGTCTTAAGCCCAGGAAGCCAAGCCAAGCCAAGCACATGGCGCCATGGACCCACTCTGCCCTGGGGACCAGGCAATGGACCCCAGCATGGAGTGCCTCAACGCACAAAGAGAGCTGTCACCTAGAAGACCTGGACAATCAAGACACTCTTCTGGGTACATGTATCTGCCACTCTAGATGGAAGTCTCTTGTGGACTTGCTGACTCATCTTTGGGGGTTCTCTTTTCTCTTGATCATGACTGTCCTTCTAGAGAAGAAGTTCAAAAGTTCATGTCCCTCTTTGCTATTCCCTGCCTACAGAGTATGTCTCTAGGTGAACAAGTCTTGGAAATGAAGAGGACAATAACCATGCACCATCCTATTTTCTCTGAAAAAAAAAAAAAAAGAAGTGAATATCAATTACAATAAACTCCTTTGGAATGAGGATTTTCTTTGTGATGACAGTGGTGCAGTAGAGTGGATGGCATATTGTGACATCACGATTGAAGGGTATCACTGGGAGGGAAGTGACCTTGATTGATCACCTGGTCCAATCTTTCATGGGAAAGAGAGACAAAATGAGATTATCTACCACCCTGTCCAGTCACATCCCAATGCCCATGCTACCAGGGATTGCAAGAAGCAGATTTTGTCTCTCATGGGAGTGTTGCAGTGGAGAAGTTTGCATATGGTGACATTACAATTCCAGGGCATAAGTGAGAGGATCAAATGTCAAAATGACTGTGTCACCCAGCAACCAACACAAACTATTTTACTCAAGGCGAGGAAAATCTACATCATTTTTGACACAACAGTGGTGGTGTATCAGGTCTCCACCAAGGAAATACGAGGAGGAAGAAGAATGGAGGTCATTTTCCACCAGGGTTGAGAAGATACATGGAGAAGACAATGGCACATGGGGCCATGTGCCCACCCTGGGAGGGATGGGAAGCCCAGGGGAATGAGATCGATTACAGGTGTCTTGTTCTCCTTTGCCATGGTCCAGTACATGACCAGAAGGAATCAGTTGTCCAGACAAGAGGGAAGGAGCAAAGCTGCGGTGGGTTAAGTCTACTATTTCAGTTGCTGCCAGAGGGACAAACCACCTTTGTTTCTGACTGAGAGAAACCACTTGCCCCAGATGAGGGTCTGACCATGCCAGGGCTCAGGTGTGGAAATGGACCAGAGCAGAAAGGACCTGACAGAGTTCTGACCAACACTTCTGCTCTGCTGGAACTCACCATTGCCGTGGAATGGTGGATTCCCGCTGCATGTAATTGGGTGTGTGACAGTTCCTGGGTGGATTGGTTTCTTAATTGCCTCATTCTTAATTGCTTATTTTAAATGGCAAAAGTCCCTTTTAGGTCTAATTCAGACTGTTGCTGGACAATATATCAGGTGTGACTGGGAAGAGCAGAGAATGTTGGGTAAGAAATGCCTATGTCTTTGCCAAAGAGAGCTAAGCAAATAGACTGTCTAAGTCACTAAGTTGACTGTCCCTCAAGAGCAACTCCAGTCAGTTGAATTATGAAAACTTGAAACTGATTAATTGTGGTGTCAAGTGACAAATTTCCACTGCAGGGAGTCCCACCTTCCCCTTGATCCATATTTTTCCCTGAGCAAAATGGAAGTGTTCTCTGTGAGCAGAAGAGGACTCGGAGACTCAGGATTAGATGCAACACAACTTTAATGAGTTTCAAGAAGAAAAGGAAGCGGTTCACAGGGAGCACCATGGACACACACAAGGATGTGGTGAGACTCCTGCCAGGAGTCAGTCTGCCTGCCCTGCAGAGGAAGGGAGACCAACAGGTCACAGCTACACTGGCCTTGGGAGACAGAATAAGCAGAGGAACGAGTAAGAGACTTCAGTGAAAGAAGGAAACAGTGGTTCAAAGCTCTGAATCTAAAACCGCGGATCTCTATCTCCTTTCAAGGACCATGTTCCAAGGTCTTGGGAGTTTCATGGCAAAAGTACTTGCCAGCATCTTTAGCAGGGGCGACATCTGCTGCCACAGTAGCGGCTGGTAATGCAGGAGAGGTCAAAGCCCCCAGAGTTGATGGGAACTCCCTCACAGCTGAGGATGCTGCCAACAGCAGCAGAGGTGGAGGAGCCCACAACGGTGTTCTGAGGGAAGGAGCTGAGGATGGGGCCAGGCAGGGTCACAATCACTGCAGAGGGCTGGATGACAACATTGGAGTTCTGGCACTGCCTGACACAGGGCTCATTGCAGCTGTTGGCCAGCGGGGTTGGGCCACAGGGCTGGCAGGGCACGCACGGGTTGCAGCAGGACATGTCTCTGGGACAGAGGCTCACCTGGGTGAGAGGGCGGGTGGAAAGAGAACATGAGGAATTGATCATGAGAAGCAGCACTGCACCCAACCGCAGTGGAGTCAAGACACCTCCTGGCCCAACATACACTGCCCAGATCAAATCCCAGGAGCCACCATCATCAAGTCCCAGCATCTCTCTGCAGAAGACCTTCTCTCCCCCTCCTCTCTCCCATGGAAAATGTCTCTCACCCTAGGGCCAGAACAGACCCTGTCAGCTGAGACACACATAGAGGAAAGACACTTGATCCAGAAGGAGGACAAGAAGAGGCTTCACACTCACCTGATTCCCGAGGAGAAGGAGGCGAGAGAAGTGGATGAGAGAGCAGAGAATTGGGCTGCCTTTTATAGGACTCCTGCACTGCCTCAGGCCCAGGCTCCCTTTGTGGAAGTAATAATTTTCTGACAAGCTCATGATGAATGTAAAATACACCAGCTAATGGTATGGGCTGTGACCTGGTTTCCTGCACTGCCGCGTTTTCATTTCCTGGCATCTGCTACGTACTTTCCTATATGAAATTTTGTTCTGTGAGTGTCAGGATTAAAGGCCTGAGGATTTCCAGCTTGGACTCATGGCACTATGTATATCTTTATAGTTCATGCCCATTGCCTCGCAGATGCTTCTTTTGAAGATCGGATGAGAAATCCTGGGATTTCCGGGGCAAGGATGAATCATTGTGTTCAGAAGACAGGGACTAAGAGCCAGAGGGGTCCAGTGGAGGCAGGCGGTGTCAGCCTGGGGAACTCTGGTGGGTTATTTCGTATGGTCTTACTGACAGGAAGGGTCCCAGCTGCTCCAAGCCCTGCAATCCTTGACTTTTCCCAAGGGCTCCTGTGACTGTGTGCAATGACCTCTCTCATTTTCTCCAGGCTCTCTCCACCAGTCATTGGCTGTCATATTCCTGGGCAGGTGGGCTGCAACTCATGTTTCCATCTCTCTTTCACCCTAAGCTGCCCTCAGGAGGAAATCGCAGCCTCTTTGGCCTTCTCCTCTCTCTGGGCAGTCTCCCTGAGACTAATCAAGCAACGCTGTGACTGCATCTGCCCTGCTTAGAGTGCCCCATCCCTGCTATGGAGGGGGTGTCCCCGGCAGCTCCTCAGTCACATCCATGGCTATGTGCTGATCTGCAATAATGCACCTATTAGCATGATTGTGTACCAGTCTATTTGATTCCCTACATGCACATCCATGTGCTTGTCTGCCTGGCCGTGCACACACCTGTGTACCTCTGGTGAGACCGTGTTTCTATTTGCCTGTACAATTCTTTGCGCGTCTCTGGCCTCATGCAGATTTGCTTGTGTCTGTGCATCTCTGAAATTCCTGTTGCACACGTGAGCACGTTGGATACGTGTTCAGTGCATATGTGTGTGTGTGCGTAGTTGTGCCTGACCATTCCAAGGCCCTCTGCTTCAGTGGCAGGCCTTGACGTAGTCTCAGCCCCTTGTCTGAGAGGGAAGGGACAGGGCCACAGCACGCTGTTCTCAATGAGGAGAATGTCCAACCCTGGACAACTTATTTCATGTTGGCTCCAGGTAGCCTCAGAAGGGCTGAGTTGTTTCCCAGGGTCCTTGCTCCTGAGTCGTGTAAAAGCTTTGAAGTGACAGGATTCTCTGGGCAGCCTGTTCCAGTGCTCTGTCACCCTAGAAGAAGAAAAGAAATTTTCCTCATATTCAAATGGAAGCTCCTGTGCTTTATTCTGTGCCCGTTGTCTATCATCCTATCATTGGACACCACTGAAAGGATTCTGGTACCATCATCTTGACATCCACAATTGAGATGTTTATAAACTTTAACAAGATCGTCTCTCAGCCTTCTCCAGGCTGAACTGACACAGCTATCTCAGTCTCTCCTCGTAAGAAAGATGCTCCAGGTGTTGGTCATCTTCATAACCCACCACTGGACTCCATCCAGTAATTCCTTGTGCTGCTTAAACAGGGGGCCCAGAACTGGATGCTATTCCTTAAATGCAAGCACTCTGACTTATGCCACAGTGCCTTTCCTTTTCCCCAAATGATGGCAGAGAGACTCTCCTCAGCACCCTCAAAGTGTTCAGGGAGATGGTGCATCCCCAGCATAGGACACCTCTCAGCAGCAAACAGAAGAAGGCATCTCTGGGCTGGGGGGGTTTTGACTGTGCACTGCTCCACACCTGGTTCCCATCAGGCAGCTGTGGGGAAAGACCTCTCCCCTTGTGGGATTTGGGGTCACTGAGACATCCAGTGAGTTGGGAACTCTGCAGTGAGTGACTAGTGGTGGAAAGGGGCACAGGGGCTCTGCCTCCTTTGCAGAACCTTACTGCTATGTCCCATCCACAGGGCCAAAGAAACGCTTTTTCACTGTGGAGGTGCTCAAACTCTGAAATAGGCTGTTCAGAGAAGTTGTGGAGTCTTTTCTGTGGAGATACTCCAATCCAGTCTCGACAGAGCTCTCCACGAATGTTCTCTAGCTGACCTTACTCTAGCAGAGGCATTGGGCGATGTCGTCTGCAGAGGTGCCTTCCAACCTCAACAGTTCCATGACGCTGTGAAATGCAGAGCTCTAGGTGCAGCAGAAACACAAGGAAGTTCAGATTTTTTTCACGGCCAGCACACAGGGACCCTGAATTCAGTTGTCCCCCATCACTGTAATTCTCTTCTGTCCATGTCCTCCCCAGGACCACGCTGAAGTCCAGCAAAACTCTTGCGCCCACCCCTTCAGGAGACACCACTGTAGCCCTGTCCAATATGTCTCTCCAGAGCTAATCTCACTTCTTAGCCAAGCACCCTTGTTGGGGCACTCGGGGCACTGTGAGGCCCTGTCATATAGCGGGAAATCAAAGGCAGCATAAAGGGAAACAGTAGCACGTGCCACGACATTACCTGCAATGTTACCATTCATTAGGAGCATGCAGGAAAATTGTGGCTTATGCAGTGTGTGCCTTTGAGCCCGAGGCCATGTGAAGACAGAAGAAAAACCAGTTCAACCAGCCACTCCCTCAAACAGTTCAGTCACCTCCTTCACCTTAGGAACAAGATGAATGGGAACTGCCTTTAGACCAGGCAGGGGGATCCCTTGGTTCAGGCAAAGAATCTTTTCAGCTTCCCAGCATCTCCACAAAGCAGGGACGTAGCATGCGTCAAAGCAAAGCGATCAGATGTCCCGGGTACGCGAGCACAAGTGTCAATTGACATTATCGCCCACCAACCCCACAGGGGAGCAAGAGCAGGAGAAAGAGACTGCTTGTGATAGAATACATAGAAAGCTGAAATAAAGCATGGAAATGACAGACACTTGTGGCCCTTCTAACTACCATAACTGTTGCAAATCCAAGAAGATCTTGGCTGGCTTCCAGGCACCCACCCAGCCGGGTACTCTCTCCTTCCTCTATGGGACAGGAGGAGAACATAAGGTGGAAAAGGTCATGGGTCCAGGCAAAGACTGGGGCATTTCTCACCAACGATCACTAGGGGCAAAATAGGCATGACTTGGAGAAGATTCATTTATATTATTAACAGTAAGACATAAAGCAGAATGGTGAAAAACATCCAAAATAGTCTTAAGAATTTCCCCACATTCCTTAACTCTTTTTAACAGACTCAACTTCCCTCCTTCATTGCAGGCTTCTCTATTTGACCCACTCTTAAACAATACAGTGGGATGCAGACTATGGGGTTGTGGTCAATACACAACAGTTCCTTTCTGATCCAACACAGACTTTGACTGACCTACCTGTGAAAACCGTCAGAGTGTTTGTGGCTTTCCCTACTACACACGTCCCTGCATTCTCAGACACAGCTGATGGGCCCTCCGACTCAGTTCTTTTATGGGAACGTGGAAGCCCTGGTGCTTGAAAAGCGAAGGAGTTTGACTGAAAACTCTTG
Organism: Streptopelia decaocto; assembly: GCF_964273445.1. Lineage (NCBI taxonomy): Eukaryota > Metazoa > Chordata > Aves > Columbiformes > Columbidae > Streptopelia > Streptopelia decaocto. Next base: position 1,715,357 of record NC_138677.1, on the reverse strand, counting down.
GACTTCCCCTAATGCACCCAGAGATTTCGTCCTCCATCACACAGCAGAGCTACACCTGGACTACAGTCTAATACACATCTGATGAGAGCTGACAGCCACTGCCTTACTCAGCACCAGGCTGACCAGCTGCAGAAATACATTTGGCATTGTCATGGTCATGAGGAGCCTGTGTCCCACCCCAGTCACCAGCAACACTACATCAGCGGGGTATCACCCCAGGGACAATGTCCTGCACAGGCGGGCAGGGTTTCTTGGACTTTCTCCCTGTTTTTAAAACAAGAAGGGGAGGGTACGGGATGCAGAGACTGCATTTCAGTTCTCTGAGCATCTTTCTGCCAGGACTAAGGCGCCACTATTCAGCTGCAGATGGGCTCCTTCTAGTGATGGCAACCTGCTGCTCTGCAGTGCTCATGGACACATCAGGGGAGAGTCCCCCACTGTGACGTGCACATGTCCTCATGATGAGGTTCACAGAGGTACAGAGGGACACAGGTGTGCTCATGAAGGGCTGAAGGAAACCATGCAAAACTCTGAACACTCACAGAAAGCCAGGAAACCATCAGCCAGTGGGAACTTTGCTGAGGAGATGCTGGGGACCACTGTGGTAGAAAAGGATTCAAGTACCCCAGGGAAAACCAGGCCCAAACAAGCTCCTGGTGTTTCCTGAGGACCTGCAGAGAGTGCATAGAGCAGCAAAATCATCCTGACAGCACTGTAAGTGTTCCAATAGTATCAGACACTCCCAGCAGAGGCCCGCCTGTGTGAAACAATGAGCAACCATCAGAGAGGTGGAGGGAGCAAGAGGTAAGGACATGTTTTCCTAAATGGCAGTCCTGGCAAACAGATGAGAAACATACGAGTGTTGCCCATTTTCTGACAACTTTGCCACAAAGAAGCCCACAGGAATGACCCAGGTGCACATCACCTGCCTGCACAGGATGCCACAAGTACTTGGGCTTAAACTTGTGCCTGTGCTGACATCTGTCTGCTCTGGAAATCCTGGGCTTTTCATCCCAACACTTACAAAAACCTTCATAATGAAAGCACGTGGCAGAAGCCAAGGAAATGAAAAGGCGGCAGTGCAGGAAACTAGGACACAGCCCATGCCATTAGCTGATCAGTTTTGCATTCACCATGAACTTGTCAGAAAATTATTACTTCCACAAAGGGAGCCTGGGCCTGAGGCAGTGCAGGACTCCTACAAAAGGCAGCCCAACGCTCTGCTCTCTCATCCACTTCTTTCGCCTCCTTCTCCTTGGGAATCAGGTGAGTGTGAAGCCTTTTCTTGTCCTCTTCCTTCGGGATCAGGTGTCTTTCCTCAATGTGTGTCTCAGCTGATAGGGACAGTTCTTGCTCTGGGGTGGAAGCTGCTTCTCATGGGAGAGGGAAGGGGGAGAGAAGGTCTTCTGCAGAGAGATGCTGGTACTAAGTGGAGATGTCTCCTGGGATTTGAGGTGGGCAGCATATGCTGGGCTGGGAGGTGCCTTGTGTGCACTGTGGTTGGGTGCAGTGCTGCTTCTCATGTGCCTCCTTGTTGCAGTTCTCCCTGTCCTCTCTCTCAGGTGAGCCTCTGGCCCAGAGACATGTCCTGCTGCAACCCGTGCGTGCCCTGCCAGCCCTGTGGCCCAACCCCGCTGGCCAACAGCTGCAATGAGCCCTGTGTCAGGCAGTGCCAGGACTCCAATGTTGTCATCCAGCCCTCTGCAGTGATTGTGACCCTGCCTGGCCCCATCCTCAGCTCCTTCCCTCAGAACACCGTTGTGGGCTCCTCCACCTCCGCTGCTGTTGGCAGCATCCTCAGCTGTGAGGGAGTGCCCATCAACTCTGGGGGCTTTGACCTCTCCTGCATTACCAGCCGCTACTGTGGCAACAGATGTCGCCCCTGCTAAAGCTGCTGGCAACATCCCCAGGAAGAAGCTCCCAAGACCTTGGAACATGGTCCTTGAAAGGAGATAGAGCTTCATGGCATTGCATTCAGAGCTTTGAACCATTGTTTACTTCTTCCACTGAAGTCTCTTACTCTTTCCCCTGCTGTTTCTGTCTTTCAAGGTCAGCCTAGCAGGGACCTGTTTTTCCCCATCCCTCTGCAGGGCAGGCAGAATTACTCCCTGCTGGAGTTTTACCACATCCTTGTGGCTGCGCATGGTGCTCCCTGTGAGCCATCTGTTTTCTTCTTCAGTCTCATTAAAGTTGTGCTGCATCCAAGCCTGGGCCTGCGAGTCCTCTTTTCTCTTCTGTAACTCTTCCATTCTGCTCAGGGAGAAAGGAAGAAGAATACAGATGTAGGGACTCACTGCACTGCATTTTCAACATATGAATGTGGTCATTTGGCCATGGTTGAGATGCAGGAGATGTAGCTTCTTAGCCCTATGACCTGGAGGAGGAAAGGAAAACTCCAGCTTCAGCTGCCAACACCACATAGGGGAAAGCAGCCACTGGCACGTACACCTATAGCAGATTGCACAGGAATGTGTCCAGGTGGGTTTTGTATTTCTCCAGAGAAGGAGACTCCACAAATTCTCTGGGCAGCCTGTTCCAGTGCTCTGTCACCCTAGAAGAAAATAAGTTATTCCTCATGTTCAGATGGAAACTCCTGTGCTTCAGTCTGTGCCCATTGCCTATTATCCTATCATTGGGCACCACTGAAAGGATTATGGTACCATCATCTTGTCATCCACTCTTAAGATATTTGTAAACATTGAACAGATCACCTCTCAGCCTTCTCCAGGTGGAACTGACAGAGCTGTCTCAGTCTCTCCTCGTAAGAAAGATGCTCCAGGCCCTGATGATCTTTGTTGCGTGCCACTGGACTCCATCCACTAGTTACTTGTCCTTCTTAAACCAGGAGCCCAGAACTGGATACTTTTCCTTAAATGCATGCATTCTGGCTCACACCACAGTGCCTTACCTCTTCCCCAAATGATGGTGGAGAGACTCTCCTCAGCATCCTCAAAGTGTTCTGGGAGACGGTGCATCCCCTGCATAGGGCACCTCTCAGAGGTAGACAGAAGAGGGCACCTCTGGACTGGCTGGGCTGGGGGGGTCTTGACTGTGCACAGCTCCACACCTGGTTCCCATCAGGCAGCTGTGGGGAAAGACCTATTCCCATGTGGGATTTGGGGTCCACTGAGACACCCCATGAGTTGGGAACTCTGCAGTGAGTGACCAGTGGTGGAAAGGTAACACAGGGTCTCTGTCTGCCTTGAAGAACCCTTATCACTGTGTCACATCCCAGTTGTGTATCTGCAGCTTCAGATAAAAGCTTTTTCACTTTGGAGGTGCTCAAACAATTGAACAGTTTGTTCAGAGAGCTTGTGGAGACCTGTCTGCAGGGATACTCCAATCCTGTCTCAATAGAGCTCTTAGCCAATGTGCTCTAGCTGACCTTACTCTAGCAGAGGCATTGGGTGAGGTCATCTGCAGAGCTGACTTCTAACCTCAACTGTTCCGTGATTATGTGAAATGCTTACCTCAATGTGCACCAGCAACACAAGGAAATTCAAGTTTCTCTCAGGGTCAGCACACAGGGACCTGGAATTCAATTGTCCCCCAGCACTGCAATGCTTTTCTGTCCATATCCTATGTTGAAAGTATCCTTTGCAACACTGCATCACCAGGGTTTCACTGCAGCGATAATGATTCGCCCAAGTGGGCAGGGTTTCTTGGCCTTTCTCTCAGTTTGTAAAGCAAGAAATGGATGGTGTACGAGGCAGATACTGCATGTCAGTTGTCTGAGCACCTCTTTGCCATTACAAAGGCACCAGCATTCAGATAAATTCATCATGATTGAAGCACATCATTGAGAGGTCATAGAATCACAGAATACTCCATACTGGAAGAGACCTTTAAAGATCATGTAGTCCAATCTTTCATGGAAAAGAGACACAAGATGAGATTAACAACTACCCTGTCCAATCACATCTTGGAAACTTCCAGTGATGGGGAGTCTGCCACATCTCTGAATTGTCATTCCAGTGAGGGATTGGTCTTACTATAAAAATGGTATTTCTTCTCTCAAGATAAAATCTGTTCTAATGCAACCTGTATTCACTGGCCCTTGTCTTCTCCATGTGGCTCCTTGTGAATGAAAGAGCCTCTGCCCTCTTTCTAGATACCCGTTAAGTACTGGAGTACTGAGATGTGGACCCCTGAGCCTTCTCTTTTCCCGGAAGAAAAGACTTATCTCCTGCAGTCTTCCCTCAGAGGACAGTTTCTCCCGCCCTTTGGTCCAATTAGACACATATATACAAGAGTGATGGTGGCTCCTGGATAAGGATCAGTGAAGGCTGAGTCAAAGGTGTGGGACCCCAGCGGTGGTTTTCTTGATGAGGAAGGGTCAAGCAGCAGAAGTGGCACCTGTGTGAAGATGACCACAATCCAAGTATCTGTGCTACCAGGGCTTGCAGGAAAGAGATCTTCTCTTTCATGGGAGTTTGGCAATGGAGAAGTTTGCATATGGTGACATCAAAACTAAAGGACATCACTGAAAGAATCATGAAATCAGTGATAGCCAGGAAGACAGGAAAACATCAAAATGACTGTGCCAGTCAGCAGGCAATACAAATTATTTTCTTCACGGCAAAGAACCCTACATAATATCTAACAAAACAGTGGTGGTGTATCAGGTCTCCACAAAGAAAATATGAGGAGGCAGAAAAATGGAGGTCATTATCCAACAGGGTTAAAACATATACGGAGAAGATAATGACACATGGGGCTATGTGTCCACCTTGGGAGGGATGGAAATCCAGGGGATTGAGATGAGTTTACAGGTGTCTTGTTCTCCTTTGACATGGCCCAGTACATGACCAGAAGGAATCAGAACCCAGACAAGAGGGAAGAAGCAATGATTTGGTGGGTTAGATCTATTATTTCTGTTGCCTTCAGATGGACAAACCAGCCCCGGTTTCTGCCTGAGAGAACTCACCCCAGATAAAGGTCTGACCGTACCAGGGTGAGGTGTAGATATGGACCACAGCAGAAAGGACCTGACAGAGTTTATTCATGAAGATATGAAATTTATTTCCTGTGTTGCAAAGTGAGAAAATACAGTGCAGCAAGTCCCATCCTCCCCTTCATTTACATTTTTCCCTGAGCAGAATGGAAGAGTTACAGAAGAGAAAAGAGGACTCGCAGGCCCAGGCATGGATGCAGCACAACTTTAATGAGACTGAAGAAGAAAACAGATGGCTCACAGGGAGCACCATGCACAGCCACAAGGATGTGGTGAAACTCCAGCAGGGAGTAATTCTGCCTGCCCTGCAGAGGGATGGGGAAAAACAGGTCCCTGCTAGGCTGACCTTGAAAGACAGAAACAGCAGGGGAAAGAGTAAGAGACTTCAGTGGAAGAAGTAAACAATGGTTCAAAGCTCTGAATGCAATGCCATGAAGCTCTATCTCCTTTCAAGGACCATGTTCCAAGGTCTTGGGAGCTTCTTCCTGGGGATGTTGCCAGCAGCTTTAGCAGGGGCGACATCTGTTGCCACAGTAGCGGCTGGTAATGCAGGAGAGGTCAAAGCCCCCAGAGTTGATGGGCACTCCCTCACAGCTGAGGATGCTGCCAACAGCAGCGGAGGTGGAGGAGCCCACAACGGTGTTCTGAGGGAAGGAGCTGAGGATGGGGCCAGGCAGGGTCACCACCACGGGGGAGGGCTCAATGACAACAGTGGAGTCCTGGCACTGCCTGACACAGGGCTCATTGCAGCTGTTGGCCAGCGGGGTTGGGCCACAGGGCTGGCAGGGCACGCACGGGTTGCAGCAGGACATGTCTCTGGGCCAGAGGCTCACCTGAGAGAGAGGACAGGGAGAACTGCAACAAGGAGGCACATGAGAAGCAGCACTGCACCCAACCACAGTGCACACAAGGCACCTCCCAGCCCAGCATATGCTGCCCACCTCAAATCCCAGGAGACATCTCCACTTAGTACCAGCATCTCTCTGCAGAAGACCTTCTCTCCCCCTTCCCTCTCCCATGAGAAGCAGCTTCCACCCCAGAGCAAGAACTGTCCCTATCAGCTGAGACACACATTGAGGAAAGACACCTGATCCCGAAGGAAGAGGACAAGAAAAGGCTTCACACTCACCTGATTCCCAAGGAGAAGGAGGCGAAAGAAGTGGATGAGAGAGCAGAGCGTTGGGCTGCCTTTTGTAGGAGTCCTGCACTGCCTCAGGCCCAGGCTCCCTTTGTGGAAGTAATAATTTTCTGACAAGTTCATGGTGAATGCAAAACTGATCAGCTAATGGCATGGGCTGTGTCCTAGTTTCCTGCACTGCCGCCTTTTCATTTCCTTGGCTTCTGCCACGTGCTTTCATTATGAAGGTTTTTGTAAGTGTTGGGATGAAAAGCCCAGGATTTCCAGAGCAGACAGATGTCAGCACAGGCACAAGTTTAAGCCCAAGTACTTGTGGCATCCTGTGCAGGCAGGTGATGTGCACCTGGGTCATTCCTGTGGGCTTCTTTGTGGCAAAGTTGTCAGAAAATGGGCAACACTCGTATGTTTCTCATCTGTTTGCCAGGACTGCCATTTAGGAAAACATGTCCTTACCTCTTGCTCCCTCCACCTCTCTGATGGTTGCTCATTGTTTCACACAGGCGGGCCTCTGCTGGGAGTGTCTGATACTATTGGAACACTTACAGTGCTGTCAGGATGATTTTGCTGCTCTATGCACTCTCTGCAGGTCCTCAGGAAACACCAGGAGCTTGTTTGGGCCTGGTTTTCCCTGGGGTACTTGAATCCTTTTCTACCACAGTGGTCCCCAGCATCTCCTCAGCAAAGTTCCCACTGGCTGATGGTTTCCTGGCTTTCTGTGAGTGTTCAGAGTTTTGCATGGTTTCCTTCAGCCCTTCATGAGCACACCTGTGTCCCTCTGTACCTCTGTGAACCTCATCATGAGGACATGTGCACGTCACAGTGGGGGACTCTCCCCTGATGTGTCCATGAGCACTGCAGAGCAGCAGGTTGCCATCACTAGAAGGAGCCCATCTGCAGCTGAATAGTGGCGCCTTAGTCCTGGCAGAAAGATGCTCAGAGAACTGAAATGCAGTCTCTGCATCCCGTACCCTCCCCTTCTTGTTTTAAAAACAGGGAGAAAGTCCAAGAAACCCTGCCCGCCTGTGCAGGACATTGTCCCTGGGGTGATACCCCGCTGATGTAGTGTTGCTGGTGACTGGGGTGGGACACAGGCTCCTCATGACCATGACAATGCCAAATGTATTTCTGCAGCTGGTCAGCCTGGTGCTGAGTAAGGCAGTGGCTGTCAGCTCTCATCAGATGTGTATTAGACTGTAGTCCAGGTGTAGCTCTGCTGTGTGATGGAGGACGAAATCTCTGGGTGCATTAGGGGAAGTCCAAGAGTTTTCAGTCAAACTCCTTCGCTTTTCAAGCACCAGGGCTTCCACGTTCCCATAAAAGAACTGAGTCGGAGGGCCCATCAGCTGTGTCTGAGAATGCAGGGACGTGTGTAGTAGGGAAAGCCACAAACACTCTGACGGTTTTCACAGGTAGGTCAGTCAAAGTCTGTGTTGGATCAGAAAGGAACTGTTGTGTATTGACCACAACCCCATAGTCTGCATCCCACTGTATTGTTTAAGAGTGGGTCAAATAGAGAAGCCTGCAATGAAGGAGGGAAGTTGAGTCTGTTAAAAAGAGTTAAGGAATGTGGGGAAATTCTTAAGACTATTTTGGATGTTTTTCACCATTCTGCTTTATGTCTTACTGTTAATAATATAAATGAATCTTCTCCAAGTCATGCCTATTTTGCCCCTAGTGATCGTTGGTGAGAAATGCCCCAGTCTTTGCCTGGACCCATGACCTTTTCCACCTTATGTTCTCCTCCTGTCCCATAGAGGAAGGAGAGAGTACCCGGCTGGGTGGGTGCCTGGAAGCCAGCCAAGATCTTCTTGGATTTGCAACAGTTATGGTAGTTAGAAGGGCCACAAGTGTCTGTCATTTCCATGCTTTATTTCAGCTTTCTATGTATTCTATCACAAGCAGTCTCTTTCTCCTGCTCTTGCTCCCCTGTGGGGTTGGTGGGCGATAATGTCAATTGACACTTGTGCTCGCGTACCCGGGACATCTGATCGCTTTGCTTTGACGCATGCTACGTCCCTGCTTTGTGGAGATGCTGGGAAGCTGAAAAGATTCTTTGCCTGAACCAAGGGATCCCCCTGCCTGGTCTAAAGGCAGTTCCCATTCATCTTGTTCCTAAGGTGAAGGAGGTGACTGAACTGTTTGAGGGAGTGGCTGGTTGAACTGGTTTTTCTTCTGTCTTCACATGGCCTCGGGCTCAAAGGCACACACTGCATAAGCCACAATTTTCCTGCATGCTCCTAATGAATGGTAACATTGCAGGTAATGTCGTGGCACGTGCTACTGTTTCCCTTTATGCTGCCTTTGATTTCCCACTATATGACAGGGCCTCACAGTGCCCCGAGTGCCCCAACAAGGGTGCTTGGCTAAGAAGTGAGATTAGCTCTGGAGAGACATATTGGACAGGGCTACAGTGGTGTCTCCTGAAGGGGTGGGCGCAAGAGTTTTGCTGGACTTCAGCGTGGTCCTGGGGAGGACATGGACAGAAGAGAATTACAGTGATGGGGGACAACTGAATTCAGGGTCCCTGTGTGCTGGCCGTGAAAAAAATCTGAACTTCCTTGTGTTTCTGCTGCACCTAGAGCTCTGCATTTCACAGCGTCATGGAACTGTTGAGGTTGGAAGGCACCTCTGCAGACGACATCGCCCAATGCCTCTGCTAGAGTAAGGTCAGCTAGAGAACATTCGTGGAGAGCTCTGTTGAGACTGGATTGGAGTATCTCCACAGAAAAGACTCCACAACTTCTCTGAACAGCCTATTTCAGAGTTTGAGCACCTCCACAGTGAAAAAGCGTTTCTTTGGCCCTGTGGATGGGACATAGCAGTAAGGTTCTGCAAAGGAGGCAGAGCCCCTGTGCCCCTTTCCACCACTAGTCACTCACTGCAGAGTTCCCAACTCACTGGATGTCTCAGTGACCCCAAATCCCACAAGGGGAGAGGTCTTTCCCCACAGCTGCCTGATGGGAACCAGGTGTGGAGCAGTGCACAGTCAAAACCCCCCCAGCCCAGAGATGCCTTCTTCTGTTTGCTGCTGAGAGGTGTCCTATGCTGGGGATGCACCATCTCCCTGAACACTTTGAGGGTGCTGAGGAGAGTCTCTCTGCCATCATTTGGGGAAAAGGAAAGGCACTGTGGCATAAGTCAGAGTGCTTGCATTTAAGGAATAGCATCCAGTTCTGGGCCCCCTGTTTAAGCAGCACAAGGAATTACTGGATGGAGTCCAGTGGTGGGTTATGAAGATGACCAACACCTGGAGCATCTTTCTTACGAGGAGAGACTGAGATAGCTGTGTCAGTTCAGCCTGGAGAAGGCTGAGAGACGATCTTGTTAAAGTTTATAAACATCTCAATTGTGGATGTCAAGATGATGGTACCAGAATCCTTTCAGTGGTGTCCAATGATAGGATGATAGACAACGGGCACAGAATAAAGCACAGGAGCTTCCATTTGAATATGAGGAAAATTTCTTTTCTTCTTCTAGGGTGACAGAGCACTGGAACAGGCTGCCCAGAGAATCCTGTCACTTCAAAGCTTTTACACGACTCAGGAGCAAGGACCCTGGGAAACAACTCAGCCCTTCTGAGGCTACCTGGAGCCAACATGAAATAAGTTGTCCAGGGCTGGACATTCTCCTCATTGAGAACAGCGTGCTGTGGCCCTGTCCCTTCCCTCTCAGACAAGGAATATGACAGCCAATGACTGGTGGAGAGAGCCAGGAGAAAATGAGAGAGGTCATTGCACACAGTCACAGGAGCCCTTGGGAAAAGTCAAGGATTGCAGGGCTTGGAGCAGCTGGGACCCTTCCTGTCAGTAAGACCATACGAAATAACCCACCAGAGTTCCCCAGGCTGACACCGCCTGCCTCCACTGGACCCCTCTGGCTCTTAGTCCCTGTCTTCTGAACACAATGATTCATCCTTGCCCCGGAAATCCCAGGATTTCTCATCCGATCTTCAAAAGAAGCATCTGCGAGGCAATGGGCATGAACTATAAAGATATACATAGTGCCATGAGTCCAAGCTGGAAATCCTCAGGCCTTTAATCCTGACACTCACAGAATAAAATTTCATATAGGAAAGTACGTAGCAGATGCCAGGAAATGAAAACGCGGCAGTGCAGGAAACCAGGTCACAGCCCATACCATTAGCTGGTGTATTTTACATTCATCATGAGCTTGTCAGAAAATTATTACTTCCACAAAGGGAGCCTGGGCCTGAGGCAGTGCAGGAGTCCTATAAAAGGCAGCCCAATTCTCTGCTCTCTCATCCACTTCTCTCGCCTCCTTCTCCTCGGGAATCAGGTGAGTGTGAAGCCTCTTCTTGTCCTCCTTCTGGATCAAGTGTCTTTCCTCTATGTGTGTCTCAGCTGACAGGGTCTGTTCTGGCCCTAGGGTGAGAGACATTTTCCATGGGAGAGAGGAGGGGGAGAGAAGGTCTTCTGCAGAGAGATGCTGGGACTTGATGATGGTGGCTCCTGGGATTTGATCTGGGCAGTGTATGTTGGGCCAGGAGGTGTCTTGACTCCACTGCGGTTGGGTGCAGTGCTGCTTCTCATGATCAATTCCTCATGTTCTCTTTCCACCCGCCCTCTCACCCAGGTGAGCCTCTGTCCCAGAGACATGTCCTGCTGCAACCCGTGCGTGCCCTGCCAGCCCTGCGGCCCAACCCCGCTGGCCAACAGCTGCAATGAGCCCTGTGTCAGGCAGTGCCAGAGCTCCAATGTTGTCATCCAGCCCTCTGCAGTGATTGTGACCCTGCCTGGCCCCATCCTCAGCTCCTTCCCTCAGAACACCGTTGTGGGCTCCTCCACCTCTGCTGCTGTTGGCAGCATCCTCAGCTGTGAGGGAGTTCCCATCAACTCTGGGGGCTTTGACCTCTCCTGCATTACCAGCCGCTACTGTGGCAGCAGATGTCGCCCCTGCTAAAGATGCTGGCAAGTACTTTTGCCATGAAACTCCCAAGACCTTGGAACATGGTCCTTGAAAGGAGATAGAGATCCGTGGTTTTAGATTCAGAGCTTTGAACCACTGTTTCCTTCTTTCACTGAAGTCTCTTACTCGTTCCTCTGCTTATTCTGTCTCCCAAGGCCAGCGTAGCTGTGACCTGTTGGTCTCCCTTCCTCTGCAGGGCAGGCAGACTGACTCCTGGCAGGAGTCTCACCACATCCTTGTGTGTGTCCATGGTGCTCCCTGTGAACCGCTTCCTTTTCTTCTTGAAACTCATTAAAGTTGTGTTGCATCTAATCCTGAGTCTCCGAGTCCTCTTCTGCTCACAGAGAACACTTCCATTTTGCTCAGGGAAAAATATGGATCAAGGGGAAGGTGGGACTCCCTGCAGTGGAAATTTGTCACTTGACACCACAATTAATCAGTTTCAAGTTTTCATAATTCAACTGACTGGAGTTGCTCTTGAGGGACAGTCAACTTAGTGACTTAGACAGTCTATTTGCTTAGCTCTCTTTGGCAAAGACATAGGCATTTCTTACCCAACATTCTCTGCTCTTCCCAGTCACACCTGATATATTGTCCAGCAACAGTCTGAATTAGACCTAAAAGGGACTTTTGCCATTTAAAATAAGCAATTAAGAATGAGGCAATTAAGAAACCAATCCACCCAGGAACTGTCACACACCCAATTACATGCAGCGGGAATCCACCATTCCACGGCAATGGTGAGTTCCAGCAGAGCAGAAGTGTTGGTCAGAACTCTGTCAGGTCCTTTCTGCTCTGGTCCATTTCCACACCTGAGCCCTGGCATGGTCAGACCCTCATCTGGGGCAAGTGGTTTCTCTCAGTCAAAAACAAAGGTGGTTTGTCCCTCTGGCAGCAACTGAAATAGTAGACTTAACCCACCGCAGCTTTGCTCCTTCCCTCTTCTCTTCTCCATGTATCTTCTCAACCCTGGTGGAAAATGACCTCCATTCTTCTTCCTCCTCGTATTTCCTTGGTGGAGACCTGATACACCACCACTGTTGTGTCAAAAATGATGTAGATTTTCCTCGCCTTGAGTAAAATAGTTTGTGTTGGCTGCTGGGTGACACAGTCATTTTGACATTTGATCCTCTCACTTATGCCCTGGAATTGTAATGTCACCATATGCAAACTTCTCCACTGCAACACTCCCATGAGAGACAAAATCTGCTTCTTGCAATCCCTGGTAGCATGGGCATTGGGATGTGACTGGACAGGGTGGTAGATAATCTCATTTTGTCTCTCTTTCCCATGAAAGATTGGACCAGGTGATCAATCAAGGTCACTTCCCTCCCAGTGATACCCTTCAATCGTGATGTCACAATATGCCATCCACTCTACTGCACCACTGTCATCACAAAGAAAATCCTCATTCCAAAGGAGTTTATTGTAATTGATATTCACTTCTTTTTTTTTTTTTTCAGAGAAAATAGGATGGTGCATGGTTATTGTCCTCTTCATTTCCAAGACTTGTTCACCTAGAGACATACTCTGTAGGCAGGGAATAGCAAAGAGGGACATGAACTTTTGAACTTCTTCTCTAGAAGGACAGTCATGATCAAGAGAAATGAGAACCCCCAAAGATGAGTCAGCAAGTCCACAAGAGACTTCCATCTAGAGTGGCAGATACATGTACCCAGAAGAGTGTCTTGATTGTCCAGGTCTTCTAGGTGACAGCTCTCTTTGTGCGTTGAGGCACTCCATGCTGGGGTCCATTGCCTGGTCCCCAGGGCAGAGTGGGTCCATGGCGCCATGTGCTTGGCTTGGCTTGGCTTCCTGGGCTTAAGACAAGTAGTTTTCCTCCCAGTGTAACCACCAAGACTGGTGCTGTTTACTGCAGGGCCTGGTGTGGGGAGAGGTGTCCTACCATGAGGGCACAGCCCTGCATTTTGGTGTGCCCATGTGGTTCCCAGGGGTGAGCAGGGTCTCTTGCAGGACAGCTCTAGAGCCGCTAAGGACTGCACTAAACAGAGAAGGGTCACAAAGACGATCAACGGAATAAGAATCTGCAGCATAAGGAAAGGCTGAAAGAATTAGATATGTTCAGTTTTGAGAAGCATAGTGGGGAACTCAGCACCATGCTCCAGTATTTCAAGGGTGCCTAGAAAGAAAATGGAGACTCCCTTTCTGGAAGCAGTCACATGGAAGAAACGATGGGTAATAGGTGCAAGCCACTCCTGGGAGGAATCTGGCTGAAGACCAGAGCAATATTATTCATGATGAGAACAAGCACACACTGGTATACTATCTCCGGGGAAGTGCTGGATTCTGAAACTTTGGACACCTATATGATGCAGTTAAACAGGGTACTGGACCATCTTGTCTAGCCGGTGCTTTTGCCAAGAACGGTTGGTCCAGAACATCCTTTTCTTCTGCTTCATCCTGGTATTCTATGATGATGGTGCAGATGCATGTCTGGAGAGCAGCAGGGCCCTGCCAGGTGCTGAAGGAATATATGAGATACGTATCGACTTGTGCCCATGTGTGTTGGTCATGCACACGAGGTCAGGTAATGGAGGGGAGGGAATGAGAGAGATGAGGCTGTAGGCTCTCCCCAGGTATTGCTGTTTCCCAGCCCCACTCCTGCCACCCTTTGGAGCCATTTCACCACTTAAGGCCATTGGCTATGGATTAGCCGTGAATGTTTTCTCAGATCCAAGAGAAAGGGCACAAAATAAAATCTGCTGCAGGGAGTCCCACCCTCCCCTTCCGCCATTGTTTTCCCTCAGCAGACCGGAAGAGTTGCCTCAGAACAAAGGGAAATTCAAATGTCCAGGCTTGGATGCAGTACAGCTTTAATGAGTGTCAAGAAGAAATGGAGGTGGTTCACAGGGAGCACCACGGGCAGCCCCAAGGATGCAGTGAAACTCTGGCAGGGTGTCAGTCTTCCTGCCCTGCAGAGGGTAGGAGACCAACATGTCCCCACTAGGATGGCCTCGGAGACAGAATCAGCAGGGGAAAGAATGAGAGATGAGAGTTGAAGAAGTAAGCAACAGATCAAAGCTCTGAATGCAATGTCATGGAGATTTATCTCCTTTCAAGGACCGTGTTCAAAGGCCTTGGGAGTTTCTTGTCCGAGGATGTTGCCGGCAGCTTTAGCAGGGTCGGCATCTGCTGCCACAGTAGCGGCTGGTAATGCAGGAGAGGTCAAAGCCCCCAGAGTTGATGGGCACTCCCTCACAGCTGAGGATGCTGCCAACAGCAGCAGAGGTGGAGGAGCCCACAACGGTGTTCTGAGGGAAGGAGCTGAGGATGGGGCCGGGCAGGGTCACCACCACGGGGGAGGGCTCAATGACGACGGTGGAGTTCTGGCACTGCCTGACACAGGGCTCATTGCAGCTGTTGGCCAGCGGGGTCGGGCCGCAGGGCTGGCAGGGCACGCACGGGTTGCAGCAGGACATGTCTCTGGGACAGAGGCTCACCTGGGTGAGAGGGCAGGAGGAAAGTGATCGTGAGGTATTGATCATGAGAAGCAGCACTGCACCCAACCACAGTGGAGCCAAGGCACCTCCTGGCCCAACATACACTGCCCAGATCAAATCCCAGGAGCCACCACCATCAAGTCCCAGCACCACTCTGCAGAATACCTTCTATCCCCTTCCCTCTCCTATGGGAAAAATCCCCCCCGTCCCACTGCCAGGACTGACCCCGTCAGCCGAGACACACATAGAGGAAAGTACTTGATCCAGAAGCAGGACAAGAAAAGGCTTCACACTAACCTGATTCTCGAGGAGGAGGAGGCAAGAGAAGTGGATGAGAGAGCAGAGAGTTGGGCTGATTTTTATAGGAGTCCTGCACTGCCTCAGGCCCAGGCTCCCTTTGTGGAAGTAATAATTTTCTGACAAGCTCATGGTGAATGCAAAATACACCAGCTAATGATATGGGCTCTGTCCTAGTTTCCTGCACTGCCACCTTTTCATTTCCTGGCATCTTGCACGTTCTTTCCTATATGAAGTTTTCTGTTAATGCCAGGATGAAAGGCACAGGCATAAGCTGTAGCCGAAATTCTGGTGGCAACCTGTGCAGGCAGGTGATCTGTACCTGGGTCATTCCTGTGGGTTTCTTTGTGGCAAAGTTTTCTGGAAGTGGGCAATGCTCTTTTGTTTCCCATCTGGTGCTCAAGGACTGCCATTTGGGACAACAAGACTTATCCTTTTCTGTTACTCCTGTCACCTTCTTCATAGTTGCTGCTTGTGGGTCTCTGGTGGGAGTGTCTGACACTATAGCAACATTAATCCTGCTTTCAGTATGATTTTGCTGGGCTCCTTTACCTCATGTCCTCTCTGTGCACTCTCTGCAGGTCCTCAGGGAATGACAGGATCATGTTTAGGGCTTGGTTTCACCTGGAATACTTGAATACTGCCACTGTGGCCCCCAACATCTCCTCAGCAGAGTCCTCACTTGCTGATGTTTCCTCGGCTTTCTGTGAGTGTACAGATTTTTGCATGGTTCCATGCAGGCCTGCATGAGCACACCTGTCTCAGTCTGTACCTCTGTGACCCTCATCATGAGGGCATGTGGAGATCACAGCTGGAGACTCTCCCCTGATACGACCATGGGCACCGTAGAGCAGCAGGTTGCCCTTGCCAGTTGGAGCCCGTTTGCACCTGAATGGTGGTGCCTTTGTCCTGGAAGAGAGATGCTCAGGGAACTGAAATGCAGTCTCTGCCTTCTGCAGCCTCTCTTTCTTGCTTTACAAACAGGGAAAAAGGCCGAGAATCCTGCTCACCTGCGCAGACCTTTGTCCTTGTGGTGATACCCTGCTGATGCAGTGTTGCCAGCGACTGGGATGGGACACAGGCTCCTCACATCCATGCCAATGTCAGATGCATTTCTGGAACTCATTATCCTCGTGCTGAGTGAGGTAGCAGCGAAGAGGTCTCACCACATGGGTATTGGTCAGTACACAACATCTTGACTGTCTTTCTAGTCCCAAGTTTCTGAGGTGAAAGCACCAAACGCTGTTCCCTATGAGCTATAGACATCAGGAGAGGAGGAAACTGGCAGGAGGGGCATAGTACAGGTCTCCTCTCCCAGCATCCTGGGTGGTGGCCCTTCTGTGCAAGGCTGAGCACTGAGAAAGGGCCCTCAGTTCTTCCCTGGCAGCTTTATTTTCCCTGTGCACCCAGAGATCTTCCAACAAAGATCTTCTTCCTGTGAGGGGCTGGAGTTAGTGGCCGGAGGGAAAAGCAGAAGGTGGTGAGGGAGCTTCCACCATAGAACTGTTCTACCCCTGCATCCCATGATGGGATTAAACTAGCCCATGCACTGCAAAGAAAGAGCAAGGGCTGTTCATATCTGTGCTCTCCCTACAGTTTCATCTGTATCATCTTGCAGGCCTATGTGAATAACCTTCTGTCTTGGAGGTGACTGTCTGATGGAATTGGGGATGTGCATTCCACAGGACACGTCAACCCCGCAACCCTGTGTAATGTGGCACTGAGGCTGCACAGGGCACTGTGTGGCTGTGTTTGGTGGTACAGACCCACCCCACCAGGCTGCCTGGTGATTTCTACCCAGATGCCTTTGCATACTCACTTGGGTTACAATTGTTCTTGCCTTAATCACAGGTGCAGTGAGCAGAAATGAAGTGGCGTTCCTCACATGGTAATCATTAGATAGTTCAGAATTACGTGTCTCTTCTTGTCTTGGTTGAAGGGTGTAGTGAGCTTAGACAATTAAGCACTCCTTGCTTGGTGACCACAAGGATGGCCAACATTGTTCTTGTCTTGACCAGAGAGTGAGTTGGGACAACAAGACACCCCTGATTTCACCTTATAATCCTCCTAACTGTGTCATTGCCTAGGGAAGCCCATGTGAGCTGGGATGGAAAAAAATGAACAAAGTCAATCACCTTGTGACCTTACTTAATGTTAGACAGCAAAGGCACCTGCTGGGTAGGGAGGAGGACGCTGTGCAGGGGCAACAAGAGCTTATTTGACTGACCCCAGCAGGGTCCCTCTGTTAGGAGCCAGGCCCAGAGATCCTCCTGCCCGGCCTGTAGCCACAAAGTGACATCAGCTCACCATCATCCTCTCTCAGTGATAAACTGCCTCTCCTCTGCCATATCAAATGACCACAATCTCAGAGCACTAACAAATGACCGAGGAGCTGATATAACCTCAATTGCCCTTGAGGACTGGATCCCATCCTATAGGAGAAGGGGGAGGAGAAAACCATAATTTTCCTGAATGCTCCTACTGAATGGAGACATCTGAGATGATGACATGGCACCTGCTGTTGTTTCCCTCTGTACTGCATATGTATTAAGTGGTTATGTCATGACTGGATGCTTCTTTTGAGCACCGGGATGAGAAATCCCAGGATGTGCAGAGCAAGGATGCATCAGTGTGGGCAGAAGACCAGAGTAGTCCTGTTCTCTGAGGAAAGGCTGAAGGAGATAGGTCTTTTTCTGCTGGATGAACAGAAGGCTTGGGCAGACCTCCTCAACATATTCTAGTACTTAAATAATATCGACAAAGAGGATCGCAGCTCTCTCATTCAAAGGAGCCACATGGAGAAGACAAGCGCCAATGAGTCCAAGTGTCACTGGGGGAGTTTTCAGTTTTAAAAAAAGAAATACCTTTTCTACAGTAAGACTAATCCTTCACTGGAATGACCTCCCAGGGATGTGGTAGGGTTCCCATCACTGCAAGTTTCCACGATGTGATTGGACAGGGTGGTAACCAATCTCATCTTGTCTCTCTTTCCCATGAAAGATTGGACCAGGTGATCATTCAAGGTCACTTCCACTATTCAATATTCCACGATTACCTGTCCCTCACAGTGATACCCTTCAATCATGATATCACAATATGCCATCCACTCTACTGCACCACTGTCATAACAAGAAAATCCTCATTCCAAAAGAGTTTATGGCAATTGAGATACACTTTTTTTTTTTTTTTGCAGAGAAAATAGGATAGTGCATGGCTATTGTCCTCTTCATTTCCAAGACTTCTTCACCGTAAAAGACATACTCTGCAGGCAGGAAATAGCAAAGAGGGACACAAACCTTCGATCTTCTTCTCTTGAAGGACAGTGACGATCAAGAGAAATGAGTACCCCCAAAATGACTTGCATCTAGAGTGGCAGATGCATGTATCCAGAGGACAGTCTTGATTGCCTAGGTCTTCTAGGCAACAGCTCCCATGTGCATGGAGACGGTCCATGCTGGGGTCCATTGCCTGGGCCCGAGGGCAGAGTAGGCCCGCGGCAACATGCGAGGGGCTTGTCTTTCTGGGTTGAGGACCAGTAATTTTCCTCCCAGTATAACCACCAACACTGGTGCTGTTTACTGCAGAGCTTGGCCGGGGGAGAGGTGTCCTATCATGAGGGCACAGCCCTGCACTTTGGTGTGCCCATGGGGTTCCCAGGGGTGTGCAGGGTTTCTTGCAGGACAGCTCTCCAACGACCAGGGACTGCACTGCTGGGAAGACCCTGTCATGCAAGCCATCTGCCCAGTCACTCTCTGTGCAATCATGACAGAATAATGGACAGAAAATGCGCCTTTGAACAACCAGTGCTGTCCCGGGGCTGCGGTGGACCTTACGGTCATTAGATTCACAGCAAGTGGGGACTCCATTATGTGGCCTGAGTGGGGCTGATACAAATCCCAACTCAGGAATTATCTCAGCCAAGTGTAAGGTGCTGCCCATGCGAAAACATAATCCCAGCACAGGCTGGGACCTAGCTGGCTGGGGAGCAGCTCTGTGGAAAGGGACCTGGTGGTCCTGCTGGACAAGCAGCTCCATAGGAGTGAACAACGTCCTGCTGCAGCAAAGAAGGCCAACAGGATGCCCGGTTGCATTAGCAAGGGCATGACAAGTGGAGACACAAGAAGTAATTATCACACTCTACTCAGAGCTTGTCAGGCCAAATCTTAACTTTGTGTTCAATTTCGGTCACTGATGTACAATAAATATGTGGATGGACTGGAAATATTCCAGAGAAGGCTCACAAAGATGATCAATGACATAAGAATCTGCAACATAAGGAAAGGCTGAGAGAACTGGGGTTGTTCAGCTTGGAGAAGCATAGGGGAGACCTCAGCACTATGCTCCAGGATTATAAGAGTGCCTGGAAATAAGATGGAGACTCCCTTGTTACAAACAATCACATGGAAAAGACGAGGGGCAATAGCTGCAAGCTACTCCTGGGAGGTATCTGATTGAACCCCTGAGCAAAATTATTCTATGCTATTGTATGATCTGGATGCAGACCAGTGTCTGGAGAGCAACTGGGCCCTGCCAGATGCTGAAGGACTGCATGAGATTCCTCTGTCTCGCTGTCTGTGCCCATGTGTGTTGACCATGCACACAAGATCAGGTAATGGAGGGGAAGGAATGAGAGAGATGAGTGTGGATTGTCCCCAGGACTTGCTGTTTCCCAGCCCCACACCTGCCACACTTTGGAACCCTTTACTCACTTAAGGCCATTGCCTGTAACATTAGCCATGAATGTGTTCTTCAGCTCCAAAAGAAAGGCCATAAAACAATCCACTGCAGGGAGTCCAACCCTCCCCTTCCTCCATGTTTCCCCTGAGCAGACTGGAAGAGTTGCCTCAGAACAAAGGAGGACTCAGAGGCCCAGACTGGGATGCAGCAAAACTTTAATGAGACTCAAGAAGAAAAAGAGGTGGCTCAGAGGGAGCAACATGGACAGCCATAAGATTGCAGTGAAATTCCTGCAGAGTGTCACTCTGCCTGCCCTGCAGACGGAGGGACAAAAACAGGTCCATGCCACACTGCCCTTGGGAGACAGAATCGGCAAAAGTGAGAGAGACATGAGTCGAAGAAGGAAACAAGGGTTCAAAGCTCTGAATGCAATGCTGTGAAGCTGTACCTCCTTTCAAGGACCATGTTCCAAGGTCTTGAGAGGTTCTTGCCCAAGGACACTGCCAGCAGCTTTAGCAGGGTCGGCATCTGCTGCCACAGTAGCGGCTGGTAATGCAGGAGAGGTCAAAGCCCCCAGAGTTGATGGGCACTCCCTCACAGCTGAGGATGCTGCCAACAGCAGCAGAGGTGGAGGAGCCCACAACGGTGTTCTGAGGGAAGGAGCTGAGGATGGGGCCAGGCAGGGTCACCACCACGGGGGAGGGCTGGATGGCGATGGTGGAGCTCTGGCACTGCCTGACACAGGGCTCATTGCAGCTGTTGGCCAGTGGGGTCGGGCCACAGGGCTGGCAGGGCACGCATGGGTTGCAGCAGGACATGTCTCTGGGATAGAGGCTCACCTGAGAGGACAGGATGAAACAGAGCATGACGTGCACATGAAAAGCAGCACTGCACCCAACCACAGAGGACACAAGGTACCTCCTGGACCAGCATACACTGCCCACCTCAAATCCCAGCAGCCACCCCCACTAAGTCGCTGCCTCTCTCAGCAGAAGACCTTCTCTCCCCTTCCCTCTCCCATGAGAAGCAGCTCTCACCCCAGGGCAAGGACAGACCCTATCAGCTGAGACACACATTGCAAAAAGACACCAGATCCTGAAGCAGGAGGACAAGAGGCTTCACACTCACCTGATTCCCAAGGAGAATGAAGCGAGAGAAGTGGATGAGAGAGCAGGGAGTTGGGCTGCCATTTATAGGAGTCCTGCAGTGCCTCAGGCTCAGGCACCCTTTGTGGAAGCAATAATTTTCTGACAAGCTCATGATGAATGTAAAACACATTGGCTAATGGCATGGGCTGTGTCCTGATTTCATGCACTGCCGCCTTTCCATTTCCTGTTTTCTGCCATGTGCTTTCCCATATGAAGTGCCAGGATGAAAGGCCTGAGGATTTCCAGGGTAGACAGACGTCAGCGCGGGCAGAATATTCAGGCCAAGTGCTGGTGGCATCCTGTGCATGTAGGTGATTTTCAGTTGGGTCATTACTGTGGGCTCCTTTGTGGCAAAGTTGTCTGGAAAAGGGCAACGCTGTAATGTTTCCCATCCGGTGACCAAGGACGGACATTTGGGACAACATGCCATATCCTTTTCTCTTATTTCCTCCACCTCTCTAATGGTTGTTCATTGCTGGATGCAGGTGGGCCTCTGCTGGGAGTGTCTGATACTATCACGACACTAACAGTGCTCTCAGGATGATTTTGCTGGGCTCCTTTGCCTCATGCCCTCTCCTTGCACTCTCTGCAGGTCCTCAGGAAATGCCAGGAGATTGTTTGGGGCCTGGTTTTCCCTTTGGAACTTGAATCCTTTTCTAGCACAGTGGTCCCCAGCATGTCCTCAACAAAGTACCCATTTGCTGATCATTTTCTAGCTTTCTGTGAGCATACAGATTGTTGCATGGTTCGATGCAGACCTGCACGAGCACACTTGTGTCCCTCTGTACCTCTGTGACCCTCATCATGAAGACACGTGCATGTTGTAGCAGGGGACTCTTCCCTGGTGTGTCCAAGAGCAGCCTAGAGCAGCAGGTTGCCCTTGCCAAAAGGAGCCCATCTGCCCATCTGAGTGGTGATGCTTTTGTCCTGGCAGAGAGGTTCTCAGAGAGCAGCTGTCAGCTCTCATCAAATGTGTATTAGACTGGGGTCCAGGTGTAGCTCTGCTGTGAGATGGAGGAAAAATCTCTGGGTGCATTAGGCTGAGTCCAAGAGTTTTCCCAATGTATTGTTTAAGAGTGAATCAAATAGAGAAGCCTGCAATGAACGATTGAAGTTAAAACTGTTAAAAAGAGTTAAGGAATGTGGGGAAATTCTTAAGGCTATTTTGGATGATTTTTACCATCCCACTTCATTTCTTATTGTTAGCAATTTAAATTATTCTTCTCCAAGTCAGGCCTATTTTGCCCCTAATGATCATTGGTGAGTAATACCCCTGTGTTTACCAGGACCCATTACGGTTTTCACCTTATGTTTTCCACCTGTCCCGTAGATGAAGGAGACAGTAGCCAGGTGGGTGGGTGCCTTGAAGCCAGCCAAGGTCTTCTTGGATTTGCAACAGTTATGGCAGTTAAAAGGGACCAGGAGTGCCTGTCATTTCCGTGCTTTATTTCTGCTTCCTATCTGTGCCATCAGAACCAGCCTGTTTCTTCTGCTCTCGCTCTTGCTCTGCTGTGGGCTTGATCAGTGGTAATGTCAACTAATATTTGTGCTCGTGTACCCAGGACACACGATCCCTTTGCATGCCATGGCCCCTGGTTCTGGAGATGCTGGGAAGCCTAACATGAGCCTCTCTGGCCAAAGCAATTTCTCCTACAATCCTCTCCTTACATCCCCGTAGCCATCTTCTGTGTCTGAGTCTCCTGCCCAAGACCACCTCCATCCAGACCAAGAGGAATGGCCTCGAGTGCTTATGATGCTGCTGTCACCCCAGGGTCTCCTGCAGCACTGGGTTCTTCCCATGGACACAGCAGAAATGGGATCACCATGCTTGAGGCATGCTCAGAGGCCAAGGGGAATATTTCTGAGCAGAGATACAGCAAGAGAAGGGCTGAAACCCCACCAAAAAAGACCCTGGGCAACTGATGGGAGGGGAGGTAGATGCTGTGCAGCGGGGAGCAAGGGTTTATTTTCCTGAGGCCAGGGATCCTCCTGCATGGCCTATAGCCACAAAGCCACCTCAACCCCTCTTCATGACAAACCAGCTCTCCTCTTCCCTCTCCCATAATCACAATCTCAGAGCACTAACAAGGGACCAAGGGAAAGGTATCAATGGAATTGTCCTTGAAGGCTGGACCCCTTCCTATTAAGAGGAGGGCAAGGAGACAAGAGAGTTCTCATTCACTTGGTTCCTAATGTGAAGGAGTTGACTGAACTTTTTGAGGGAGTGACCAGTTGAACTAGTTTTCCTTTTGTCTTCACATGGCCTCAAGCTAAAAGGCACACAGTTCATAAGCTACAATTTTCCTGCATGCTCCTAAAGAATGGTAATTTTGCAGGTAATGACATCACACGTGCTGCTGTTTCTCTTTATGTTGCCTTTGAATTCCCACCCAGAGTGCCCCAACAAGAGTGCTTGGCTAAGAAGTGAGAGTAGCTCTGGAGAGACATTTTGGACAGGGCTGGGCTGCAGCGGTGTCTCCTGAAGGGGTGGGCACAAGAGCTTTGCTGGACTTCAGCATGGGCCTGGGGAGGATTTGGACTGAAGAACACTGCAGTGATAGGGGGCAATTCAATTCAGGGTCCCTGTGTGTTGACCCAGAGAGAAACCTGAATTTCCTGGTATTGCTGCTGCACCTTGACCTCTGCATTTCACAGTATCTTGGAATTGTTGAGGTTGGAAGGCCCCTTTGCAGACAACCTCACCCAATGCCTCTGCTAGAGTAGGGTCAGTTAGAGCACATTGCCTAAGAGCTCTATCAAGACAGGATTGTAGTATCTCCACAGCTAAGACTCCACAACCTCTTTGAACTACTTCTTCCAGTGTTTGAGCACCTCCACAGTGAAAAAGCTTTTATTTGGAGCAGTGAATGCACAAGTGGAATGGGAAGGGTTCTTCAAGGCAGGCAGAGCCCCCATGCGGCTTTCCACCACTGGTAACTCACTGCAGAGTCGCCAAGTCACTGGGGTGTCTCAGTGGACCCCAAATCCCACAAGGGAAGAGGTCTTTCCCCAGAGTTGCCTGATGGGAGGCAGGTGTGGAGCAGTGAACAGTCAAGACCCTCAGCCCAGCTAGTCCAGAGGTGCCCTCTTCTGTCTACTGCAGAGAGGTGTCCTACCCAGGACATGCGCCATCTCCCAGAACACTTTGAGGACCCTGAGGAATGTCTTTCTCCCCATCATTTGGGGAGGAGGAAAGGCACTGTGGTGTGAGCCAGAATGCCTGCATGTAAGGAAAAGCACCCAGTTCTGGGCCTCCGGTTTAAGCGGGACAAGGAATTACTGGATGGAGTCCAGCGACATGCTACTAAGACAATCAGAGCCTAGAGCATCTTTCTTAAGAGGAGAGACTGAGACAGCTGTGTCAGTTCAGCCTGCAGAAGAGAAGGCTGAGAGGTAATCTTATCAATGTTTACAAGTATCTTAAGAGTGGATTTCAAAATGATGGTACCAGAATCCTTGCAAGGCTGGCCAGTGATAGGATGATGAGCAATGGGCACAGGCTGAAGCACAGGACCTTCCATCTGAACAAGAGGAATAACTTCTTCTAGGGTGACAGAGCACAGGAACAGGCTGCCCAGAGAGGTTGTGGAGTCTCCTTCTCTGGAGACCGGCTGCTTTCCTCTGTGTGGTGATGTTAGCTGGTGTTTGAATCCCACTCTCCTTCTCCAGGCCATAGGACCCAGAAGCTTCATCTCCTGCATCTCAGCCACAGCCAAAGAGTTTGTAAGAACAGTTTGGAGTCAGTGTCTCATTAGAGGCTTGGAAAGAGAACTTACAGCACTGCTGGACTTATCTAGTATTGCTGGCACTTGGGATGCTTGGCTCTGTCCAGCACTGGTGCTCTTTACTGGTGCCGTTGGCTACACGCCTCATGTTCACCATCTTCCTCCTCTCAGCCTCCCCAGGCTCTCAATCTTTTTCCAATAACTCCTGGCTATGGACAAGCCTCATTCACAGAGCCAGGTGAATCCTGTAACAGCAAAGCATTTACAAGAGTCAGATGCAAAGACCCTGAGAAACAGCTCAGCCCTTTGAAGCTGCCTGGAGCCAAGATAAAATGAGTTGTCCAGGGTTGGGCTTTCTCCTCACTGAGACCAGAGGGCTGGGGCACTGTCCCCGACCTCTTACATGAGGGGCTGAGACTGTGTCAGTGCCTGGTACTGACACAGAGGGGTGTCAACGTGGGACTCGGAATGGTCAGACACAACTATGTACACACACACATGCACTAAACATGTATCCAACGTGCTCGCGTGTGCAACAGGAATCTCAGAGATGCACAGACACAAGCAAATCTGCACGAGGCCAGAGACGCGCAAAGAATTGTACAGGAAAATAGAAACACGGTCTCACCAGAGGCACACAGGTGTGTGCACGGCCAGGCAGACAAGCACATGGATGAGCATGTAGGAAATCAAACAGACTGGTACACAGTCACGCTAACAGGCACATTCTTACAGATGAGCACATAGAAATGGACGTGACTGAGGAGCTGCCAGGGACCTCCCCTCCAGAGCAGGGATGGGGCACTCTAAGCAGGACAGATGCACTGGCAGCATTGCTTAGGGAGTCTCAGGGATCCATGGACTGCTCAGAGACAGGAGGAGGCCAAATAGGTTGCAGTTTCCTCCTGAGGGCAGTTTAGAGCGAAAGAGACATGAAAACGAAGCGCAGCCCACCCTCCAAGGAATATGAGAGCCAGAGACTGGTGGAGAGAGCAAAGGAAGAACGACAGAGGGCAGTGCACACAGTCACAGGAGTCCTTGGGGACAAGTCAAGGATTGCAGTGCTGGGAGCAGCTGGGACCCTTGCTGTCATTAAGATCATACAAAAGAACCCACCAGAGTTTCCCAGGCTGACACCACCTGCCTCCACTTGACCCTCCTGCTCAGAGTCCCTGTCTTCTGAACACAATGATTCATTCTTGCCCCGGAAATCCTGGGATTTCTCATCCAGCCTTCTAAAGAAGCGTCCGTGATGGAATGGACATGAACTAAAAAGAAATACATGCCAACATGTGTCCAACCCAGAAATCGTCAGGCCTCTAATCCCGGCAGTTAAAGAGGAAGCCTTCACGTAGGAAAATATGTGGCAGATACCAGGAGATGGAAAGGCAGCAGTGCAGGAAACCAGGACACAGCCCATACCATTAGCTGGTGTGTTTTGCATTCACCACGAGCTTGTCAGAAAATTATTACTTCCACAAAGGGTGCCTAGGCCTGAGGCAGTGCAGGACTCCTATAAAAATCAGCCCAACGCTCTGCTCTCTCATCCACTTCTTTTGCCTCCTTCTCCTTGGGAATCAGGTGAGTATGAGGTCTCTTCTTCTCCTGCTTCTGGATCGGGTGTCTTTTTTCAATGTGTGTGTCATCTGAAAGGGTCTGTCCTGATGGGAGCTTTTTCCTGTGGGACAGGAATTTGGACAGAAGGTCTTCCGCAGAGAGAGTTTGGGACTTAGTGGAGGTGGCTTCTCGGATTTGATGTGGGCAGTGTATGCCTGGCCAGGAGGTGCCTTGGCTCCATGGTGTTTTGGTGCAGTGCTGCTTCTCAAGAGCAACCCCTCATGCTTTATTTCCTCCTGCCCTCTCTCTCAGGTGAACCTCTGGCCCAGAGACATGTCCTGCTGCAACCCGTGCGTGCCCTGCCAGCCCTGTGGCCCAACCCCGCTGGCCAACAGCTGCAATGAGCCCTGTTGCAGGCAGTGCCAGAGCTCCACCGTTGTCATCGAGCCCTCCCCCGTGGTGGTGACCCTGCCCGGCCCCATCCTCAGCTCCTTCCCTCAGAACACCGTTGTGGGCTCCTCCACCTCTGCTGCTGTTGGCAGCATCCTCAGCTGTGAGGGAGTGCCCATCAACTCTGGGGGCTTTGACCTCTCCTGCATTACCAGCCGCTACTGTGGCAGCAGATGCCGACCCTGCTAAAGCTGCTGGCAACGTCCTTGGGCAAGAACCTGCTAAGACCTTGGAACACGGTCCTTGAAAGGAAATAGAGCTTCATGGCATTGCATTCAGACCTTTGAACCATTGTTTCCTTCTTCCACTTGTGTCTCTGTCTTTTTCCTTTGCCGATTCTGTCTCCAAGGCCAGCCTAGAAGTGACCTGTTTCTCTCTCGCCCTTCACGAGTTTCACCACATCCTTGGGGCTGTCTGTGGTGCTCCCTCTGAGCAACCTCCTTTCCTTCTTGAGACTCATTAAAGTTGTGCTGCATCCAAGCCTGGGCCTCCGAGTCCTGTTTTGCTCTTCGTCAACTCTTCCATTCTTCTCAGGGAAAAAGGTGGATGAAGGGGAGGGTGGGACTCCTTGCAATACATTAATTTCATGTTTTCATAAATAAATTGAGTAGAGTTGGTCGTGAGGGACAGTCAACTTAGTGGGTGTCTCACACTTGCTTTGTTCCCTTGAGCAAAGACATAGGCATTTCTTAACCGACATTCTCTGCTCTTCCCAGTCACACCTGATATAATCTCCAGCCATGGTCCACATTAGACCAAATAGGCACTTTGGTCATTTAAAGTAAACAATTAAGAATGAGGCAATTAAGAAACCAATGCACCCCGGAACTGTCACACATGCAATTATATGCAATGCGAATCAGCCATTTAATGGCAATGGTGAGTTCCAGCAGAACAGGAATGTTGGTCAAACTCTGCCATTTCCTTTCTGCTCTGGTCCATTTCCACACCTGTGCCCTGGCATGGTCAGACCGTTACATGGGGTAAGTGGTTTCTCTCAGTGAGAAAAAAAGGTGGTTTGTCCTTCTGAAAGTAACTAAAATAGTAGATTTAACCCACTGTGGCTTTGCTCCTTCCCTCTTGTCTGGACAACTGATTCCTCCTAGTCATGTACTGAACCATGGCAATGGAGAAGAAGACACCTGTCATTAATCTCGTTCCTCTTGGCCTTCCATCCCTCCCAGGGTGGGCACATGGCCCCATGTGCCATTATCTTCTCCATGTATCTTTGAATCCTGGAAGAGAATGACCTCCATTCTTCTGTCTCCTCGTATTTCCTTGGTGGAGACAGGATAAACCACCACTGTTGTGTCAAAAATGATGGAGACTTTCCTTGCCTTGAGGAAAATCATCTATGTTGCCTGCTTCCAGGCACAGTCATTCTGATGGATTCCAGTCTTCCTGGCTATCTCTGAGTTCATGATCCTCTCACTTATGTCCTGGAATTGTAATGTCACCATATGCAAAACCTCTTTCCTGCAAGCCTTGGTGACAATGGTATTGGGATTCTGGTCATCTTCACACCATTGCCACTTCTGCTGACTGGCCCTTCTGCATCAAGAAAGCCACTGCTGGGATCCAAGTCCCCTGACTCAGCCTTCCCTGATCCTGATCTGACAGCCACCACCACTCTCGTGTATGCATCTAATTGGACCAAAGGATGGGAGAACCTGTTCTCTGAGGAAAGGCTGAAGGACACAGGTCTTTTTCTGCTGGATGAACAGAAGGCTTGGGCAGACCTCCTCAACATATTCTAGTACTTAAATAATATCGACAAAGAAGAGGGAAGCTTTCTCATTCAAAGAAGTCACATGGAGAAGACAAGCGCCAATGACTCCAAGCATCACTGGGAGAGGTCTCAGTTTGATATAAGAAATACCTTTTCTACAGTAAGACCAATCCTTCACTGGAATGACCTCCCAGGGATGTGGTAGGGTTCCCATCGCTGCAAGTTTCCACGATGTGATTGGACAGGGTGGTAGCCAATTTCACCTTGTCTCTCTTTCCCATGAATATTGGACCAGATGATCATTCAAGGTCACTTCCACTATTCAATATTCTATGGTTCCCTGCCCCTCCCAGTAATACCCTTCAATCGTGATGTCACAATATGCCATCCACTCTTCTGCACCACTGTCATCACAAGAAAATCCTCATTCCAAAAGAGTTTAATGCAATTGAGATACACTTCTTTTTTTTTCAGAGAAATTAGGATAGTGCGTGGCTATTGTCCTCTTAATTTCCAAGACTTCTTCATTGTAAAAGACATACTCAGGGAATAACAAAGAGGGACACAAACCTGTGACCTTCTTCTCTAGAAGGACAGTCACGATCAAGAGAAATGAGAACCCTCAAAGTGTGAGTCAGCAGGTCCATATGAGACCATCCTCCATCTAGAGTGGCAGATGCATGTATCCAGAGGACAGTCTTGATTGCCTGGGTCTTCTAGGCAACAGCTCCCATGTGCATGGAGATGCTCCATGCTGGGGTCCATTGCCTGGGCCCCGGGGCAGAGCAGGTCAGTGGTCGCATGCGGGGGGCTTGTCTTCCTGGGTTGAGGACCAATACAATTCCTCCCAGTATAACCACCAACACTGGTGCTGTTTACTGCAGAGCTTGGTCGGGGGAGAGGTGTCCTATCATGAGGACACAGCCCTGCACTTTGGTGTGTCCATGGGGTTCCCAGGGGTGTGCAGGGTTTCTTGCAGGACAGCTCTCCAACGACCAGGGACTGCACTGCTGGGAAGATCCTGTCATGCAAGCCATCTGCCCAGGCACCCTCTGTGCAATCATGACAGAATAATGGCCAGAAAATGCGCCTTTGAACATTCAGTGCTGTCCTAGGGCTGCGGTGGACCTTACGGTCATTAGATTCACAGCAAGTGGGGACTCCATTTTGTGGCCTGATTGGGGCTGATACAAATCCCAACTCGGGAATTATATCAGCGAAGTGTAAGGTGCTGCCCATGGGAAAACATAATCCCAGCACAGGCTGGGACCTAGCTGGCTGGGGAGCAGATCTGTGGAAAGGGACCTGGTGGTTCTGGTGGACAAGCAGCTCCATAGGAGTGAACAACGTCCTGCTGCAGCAAAGAAGGCCAACAGGATGCCCGGTTGCATTAGCAAGGGCATGACAAGTGGAGACACAAGAAGTAATTATCACACTCTACTCAGAGCTTGTCAGGCCAAATCTTAAATTTGTGTTCAATTTTGGTCACTTCTATACAACAAATATGTGGATGGACTGGAAATACTCCAGAAAAGGCTCACAAAGATGATCAACGGAATAAGAATCTGCAGCATAAGGAAAGGCTGAGAGAACTGGGGTTGTTCAGCTTGGGGAAGCATAGGGGAGACCTCAGCACTATGCTCCAGGATTAGAAGAGCACCTGGAAAGAAGATCAGACTCCCTTGTTACAAGCAATCACATGGAAAAGACATGGGGCAATAGGTGCAAGCTACTCCTGGGAGGTATCTGATTGAACTCCTGAGCAAAATTATTCTATGCTATTGTATGATCTGGATGCAGACCAGTGTCTGGAGAGCAACTGGGCCCTGCCAGATGCTGAAAGACTGCATGAGGTTCCTCTGTCTCGCTGTCTGTGCCCATGTGTGTTGACCATGCACACAAAATCAGGTAATAGAGGGGAAGGAATGAGAGAGATGAGTGTGGATTGTCCCCAGGACTTGCTGTTTCCCAGCCCCACACCTGCCACACTTTGGAACCCTTTACTCACTTAAGGCCATTGCCTGTAGCATTAGCCATGAATGTGTTCTTCAGCTCCAAAGGAAAGGACATAAAACAATCCACTGCAGGGAGTCCAACCCTCCCCTTCCTCCACGTTTTCCCTGAGCACAGTGGAAGAGTTGCCTCAGAACAAAGGAGGACTCAGAGGCCCAGACTAGGATGCAGCACAAGTTTAATGAGACTCAAAAAGAAAAGGAGGTGGCTCAGAGGGAGCACCATGGACAGCCATAAGATTGCAGTGAAGCTCCTGCAGAGTGTCAGTCTGCCTGCCCTGCAGAGGGAGGGACAAGAACAGGTCCCTGCCACACTGCCCTTGGGAGACAGAATCGGCAAAAGCAAGAGAGAGAGACGTGAGTCAAAGAAGGAAACAAGAGTTCAGAGCTCTGAATGTAACGCCATGAAGCTCTACTTCCTTTCAAGGACCATGTTCCAAGGTCTTGAGAGGTTCTCGCCCAAGGACATTGCCGGCAGCTTTAGCAGGGTCGGCATCTGCTGCCACAGTAGCGGCTGGTAATGCAGGAGAGGTCAAAGCCCCCAGAGTTGATGGGAACTCCCTCACAGCTGAGGATGCTGCCAACAGCAGCAGAGGTGGAGGAGCCCACAACGGTGTTCTGAGGGAAGGAGCTGAGGATGGGGCCGGGCAGGGTCACAATCACCGAGGAGGGCTGGATGGCGATGGTGGAGCTCTGGCACTGCCTGACACAGGGCTCATTGCAGCTGTTGGCCAGTGGGGTTGGGCCACAGGGCTGGCAGGGCACGCACGGGTTGCAGCAGGACATGTGTCTGGGATAGAGGCTCACCTGAGAGGAGAGGATGAAACAGAGCATGACGTGCACATGAGAAGCAGCACTGCACCCAACCACAGAGGACACAAGGTACCTCCTGGACCAGCATACACTGCCCACCTCAAATCTCAGCAGCCACCCCCACTAAGTCCCTGCCTCTCTCAGCAGAGACATTCTCTCCCCTTCCCTCTCCCATGAGAAGCAACTCTCACCCCAGGGCAAGGACAGACCCTATCAGCTGAGACACACATTGAGGAAAGACACCGGATCCTGAAGCAGGAGGACAAGAGGCTTCACACTCACCTGATTCCCAAGGAGAATGAAGCGAGAGAAGTGGATGAGAGAGCAGGGAGTTGGGCTGCCATTTATAGGAGTCCTGCAGTGCCTCAGGCTCAGGCACCCTTTGTGGAAGCAATAATTTTCTGACAAGCTCATGATGAATGTAAAACACATTGGCTAATGGCATGGGCTGTGTCCTGATTTCATGCACTGTCGCCTTTTCATTTCCTGTTTTCTGCCATGTGCTTTCCCATATGAAGGCTTTTCTGTAAGTGCCAGGATGAAAGGCCTGAGGATTTCCAGGGTAGACAGACGTCAGCGTGGGCAGAAGACTCAGGCCAAGTGCTGGTGGCATCCTGTGCAGGTAGGTGATTTTCAGCTGGGTCATTACTGTGGGCTCCTTTGTGGCAAAGCTGTCCAGAAAAGGGCAACGCTGTAATGTTTCCCATCCGGTGACCAAGGACGGACATTTGGGACAACATGCCATATCCTTTTCTCTTATTTCCTCCACCTCTCTAATGGTTGTTCATTGTTGGATGCAGGTGGGCCTCTGCTGGGAGTGTCTGATACTATCACGACACTAACAGTGCTCTCAGGATGATTTTGCTGGGCTCCTTTG
Organism: Streptopelia decaocto; assembly: GCF_964273445.1. Taxonomy (NCBI): domain Eukaryota; kingdom Metazoa; phylum Chordata; class Aves; order Columbiformes; family Columbidae; genus Streptopelia; species Streptopelia decaocto. The sequence goes on along the minus strand of NC_138677.1, from coordinate 1,683,593 downwards.
CCTCATGCCCTCTCCTTGCACTCTCTGCAGGTCCTCAGGAAATGCCAGGAGATTGTTTGGGGCCTGGTTTTCCCTTTCAAACTTGAATCCTTCTCTAGCGCAGTGGTCCCCAACATGTCCTCAACAAATTACCCATTTGCTGATGGTTTTCTGGCTTTCTGTGAGCATACAGATTGTTGCATGGTTCGATGCAGACCTGCACGAGCACACTTATGTCCCTCTGTACCTCTGTGACCCTCATCATGAAGACACGTGCATGTTGTAGCAGGGGACTTCCCTGGTGAGTCCAAGAGCAGTGTAGAACAGAAGGCTGCCCATGCTAAAAGCAGCCCATCTGCAGCTGAGTGGTGCTGCTTTTGTCCTGGCAGAGAGATTCTCAGAGAGCAGCTGGTCAGCCTGGTGGCTGAGTGAGGCAGTAGCTGTCAGCTCTCATCAGATGTGTATTAGACTGGGGTCCAGGTGTAGCTCTGCTGTGAGATGCAGGACCAAATCTCTGGGTGCATTAGGGAGAGTCCAAGAGTTTTCAGTCAAACTCCTTTGCTTTTCAAGCACCAGGGCTTCCACGTCCCCATAAAAGAACTGAGTCGGAGGGCCCATCAGCTGTGTCTGAGAATGCAGGGACGTGTGTAGTAGGGAAAGCCACAAACACTCTGATGGTTTTCACAGGTAGGTCAGTCAATGTCTGTGTTGGATCAGAAAGGAACTGTTGTGTATTGACCACAACCCCATAGTCTGCATCCCACTGTATTGTTTAAGAGTTAATCAAATAGAGAAGCCTGCACTGAAGGATTGAAGTTGAATCTGTTAAAAAGAGTTAAGGAATGTGGGGAAATTCTTAAGGCTATTTTGGATGTTTTTTACCATCCCGCTTCTTTTCTTATTGTTAGCAATTTCAATTATTCTTCTCCAAGTCAGGCCTATTTTGCCCCTAATGATCATGGGTGAGTAATACCCCTGTCTTTGACTGGAGCCATGACAGTTTTCACCTTATGTTTTCCACCTGTCCCGTAGATGAAGGAGACAGTAGCCAGGTGGGTGGGTGCCTTGAAGCCAGCCAAGGTCTTCTTGGATTTGCAACAGTTATGGCAGTTAAAAGGGACCAGGAGTGCCTGTCATTTCCGTGCTTTATTTCTGCTTCCTATCTGTGCCATCAGAACCAGCCTGTTTCTTCTGCTCTCGCTCTTGCTCTGCTGTGGGCTTGATCAGTGGTAATGTCAATTGATATTTGTGCTTGTGTACCCAGGACATACGATCCCTTTGCATGTCATGCCCCCTGGTTCTGGAGATGCTGGGAAGCCTAACATGAGCCTCTCTGGCCAAAGCAATTTCTCCTACAATCCTCTCCTTACATCCCCGTAGCCATCTTCTGTGTCTGAGTCTCCTGCCCAAGACCACCTCCATCCAGACCAAGAGGAATGGCCTCGAGTGCTTATGATGCTGCTGTCACCCCAGGGTCTCCTGCAGCACAGGGGTCTTCCCATGGACACAGCAGAAATGGGATCACCATGCTTGAGGCATGCTCAGAGGCCAAGGGGAATATTTCTGAGCAGAGATACAGCAAGAGAAGGGCTGAAACCCCACCAAAAAAGACCCTGGGCAACTGATGGGAGGGGAGGTAGATGCTGTGCAGCGGGGAGCAAGGGTTTATTTTCCTGAGGCCAGGGATCCTCCTGCATGGCCTATAGCCACAAAGCCACCTCAACCTCTCTTCATGACAAACCAGCTCTCCGCTTCCCTCTCCCATAATCACAATCTCAGAGCACTAACAAGGGACCAAGGGAAAGGTATCAATGGAATTGTCCTTGAAGGCTGGACCCCTTCCTATTAAGAGGAGGGCAAGGAGACAAGAGAGTTCTCATTCACTTGGTTCCTAATGTGAAGGAGTTGACTGAACTTTTTGAGGGAGTGACCAGTTGAACTAGTTTTCCTTTTGTCTTCACATGGCCTCAAGCTAAAAGGCACACAGTTCATAAGCTACAATTTTCCTGCATGCGCCTAAAGAATGGTTATTTTGCAGGTAATGACATCACACGTGCTGCTGTTTCTCTTTATGTTGCCTTTGAATTCCCGCCCCGAGTGCCCCAACAAGGGTGCTTGGCTAAGAAGTGAGAGTAGCTCTGGAGAGACATTTTGGACAGGGCTGGGCTGCAGCGGTGTCTCCTGAAGGGGTGGGCACAAGAGCTTTGCTGGACTTCAGCATGGGCCTGGGGAGGATTTGGACTGAAGAACACTGCAGTGATAGGGGGCAATTCAATTCAGGGTCCCTGTGTGTTGACCCAGAGAGAAACCTGAATTTCCTGGTATTGCTACTGCACTTTGAGCTCTGCATTTCACAGAATCTTGGAATTGCTGAGGTTGGAAGGCCCCTTTGCAGACAACCTCACCCAATGCCTCTGCTAGAGTAGGGTCAGTTAGAGCACATTGCCTAAGAGCTCTATCAAGACAGGATTGTAGTATCTCCACAGCTAAGACTCCACAACCTCTTTGAACTACTTCTTCCAGTGTTTGAGCACCTCCACAGTGAAAAAGCTTTTATTTGGAGCAGTGAATGCACAAGTGGAATGGGAAGGGTTCTTCAAGGCAGGCAGAGCCCCCATGCGGCTTTCCACCACTGGTAACTCACTGCAGTCGCCAAGTCACTGGGGTGTCTCAGTGGACCCCAAATCCTACAAGGGAAGAGGTCTTTCCCCAGAGTTGCCTGATGGGAGGCAGGTGTGGAGCAGTGAACAGTCAAGACCCTCAGCCCAGCTAGTCCAGAGGTGCCCTCTTCTGTCTACTGCAGAGAGGTGTCCTACCCAGGACATGCGCCATCTCCCAGAACACTTTGAGGACCCTGAGGAAGGTCTTTCTCCCCATCATTTGGGGAGGAGGAAAGGCACTGTGGTGTGGGCCAGAATGCCTGCATGTAAGGAAAAGCACCCAGTTCTGGGCCTCCGGTTTAAGCGGGACAAGGAATTACTGGATGGAGTCCAGCGACATGCTACTAAGACAATCAGAGCCTAGAGCATCTTTCTTAAGAGGAGAGACTGAGACAGCTGTGTCAGTTCAGCCTGCAGAAGAGAAGGCTGAGAGGTGATCTTATCAATGTTTACAAGTATCTTAAGAGTGGATTTCAAAATGATGGTACCAGAATCCTTGCAGGGCTGGCCAGTGATAGGATGATGAGCAATGGGCACAGGCTGAAGCACAGGTGCTTCCATCTGAACATGAGGAATAACTTCTTCTAGGGTGACAGAGCACAGGAACAGGCTGCCCAGAGAGGTTGTGGAGTCTCCTTCTCTGGAGACCGGCTGCTTTCCTCTGTGTGGTGATGTTAGCTGGTGTTTGAATCCCACTCTCCTTCTCCAGGCCATAGGACCCAGAAGCTTCATCTCCTGCATCTCAGCCACAGCCAAAGAGTTTGTAAGAACAGTTTGGAGTCAGTGTCTCATTAGAGGCTTGGAAAGAGACCTTACAGCACTGCTGGACTTATCTAGTATTGCTGGCACTTGGGATGCTTGGCTCTGTCCAGCACTGGTGCTCTTTACTGGTGCCGTTGGCTACACGCCTCATGTTCACCATCTTCCTCCTCTCAGCCTCCCCAGGCTCTCAATCTTTTTCCAATAACTCCTGGCTATGGACAAGCCTCATTCACAGAGCCAAGTGAATCCTGTAACACCAAAGCATTTACAAGAGTCAGATGCAAAGACCCTGAGAAACAGCTCAGCCCTTTGAAGCTGCCTGGAGCCAAGATAAAATGAGTTGTCCAGGGTTGGGCTTTCTCCTCACTGAGACCAGAGGGCTGGGGCACTGTCCCTGACCTCTTACATGAGGGGCTGAGACTGTGTCAGTGCCTGGTACTGACACAGAGGGGTGTCAACGTGGGACTCAGAATGGTCAGACACAACTATGTACACACACACATGCACTAAACACGTATCCAACGTGCTCGCGTGTGCAACAGGAATCTCAGAGATGCACAGACACAAGCAAATCTGCACGAGGCCAGAGACGCGCAAAGAATTGTACAGGAAAATAGAAACACGGTCTCACCAGAGGCACACAGGTGTGTGCACGGCCAGGCAGACAAGCACATGGATGAGCATGTAGGGAATCAAACAGACTGGTACACAGTCATGCTAACAGGCACATTCTTACAGATGAGCACATAGAAATGGACGTGACTGAGGAGCTGCCAGGGACCTCCCCTCCAGAGCAGGGATGGGGCACTCTAAGCAGGACAGATGCACTGGCAGCATTGCTTAGGGAGTCTCAGGGATCCATGGACTGCCCAGAGACAGGAGGAGGCCAAATAGGTTGCAGTTTCCTCCTGAGGGCAGTTTAGAGCGAAAGAGACATGAAAACCTGAAGCGCAGCCCACCCTCCTAGGAATATGAGAGCCAGAGACTGGTGGAGAGAGCAAAGGAAGAACGACAGAGGGCAGTGCACACAGTCACAGGAGTCCTTGGGGACAAGTCAAAGATTGCAGTGCTGGGAGCAGCTGGGACCCTTGCTGTCATTAAGATCATACAAAAGAACCCACCAGAGTTTCCCAGGCTGACACCACCTGCCTCCACTTGACCCTCCTGCTCAGAGTCCCTGTCTTCTGAACACAATGATTCATTCTTGCCCCGGAAATCCTGGGATTTCTCATCCAGCCTTCTAAAGAAGTGTCCGTGATGGAATGGACATGAACTAAAAAGAAATACATGCCAACATGTGTCCAACCCAGAAATCGTCAGGCCTCTAATCCCGGCAGTTAAAGAGGAAGCCTTCACGTAGGAAAATATGTGGCAGATACCAGGAGATGGAAAGGCAGCAGTGCAGGAAACCAGGACACAGCCCATACCATTAGCTGGTGTGTTTTGCATTCACCACGAGCTTGTCAGAAAATTATTACTTCCACAAAGGGTGCCTAGGCCTGAGGCAGTGCAGGACTCCTATAAAAATCAGCCCAACGCTCTGCTCTCTCATCCACTTCTTTTGCCTCCTTCTCCTTGGGAATCAGGTGAGTATGAGGTCTTTTCTTCTCCTGCTTCTGGATCGGGTGTCTTTTTTCAATGTGTGTGTCATCTGAAAGGGTCTGTCCTGATGGGAGCTTTTTCCTGTGGGACAGGAATTTGGACAGAAGGTCTTCCGCAGAGAGAGTTTGGGACTTAGTGGAGGTGGCTTCTCGGATTTGATGTGGGCAGTGTATGCCTGGCCAGGAGGTGCCTTGGCTCCATGGTGTTTTGGTGCAGTGGTGCTTCTCAAGAGCAACCCCTCATGCTTTATTTCCTCCTGCCCTCTCTCCCAGGTGAACCTCTGGCCCAGAGACATGTCCTGCTGCAACCCATGTGTGCCCTGCCAACCCTGTGGCCCAACCCCGCTGGCCAACAGCTGCAATGAGCCCTGTTGCAGGCAGTGCCAGAGCTCCACCGTTGTCATCGAGCCCTCCCCCGTGGTGGTGACCCTGCCTGGCCCCATCCTCAGCTCCTTCCCTCAGAACACCGTTGTGGGCTCCTCCACCTCTGCTGCTGTTGGCAGCATCCTCAGCTGTGAGGGAGTGCCCATCAACTCTGGGGGCTTTGACCTCTCCTGCATTACCAGCCGCTACTGTGGCAGCAGATGCCGACCCTGCTAAAGCTGCTGGCAACGTCCTTGGGCAAGAACCTGCTAAGACCTTGGAACACGGTCCTTGAAAGGAAATAGAGCTTCATGGCATTGCATTCAGACCTTTGAACCATTGTTTCCTTTTTCCACTTGTGTCTCTTATCTTTTTCCTTTGCCGATTCTGTCTCCAAGGCCAGCCTAGAAGTGACCTGTTTCTCTCTCGCCCTTCACGAGTTTCACCACATCCTTGGGGCTGTCTGTGGTGCTCCCTCTGAGCAACCTCCTTTCCTTCTTGAGACTCATTAAAGTTGTGCTGCATCCAAGCCTGGGCCTCCGAGTCCTGTTTTGCTCTTCGTCAACTCTTCCATTCTTCTCAGGGAAAAAGGTGGATGAAGGGGAGGGTGGGACTCCTTGCAATACATTAATTTCATGTTTTCATAAATAAATTGAGTAGAGTTGGTCGTGAGGGACAGTCAACTTAGTGGGTGTCTCACACTTGCTTTGTTCCCTTGAGCAAAGACATAGGCATTTCTTAACCGACATTCTCTGCTCTTCCCAGTCACACCTGATATAATCTCCAGCCATGGTCCACATTAGACCAAATAGGCACTTTGGTCATTTAAAGTAAACAATTAAGAATGAGGCAATTAAGAAACCAATGCACCCCGGAACTGTCACACATGCAATTATATGCAATGCAAATCAGCCATTTAATGGCAATGGTGAGTTCCAGCAGAACAGGAATGTTGGTCAAACTCTACCAGGTCCTTTCTGCTCTGGTCCATTTCCACACCTGTGCCCTGGCATGGTCAGACCGTTACCTGGGGCAAGTGGTTTCTCTCAGTGAGAAACAAAGGTGGTTTGTCCTTCTGAAAGTAACTAAAATAGTAGATTTAACCCACTGTGGCTTTGCTCCTTCCCTCTTGTCTGGACAACTGATTCCTCCTAGTCATGTACTGAACCATGGCAATGGAGAAGAAGACACCTGTCATTAATCTCGTTCCTCTTGGCCTTCCATCCCTCCCAGGGTGGGCACATGGCCCCATGTGCCATTATCTTCTCCATGTATCTTTGAATCCTGGAAGAGAATGACCTCCATTCTTCTGTCTCCTCGTATTTCCTTGGTGGAGACAGGATAAACCACCACTGTTGTGTCAAAAATGATGGAGACTTTCCTTGCCTTGAGGAAAATCATCTATGTTGCCTGCTTCCAGGCACAGTCATTCTGATGGATTCCAGTCTTCCTGGCTATCTCTGAGTTCATGTTCCTCTCACTTATGTCCTGGAATTGTAATGTCACCATATGCAAAACCTCTTTCCTGCAAGCCTTGGTGACAATGGTATTGGGATTCTGGTCATCTTCACACCATTGCCACTTCTGCTGACTGGCCCTTCTGCATCAAGAAAGCCACTGCTGGGATCCAAGTCCCCTGACTCAGCCTTCCCTGATCCTGATCTGACAGCCACAACCACTCTCGTGTATGCATGTAATTGGACCAAAGGATGGGAGAACCTGTTCTCTGAGGAAAGGCTGAAGGACACAGGTCTTTTTCTGCTGGATGAACAGAAGGCTTGGGCAGACCTCCTCAACATATTCTAGTACTTAAATAATATCGACAAAGAAGAGGGAAGCTTTCTCATTCAAAGAAGTCACATGGAGAAGACAAGCGCCAATGACTCCAAGCATCACTGGGAGAGGTCTCAGTTTGATATAAGAAATACCTTTTCTACAGTAAGACCAATCCTTCACTGGAATGACCTCCCAGGGATGTGGTAGGGTTCCCATCGCTGCAAGTTTCCACGATGTGATTGGACAGGGTGGTAGCCAATTTCACCTTGTCTCTCTTTCCCATGAATATTGGACCAGATGATCATTCAAGGTCACTTCCACTATTCAATATTCTATGGTTCCCTGCCCCTCCCAGTAATACCCTTCAATCGTGATGTCACAATATGCCATCCACTCTTCTGCACCACTGTCATCACAAGAAAATCCTCATTCCAAAAGAGTTTAATGCAATTGAGATACACTTCTTTTTTTTTCAGAGAAATTAGGATAGTGCGTGGCTATTGTCCTCTTAATTTCCAAGACTTCTTCATTGTAAAAGACATACTCAGGGAATAACAAAGAGGGACACAAACCTGTGACCTTCTTCTCTAGAAGGACAGTCACGATCAAGAGAAATGAGAACCCTCAAAGTGTGAGTCAGCAGGTCCATATGAGACCATCTTCCATCTAGAGTGGCAGATGCATGTATCCAGAGGACAGTCTTGATTGCCTGGGTCTTCTAGGCAACAGCTCCCATGTGCATGGAGATGCTCCATGCTGGGGTCCATTGCCTGGGCCCCAGGGCAGAGCAGGTCAGTGGTCGCATGCGGGGGGCTTGTCTTCCTGGGTTGAGGACCAATACAATTCCTCCCAGTATAACCACCAACACTGGTGCTGTTTACTGCAGAGCTTGGTGGGGGGAGAGGTGTCCTATCATGAGGACACAGCCCTGCCCTTTGGTGTGCCCATGGGGTTCCCAGGGGTGTGCAGGGTTTCTTGCAGGACAGCTCTCCAACGACCAGGGACTGCACTGCTGGGAAGATCCTGTCATGCAAGCCATCTGCCCAGGCACCCTCTGTGCAATCATGACAGAATAATGGCCAGAAAATGCGCCTTTGAACATTCAGTGCTGTCCTAGGGCTGCGGTGGACCTTACGGTCATTAGATTCACAGCAAGTGGGGACTCCATTTTGTGGCCTGATTGGGGCTGATACAAATCCCAACTCGGGAATTATCTCAGCCACGTGTAAGGTGCTGCCCATGGGAAAACATAATCCTAGCACAGGCTGGGACCTAGCTGGCTGGGGAGCAGCTCTGTAGAAAGGGACCTGGTGGTCCTGCTGGACAAGCAGCTCCATAGGAGTGAACAACGTCCTGCTGCAGCAAAGAAGGCCAACAGGATGCCCGGTTGCATTAGCAAGGGCACCACCGGTGGAGACACAAGAAGTAATTATCACACTCTACTCAGAGCTTGTCAGGCCAAATCTTAAATTTGTGTTCAATTTTGGTCACTTCTATACAACAAATATGTGGATGGACTGGAAATATTCCAGAAAAGGCTCACAAAGATGATCAACGGAATAAGAATCTGCAGCATAAGGAAAGGCTGAGAGAACTGGGGTTGTTCAGCTTGGGGAAGCATAGGGGAGACCTCAGCACTATGCTCCAGGATTAGAAGAGCACCTGGAAAGAAGATCAGACTCCCTTGTTACAAGCAATCACATGGAAAAGACGAGGGGCAATAGGTGCAAGCTACTCCTGGGAGGTATCTGATTGAACTCCTGAGCAAAATTATTCTATGCTATTGTATGATCTGGATGCAGACCAGTGTCTGGAGAGCAACTGGGCCCTGCCAGATGCTGAAGGACTGCATGAGGTTCCTCTGTCTCGCTGTCTGTGCCCATGTGTGTTGACCATGCACACAAGATCAGGTAATGGAGGGGAAGGAATGAGAGAGATGAGAATGTGGATTGTCCCCAGGACTTGCTGTTTCCCAGCTCCACACCTGCTACACTTTGGAACCCTTTACTCACTTAAGGCCATTGCCTGTAGCATAGCCATGAATGTGTTCTTCAGCTCCAAAGGAAAGGCCATAAAACAATCCACTGCAGGGAGTCCAACCCTCCCCATCCTCCACGTTTTCCCTGAGCACAGTGGAAGAGTTGCCTCAGAACAAAGGAGGACTCAGAGGCCCAGACTGGGATGCAGCACAAGTTTAATGAGACTCAAGAAGAAAAGGAGGTGGCTCAGAAGGAGCACCATGGACAGCCATAAGATTGCAGTGAAGCTCCTGCAGAGTGTCAGTCTGCCTGCCCTGCAGAGGGAGGGACAAGAACAGGTCCCTGCCACACTGCCCTTGGGAGACAGAATCGGCAAAAGCAAGAGAGAGAGACGTGAGTCAAAGAAGGAAACGAGTTCAGAGCTCTGAATGTAACGCCATGAAGCTCTACTTCCTTTCAAGGACCATGTTCCAAGGTCTTGAGAGGTTCTCGCCCAAGGACATTGCCGGCAGCTTTAGCAGGGTCGGCATCTGCTGCCAGAGTAGCGGCTGGTAATGCAGGAGAGGTCAAAGCCCCCAGAGTTGATGGGAACTCCCTCACAGCTGAGGATGCTGCCAACAGCAGCAGAGGTGGAGGAGCCCACAACGGTGTTCTGTGGGAAGGAGCTGAGGATGGGGCCGGGCAGGGTCACAATCACCGAGGAGGGCTGGATGGCGATGGTGGAGCTCTGGCACTGCCTGCAACAGGGCTCATTGCAGCTGTTGGCCAGTGGGGTCGGGCCACAGGGCTGGCAGGGCACGCATGGGTTGCAGCAGGACATGTTTCTGGGATAGAGGCTCACCTGAGAGGACAGGATGAAACAGAGCATGACGTGCACATGAAAAGCAGCACTGCACCCAACCACAGAGGACACAAGGTACCTCCTGGACCAGCATACACTGCCCACCTCAAATCTCAGCAGCCACCCCCACTAAGTCCCTGCCTCTCTCAGCAGAAGACATTCTCTCCCCGTCCCTCTCCCATGAGAAGCAACTCTCACCCCAGGGCAAGGACAGACCCTATCAGCTGAGACACACCTTGAAAAAAGACACCGGATCCTGAAGCAGGAGGACAAGAGGCTTCACACTCACCTGATTCCCAAAGAGAATGAAGCGAGAGAAGTGGATGAGAGAGCAGGGAGTTGGGCTGCCATTTATAGGAGTCCTGCACTGCCTCAGGCTCAGGCACCCTTTGTGGAAGCAATAATTTTCTGACAAGCTCATGATGAATGTAAAACACATTGGCTAATGGCATGGGCTGTGTCCTGATTTCATGCACTGTCGCCTTTTCATTTCCTGTTTTCTGCCATGTGCTTTCCCATATGAAGGCTTTTCTGTAAGTGCCAGGATGAAAGGCCTGAGGATTTCCAGGGTAGACAGACGTCAGCGTGGGCAGAAGACTCAGGCCAAGTGCTGGTGGCATCCTGTGCAGGTAGGTGATTTTCAGTTGGGTCATTACTGTGGGCTCCTTTGTGGCAAAGCTGTCCAGAAAAGGGCAACGCTGTAATGTTTCCCATCCGGTGACCAAGGACGGACATTTGGGACAACATGCCATATCCTTTTCTCTTATTTCCTCCACCTCTCTAATGGTTGTTCATTGTTGGATGCAGGTGGGCCTCTGCTGGGAGTGTCTGATACTATCACGACACTAACAGTGCTCTCAGGATGATTTTGCTGGGCTCCTTTGCCTCATGCCCTCTCCTTGCACTCTCTGCAGGTCCTCAGGAAATGCCAGGAGATTGTTAGGGGCCTGGTTTTCCCTTTGGAACTTGAATCCTTTTCTAGCGCAGTCGTCCCCAACATGTCCTCAACAATGTACCCATTTGCTGATGGTTTTCTGGCTTTCTGTGAGCATACAGATTGTTGCATGGTTCGATGCAGACCTGCACGAGCACACTTGTGTCCCTCTGTACCTCTGTGACCCTCATCATGAAGACACATGCATGTTGTAGCAGGGGACTTCCCTGGTGAGTCCAAGAGCAGTGTAGAACAGAAGGCTGCCCATGCTAAAAGCAGCCCATCTGCAGCTGAGTGGTGATGCTTTTGTCCTGGCAGAGAGGTTCTCAGAGAGCAGCTGGTCAGCCTGGTGGCTGAGTGAGGCAGTAGCTGTCAGCTCTCATCAGATGTGTATTAGACTGGGGTCCAGGTGTAGCTCTGCTGTGAGATGCAGGACCAAATCTCTGGGTGCATTAGGGAGAGTCCAAGAGTTTTCAGTCAAACTCCTTTGCTTTTCAAGCACCAGGGCTTCCACGTCCCCATAAAAGAACTGAGTCGGAGGGCCCATCAGCTGTGTCTGAGAATGCAGGGACGTGTGTAGTAGGGAAAGCCACAAACACTCTGATGGTTTTCACAGGTAGGTCAGTCAATGTCTGTGTTGGATCAGAAAGGAACTGTTGTGTATTGACCACAACCCCATAGTCTGCATCCCACTGTATTGTTTAAGAGTTAATCAAATAGAGAAGCCTGCACTGAAGGATTGAAGTTGAATCTGTTAAAAAGAGTTAAGGAATGTGGGGAAATTCTTAAGGCTATTTTGGATGTTTTTTACCATCCCGCTTCTTTTCTTATTGTTAGCAATTTCAATTATTCTTCTCCAAGTCAGGCCTATTTTGCCCCTAATGATCATGGGTGAGTAATACCCCTGTCTTTGACTGGAGCCATGACAGTTTTCACCTTATGTTTTCCACCTGTCCCATAGATGAAGGAGACAGTAGCCAGGTGGGTGGGTTCCTTGAAGCCAGCCAAGGTCTTCTTGGATTTGCAACAGTTATGGCAGTTAAAAGGGACCAGGAGTGCCTGTCATTTCCGTGCTTTATTTCTGCTTCCTATCTGTGCCATCAGAACCAGCCTGTTTCTTCTGCTCTCGCTCTTGCTCTGCTGTGGGCTTGATCAGCGGTAATGTCAATTGATATTTGTGCTCGTGTACCCAGGACACACGATCCCTTTGCATGCCATGGCCCCTGGTTCTGGAGATGCTGGGAAGCCTAACATGAGCCTCTCTGGCCAAAGCAATTTCTCCTACAATCCTCTCCTTACATCCCCGTAGCCATCTTCTGTGTCTGAGCCTCCTGCCCAAGACCACCTCCATCCAGACCAAGAGGAATGGCCTCGAGTGCTTATGATGCTGCTGTCACCCCAGGGTCTCCTGCAGCACTGGGGTCTTCCCACGGACACAGCAGAAATGGGATCACCATGCTTGAGGCATGCTCAGAGGCCAAGGGGAATATTTCTGAGCAGAGATACAGCAAGAGAAGGGCTGAAACCCCACCAAAAAAGACCCTGGGCAACTGATGGGAGGGGAGGTAGATGCTGTGCAGCGGGGAGCAAGGGTTTATTTTCCTGAGGCCAGCAATCCTCCTGCATGGCCTATAGCCACAAAGCCACCTCAACCCCTCTTCATGACAAACCAGCTCTCCTCTTCCCTCTCCCATAATCACAATCTCAGAGCACTAACAAGGGACCAAGGGAAAGGTATCAATGGAATTGTCCTTGAAGGCTGGACCCCTTCCTCTTAAGAGGAGGGCAAGGAGACAAGAGAGTTCTCATTCACTTGGTTCCTAATGTGAAGGAGTTGACTGAACTTTTTGAGGGAGTGACCAGTTGAACTAGTTTTCCTTTTGTCTTCACATGGCCTCAAGCTAAAAGGCACACAGTTCATAAGCTACAATTTTCCTGCATGCTCCGAAAGAATGGTTATTTTGCAGGTAATGACATCACACGTGCTGCTGTTTCTCTTTATGTTGCCTTTGAATTCCCGCCCAGAGTGCCCCAACAAGAGTGCTTGGCTAAGAAGTGAGAGTAGCTCTGGAGAGACATTTTGGACAGGGCTGGGCTGCAGCGGTGTCTCCTGAAGGGGTGGGCACAAGAGCTTTGCTGGACTTCAGCATGGGCCTGGGGAGGATTTGGACTGAAGAACACTGCAGTGATAGGGGGCAATTCAATTCAGGGTCCCTGTGTGTTGACCCGGAGAGAAACCTGAATTTCCTGGTATTGCTACTGCACTTTGAGCTCTGCATTTCACAGTATCTTGGAATTGTTGAGGTTGGAAGGCCCCTTTGCAGACAACCTCACCCAATGCCTCTGCTAGAGTAGGGTCAGTTAGAGCACATTGCCTAAGAGCTCTATCAAGACAGGATTGTAGTATCTCCACAGCTAAGACTCCACAACCTCTTTGAACTACTTCTTCCAGTGTTTGAGCACCTCCACAGTGAAAAAGCTTTTATTTGGAGCAGTGAATGCACAAGTGGAATGGGAAGGGTTCTTCAAGGCAGGCAGAGCCCCCATGCGGCTTTCCACCACTGGTAACTCACTGCAGAGTCGCCAAGTCACTGGGGTGTCTCAGTGGACCCCAAATCCCACAAGGGAAGAGGTCTTTCCCCAGAGTTGCCTGATGGGAGGCAGGTGTGGAGCAGTGAACAGTCAAGACCCTCAGCCCAGCTAGTCCAGAGGTGCCCTCTTCTGTCTACTGCAGAGAGGTGTCCTACCCAGGACATGCGCCATCTCCCAGAACACTTTGAGGACCCTGAGGAATGTCTTTCTCCCCATCATTTGGGGAGGAGGAAAGGCACTGTGGTGTGAGCCAGAATGCCTGCATGTAAGGAAAAGCACCCAGTTCTGGGCCTCCGGTTTAAGCGGGACAAGGAATTACTGGATGGAGTCCAGCGACATGCTACTAAGACAATCAGAGCCTAGAGCATCTTTCTTAAGAGGAGAGACTGAGACAGCTGTGTCAGTTCAGCCTGCAGAAGAGAAGGCTGAGAGGTGATCTTATCAATGTTTACAAGTATCTTAAGAGTGGATTTCAAAATGATGGTACCAGAATCCTTGCAGGGCTGGCCAGTGATAGGATGATGAGCAATGGGCACAGGCTGAAGCACAGGAGCTTCCATCTGAACATGAGGAATAACTTCTTCTAGGGTGACAGAGCACAGGAACAGGCTGCCGAGAGAGGTTGTGGAGTCTCCTTCTCTGGAGACCTCTGCTTTCCTCTGTGTGGTGATGTTAGCTGGTGTTTGAATCCCACTCTCCTTCTCCAGGCCATAGGACCCAGAAGCTTCATCTCCTGCATCTCAGCCACAGCCAAAGAGTTTGTAAGAACAGTTTGGAGTCAGTGTCTCATTAGAGGCTTGGAAAGAGAACTTACAGCACTGCTGGACTTATCTAGTATTGCTGGCACTTGGGATGCTTGGCTCTGTCCAGCACTGGTGCTCTTTACTGGTGCCGTTGGCTACACGCCTCATGTTCACCATCTTCCTCCTCTCAGCCTCCCCAGGCTCTCAATCTTTTTCCAATAACTCCTGGCTATGGACAAGCCTCATTCACAGAGCCAAGTGAATCCTGTAACACCAAAGCATTTACAAGAGTCAGATGCAAAGACCCTGAGAAACAGCTCAGCCCTTTGAAGCTGCCTGGAGCCAAGATAAAATGAGTTGTCCAGGGTTGGGCTTTCTCCTCACTGAGACCAGAGGGCTGGGGCACTGTCCCTGACCTCTTACATGAGGGGCTGAGACTGTGTCAGTGCCTGGTACTGACACAGAGGGGTGTCAACGTGGGACTCGGAATGGTCAGGCACAACTATGTACACACACACATGCACTAAACACGTATCCAACGTGCTCGCGTGTGCAACAGGAATCTCAGAGATGCACAGACACAAGCAAATCTGCACGAGGCCAGAGACGCGCAAAGAATTGTACAGGAAAATAGAAACACGGTCTCACCAGAGGCACACAGGTGTGTGCACGGCCAGGCAGACAAGCACATGGATGAGCATGTAGGAAATCAAACAGACTGGTACACAGTCACGCTAACAGGCACATTCTTACAGATGAGCACATAGAAATGGACGTGACTGAGGAGCTGCCAGGGACCTCCCCTCCAGAGCAGGGATGGGGCACTCTAAGCAGGACAGATGCACTGGCAGCATTGCTTAGGGAGTCTCAGGGATCCATGGACTGCCCAGAGACAGGAGGAGGCCAAATAGGTTGCAGTTTCCTCCTGAGGGCAGTTTAGAGCGAAAGAGACATGAAAACCTGAAGCGCAGCCCACCCTCCTAGGAATATGAGAGCCAGAGACTAGTGGAGAGAGCAAAGGAAGAATGACAGAGGGCAGTGCACACAGTCACAGGAGTCCTTGGGGACAAGTCAAGGATTGCAGTGCTGGGAGCAGCTGGGACCCTTGCTGTCATTAAGATCATACAAAAGAACCCACCAGAGTTTCCCAGGCTGACACCACCTGCCTCCACTTGACCCTCCTGCTCGGAGTCCCTGTCTTCTGAACACAATGATTCATTCTTGCCCCGGAAATCCTGGGATTTCTCATCCAGCCTTCTAAAGAAGCGTCCGTGATGGAATGGACATGAACTAAAAAGAAATACATGCCAACATGTGTCCAACCCAGAAATCGACAGGCCTCTAATCCCGGCAGTTAAAGAGGAAGCCTTCACGTAGGAAAATATGTGGCAGATACCAGGAAATGGAAAGGCAGCAGTGCAGGAAACCAGGACACAGCCCATACCATTAGCTGGTGTGTTTTGCATTCACCACGAGCTTGTCAGAAAATTATTACTTCCACAAAGGGTGCCTAGGCCTGAGGCAGTGCAGGACTCCTATAAAAATCAGCCCAACGCTCTGCTCTCTCATCCACTTCTTTTGCCTCCTTCTCCTTGGGAATCAGGTGAGTATGAGGTCTCTTCTTCTCCTGCTTCTGGATCGGGTGTCTTTTTTCAATGTGTGTGTCATCTGAAAGGGTCTGTCCTGATGGGAGCTTTTTCCTGTGGGACAGGAATTTGGACAGAAGGTCTTCCGCAGAGAGAGTTTGGGACTTAGTGGAGGTGGCTTCTCGGATTTGATGTGGGCAGTGTATGCCTGGCCAGGAGGTGCCTTGGCTCCATGGTGTTTTGGTGCAGTGGTGCTTCTCAAGAGCAACCCCTCATGCTTTATTTCCTCCTGCCCTCTCTCTCAGGTGAACCTCTGGCCCAGAGACATGTCCTGCTGCAACCCATGTGTGCCCTGCCAGCCCTGTGGCCCAACCCCGCTGGCCAACAGCTGCAATGAGCCCTGTTGCAGGCAGTGCCAGAGCTCCACCGTTGTCATCGAGCCCTCCCCCGTGGTGGTGACCCTGCCCGGCCCCATCCTCAGCTCCTTCCCTCAGAACACCGTTGTGGGCTCCTCCACCTCTGCTGCTGTTGGCAGCATCCTCAGCTGTGAGGGAGTGCCCATCAACTCTGGGGGCTTTGACCTCTCCTGCATTACCAGCCGCTACTGTGGCAGCAGATGCCGACCCTGCTAAAGCTGCTGGCAACGTCCTTGGGCAAGAACCTGCTAAGACCTTGGAACACGGTCCTTGAAAGGAAATAGAGCTTCATGGCATTGCATTCAGACCTTTGAACCATTGTTTCCTTCTTCCACTTGTGTCTCTGTCTTTTTCCTGTGCCGATTCTGTCTCCAAGGCCAGCCTAGAAGTGACCTGTTTCTCTCTCGCCCTTCACGAGTTTCACCACATCCTTGGGGCTGTCTGTGGTGCTCCCTCTGAGCAACCTCCTTTCCTTCTTGAGACTCATTAAAGTTGTGCTGCATCCAAGCCTGGGCCTCCGAGTCCTGTTTTGCTCTTTGTCAACTCTTCCATTCTTCTCAGGGAAAAAGGTGGATGAAGGGAAGGGTGGGACTCCTTGCAGTGGATTTTGTCACTTTGCAACACACTTAATCAATTTCATGTTTTCATAAATATATTGAGTGGAGCTGGTCCTGAGGTACAGTCAACATAGTGTTTGTCTCACACTTTCTTTGCTCCCTTGAGCAAAGACATAGGCATTTCTTACCCAACATTCTCTGCTCTTCCCAGTCACACCTGATATAATCTCCAGCCATGGTCCACATTAGACCAAATAGGCACTTTGGTCATTTAAAGTAAACAATTAAGAATGAGGCAATTAAGAAACCAATGCACCCCGGAACTGTCACACATGCAATTATATGCAATGCGAATCAGCCATTTCATGGCAATGGTGAGGTCCAGCAGAGCAGGAATGTTGGTAAAACTCTGCCAGGTCCTTTCTGCTCTGGTCCATTTCCACACCTGCGCCCTGGCATGGTCAGACCCTTACCTGGGGTAAGTGGTTTCTCTCAGTCAGAAACAAAGGTGGTTTGCCCTTCTGAAAGTAACTAAAATAGTAGATTTAACCCACTGTGGCTTTGCTCCTTCCCTCTTGTCTGGACAACTGATTCCTCCTAGTCATGTACTGGACCATGGCAATGGAGAAGAAGACACCTGTCATTGATCTCGTTCCCCTGGGCCTTCCATCCCTCCCAGGGTGGGCACATGGCCCCATGTGCCATTATCTTCTCCATGTATCTTTGAATCCTGGAAGAGAATGACCTCCATTCTTCTGTCTCCTCGTATTTCCTTGGTGGAGACAGGATAAACCACCACTGTTGTGTCAAAAATGATGGAGACTTTCCTTGCCTTGAGGAAAATCATCTATGTTGCCTGCTTCCGGGCACAGTCATTCTGATGGATTCCAGTCTTCCTGGCTATCTCTGAGTTCATGATCCTCTCACTTATGTCCTGGAATTGTAATGTCACCATATGCAAAACCTCTTTCCTGCAAGTCTTGGTAACAATGGCATTGGGATTCTGGTCATCTTCACACCATTGCCACTTCTGCTGACTGGCCCTTCTGCATCAAGAAAGCCACTGCTGGGATCCAAGTCCCCTGACTCAGCCTTCCCTGATCCTGATCTGACAGCCACCACCACTCTCGTGTATGCATGTAGTTGGACCAAAGGATGGGAGAACCTGTTCTCTGAGGAAAGGCTGAAGGAGATAGGTCTTTTTCTGCTGGATGAACAGAAGGCTTGGGCAGACCTCCTCAACATATTCTAGTATTTAAATAATATCGACAAAGAGGATGGCAGCTCTCTCATTCAAAGGAGCCACATGGAGAAGACAAGCGCTAATGAGTCCAAGTGTCACTGGGAGAGGTCTCAGTTTGACATAAGAAATACCTTTTCTACAGTAAGACCAATCCTTCACTGGAATGACCTCCCAGGGATGTGGTAGGGTTCCCATCGCTGCAAGTTTCCACGATGTGATTGGACAGGGTGGTAGCCAATCTCATCTTGTCTCTCTTTCCCATGAAAGATTGGACCAGGTGATCATTTAAGGTCACTTCCACTATTCAATATTCTATGATTCCCTGTCCCTCCCAGTGATACCCTTCAATCCTGATGTTACAATATGCCATCCACTCTACTGCACCACTGTCATCACAAAGAAAATCCTCATTCCAAAAGAGTTTATTGCAATTGAGATACACTTTTTTTTTTTTTTTTTAAGAGAAAATAGGATAGTGCGTAGCTATTGTCCTCTTGATTTCCAAGATTTCTTCACTGTAAAAGACATACTCTGCAGGCAGGGAATAGCAAAGAGTGACACAAACCTTCGATCTTCTTCTCTAGAAGGACAGTCACGATCAAGAGAAATGAGAACCCTCAAAGTGTGAGTCAGCAGGTCCATATGAGACCATTTTCCATCTAGAGTGGCAGATGCATGTATCCAGAGGACAGTCTTGATTGCCTAGGTCTTCTAGGCAGCAGCTCCCATGTGCATGGAGATGCTCCATGCTGGGGTCCATTGCCTGGGCCCCAGGGCAGAGCAGGTCAGTGGTCGCATGCAGGGGGCTTGTCTTCCTGGGTTGAGGACCAGTACTCTTCCTCCCAGTATTACCACCAACACTGGTGCTGTTTACTGCAGAGCTTGGTGGGGGGAGAGGTGTCCTATCATGAGGGCACAGCCCTGCCCTTTGGTGTGCCCATGGGGTTCCCAGGGGTGTGCAGGGTTTCTTGCAGGACAGCTCTCCAACGACCAGGGACTGCACTGCTGGGAAGATCCTGCCATGCAAGCCATCTGCCCAGTCACCCTCTGTGCAATCATGACAGAATAATGGCCAGAAAAAGCGCCTTTGAACAACCAGTGCTGTTCTGGGGTTGCTGTGGGCCTTAGGGTCATTGGGTTCTCAGCAAGTGGGGACTCCATTTTGTGGCCTGAGTGAGGCTGATACAAATCCTAACTCAGGAATTATATCAGCGAAGTGTAAGGTGCTGCCCATGGGAAAACATAATCCTAGCACAGGCTGGGACCTAGCTGGCTGGGGAGCAGCTCTGTAGAAAGGGACCTGGTGGTCCTGCTGGACAAGCAGCTCCATAGGAGTGAACAATGTCCTGCTGCAGCAAAGAAGGCCAACAGGATGCCCGGTTGCATTAGCAAGGGCATCACCGGTGGAGACACAAGAAGTAATTATCACACTCTACTCAGAGCTTGTCAGGCCAAATCTTAAATTTGTGATCAATTTCGGTCACTTCTATACAACAAATATGTGGATGGACTGGAAATATTCCAGAGAAGGCTCACAAAGATGATTAATGGAATAAGAATCTGCAGCATAAGGAAAGGCTGAGAGAACTGGGGTTGTTCAGCTTGGGGAAGCATAGGGGAGACCTCAGCACTATGCTCCAGGATTAGAAGAGCACCTGGAAAGAAGATCAGACTCCCTTGTTACAAGCAATCACATGGAAAAGACGAGGGGCAATAGGTGCAAGCTACTCCTGGGAGGTATCTGATTGAACTCCTGAGCAAAATTATTCTATGCTATTGTATGATCTGGATGCAGACCAGTGTCTGGAGAGCAACTGGGCCCTGCCAGATGCTGAAGGACTGCATGAGGTTCCTCTGTCTCGCTGTCTGTGCCCACGTGTGTTAGAGCGAGATAAGGACTCAGCAAAACCAGTCGATTCAATGTGAATCACGCTAAGCCATTTATTACAGAAACAAGTCTCCTTATATACGTAACTATATTCTAATCACGCGTCCACACTCCAAGCATGGATTCGCTAAATGAGTATCGTGGGCTGTCCGTGCTCTGGAGTCTCACTGATGATACGTCCGATGATTCACGCCACGCCAGGACCCCGGTGATTGTGGAACGCCCCTCTTTCTCACAGCAGACTCTGATCTCAGCTTCTCGAAGAGGCCTTGAGATTCCTTTGAGCCTGACTAATTCAGCAACAGGTCTTTATCTATCAAGACCCCTCCACACTTCCCCCTTTCTTTTCCTGAATTAGTCAGGCCCCTTAAACCGCACGGTGCATCATTTTTGAAATATACTGCAACATAGAACACGTGATTAACAACATAATTACAATTACATATAATGCAGTTAAACCTTACTTAATAAGATCAAACTACTACCTGCCTATTCTTAAAACCTTAATTCTACTATAACAACCTTATCAACACACTATTTTAATAGATTCAAAATAACCAGACAAGTTAATACAATATTTTCTCTTAACCTCCTAAATATCTATAACTGCGCAGTTTATAGAGTAATATACTTAATATCATCAGCATATACTAATAATTGAATTAATATCTTAAAAGTTATCTTAACCTATTTAAAAGATCAATAGCTTAACCTTGATAACCCTTCTAAAACTTTATCAGTTGCTAAACTTAGTTTACTATGGTAGAGATATCTCATAATTTTACCTTATCTATGCATTAACTATCTAATCATAATATCACCCTTTTGGATCTCCTGCTGATTGTTCAAATTGCCATTCTCCACAGAAGGTACACCACCTGCTTGCTAATAGGCTTCTAGACCACCAGGTCTGCGAGCATCTGTAACACTGAATTGGGATCCATGGTTTACATCTGAATCAGTCCTCACAACTTATCTCCCTCCTGTGCATCCGTTGAATCTTTGTTGAATCCACTTCAATCCTCGGCCTGTAATGACACAAACATAACCTTTTCCCCAGGTTATCAACTGATGAGGCCTTTTCCAATGACTAGTGATTTGACCATAACTAATGTAGGTTCTTTCTGATTTAGCATGGTTTTGGGTCATGCTTGCAAAGTATTTCATCACATACAATGCTTTTGACAATTGGTTTTGTGGTGTTTCCCCTACTTCCCCCTTTTTTTTTTTTTTTTTATAAAAACAAACAAACAAACAAACAAACAAAAAGTTCAGAACCAGATACGTGTGTTAGATCTTGATTACGTACTCAAAGTCACAAATCAAATTTAGAGGTTCCTCCTTAAAAAGCTCTAAGTAATTTAAAGCTGTGCCAAGTTCTGCTAATTGGGTTGAACCTTCAATAATTTTTTCAGAATGATGCCAATTGTTATCTCCACATCAAACCACTACAGCTTTATGAGACTTCCCAGAACCATCAACAAAAACTTTGCAAGTATGTAAGATCAGACCAAATACAAGTATGGCCTATGACCTGATGTTAAGGACTTGCAGGTTCTGCAGCAATTTACATTTAGGCAAAAGCTGTGCTGTTAAGAAAATCAGCTAGTGCAATCTATAAAGACATAGATTACAAATAAAAAATCAGAATTAAATTTCACAAATGGTACATATATGACAAAAGGATCATGGCCTATTAAGACTTAAATTCATTCCCTGCATTTTCTTGATCAGAGTGACAATTGGTATATAACAGTCGGTATATCAGTTTGCTAGCAGTCTCATCATACTGTCCCACAATAGCCACAGGTTGTTTCTATGTTGTAGCTATAAACAAATCTGCAAGTCCAATCGAATGCAGCCAGCCTGTAATGTTGTCATAAATTCATTCCTCAAAGTTTCTAACTCCATTTTGGCTGTCATAGTTATTGGATATTGTTTTCCCTTACCAGATCGAAATCCTGTTTCAGATCTATCAGTGTAGAATTTGCTTTATCGAAACATTGGCTGTTAATACTAGTGGAAATACAGCATTTGAAATTTCCTTGGAGATTTCTCACTTGCAGCAAGCAGATCTGCACCATCCCAGCAGCTTCTTGTAGGCCATGCAACTAAACAGAATTCTCAGAAAATGTTATTTGAGCTTAATTTACTTAACAAATCTTAACCTAAGAGAACTATAGGACTTTCTGGCAACTATAAGAATTTACGTATTAAAACTTTGTTCCAAATTTGACATGCCATTGGTCTCAAAAAATGGCCTTTCTTTCGTTCTCTCCCATGACCTCAAAAACTAGCATGGTGAATTTACTAAGAAGTCTCTTACAACTAATTACCACAGAATAAGTCTATCAACAAATTTTTGATTTAGTTTTCCAGTTTCATTAGAACTGTGGGTCTACTAAGGATGCCTTTAAACTGCACCCTCAGACTGCTCCATTCAGTATTACATCTCTGCTGTGGGGGGGAGAGAAAACCCCCCTTTCACTGCTTTAAAAGCAGGCAGCCAGGTTTTTCCATTTTTGTTTTTCTTTCTCTTCTTGCTGCAGTTTAGAGATAACCAAGGTCACGCAGCTGGCATAATGGCTGGTACAAAGTGGGAGGCTCTGGGAAACTCCTCAGTTACAATGAGCTGCACACAGGCCTGGGATGTTTTGGTCTTTTGTTTTCCCATTTCATTCCAGCCATAATACACTTTATATGCAATTTCAAGTAGCTCAACAATAGTTACATTCCTTAGCTCCATCTACCTTTTACACTTTAGAGATGTCAAAAACCAGTATAAACCAGTATAATAAACATCAATCCATTATTCTATTTTCCTAAATCTAAATCAGTTAATATTCTAGCAACTTTTAAATACAACCTCTTCTAAATTCACATCTATCATAGCATTTTAACAATTTAAATGCTTTTCTAACAATATAAGCAATTACTCTAATATGTAAGGATGCATCCTAATGGGGAGCAAGGTGGAATTTTAGCAGTGGAACCGGTTCCCATTTTGTAATTATCTCCCCAGAAAAGATTCTTTTGGTACCAAATATGAATATGCAAACTAAAATACTGAGCTCAGATGTGAAAACCAAATACCCAGTTCAAATATGCAGATGGATCACAGTCACACTAATTTAAGACAATATCTCAATTTTTGCATTGCACCTTTGGGCCGCTCACTGCTCAGCCAGGTGGAGGTACCTCTGGGTCTCCCTGACAAAACAGGTCAGTGGCGCCGGAGCCCATCGGCACCCCCGCCGGACTGAGATTTTTTGCTTTGTTTTGTTTTCAGTGTCTCATCTGGTGCGCTACAACTGTTATTCCAAAACCTGGATTCTTTACTTGATGTGCATACGAAAAAGCCAAATTTAGTGCACCGACATGAGAGACAGCCTGTCACAGAGTTGCGCAAGTCTGAATGCTGGAATAAAGGTAGCATGCTGGAGAGAAAAATAACAGCTACTACACGCAAAATTTTACGATCACATTCACGCAGTAAAGAACCAAATTACTCATGATTTTCTGAATTATCACAAAATGCACATTTTGAGTCAACGGAGTCTCATGATTTAACAGACTGTGAACTTATCATACCATATAGCACAGACCTACTAAAATTGCAACGTACTTAAACAGATACCCACAAAGAAAACAGGTTAATAAGGAAAGCATCTTGCAGACTCTAACAAGTTTGCTGTGACCTGTGTGTTATCAGTTAACTCTCTCTCAGCTGTCTGAAATGATTTAATGATCTCTTGTAGGGATTTACTTTGCTCCACTCTTCTCGCCCTAAAAACAACATTAATTGCAACAAGGTGTTATACTTTAAGATTCTATTCCCCAGACACTATTCCCAATCATTTAACTTATGCCGCAACCACCACTAATTACAATGTTTTACAAGATCTTCCTTCCTTATAATTCCGAGTGCTTTCCCAAGTTTTAAAACACCTCCCAATACTGATTTTTTAGGAACACAACTGAAAACAATTATTCCTGACCCCATCTTGCAAGTAAAAACCTTGAGAATAGGGAGGGAGGGAGGGGGAGAGAGGGGAAGGGGGGGGAATGCACAGGCCTGCTTGAAAACAATTAACTCACATTCCTGACAAGCTGCTTGATTTTCAGAGAGGCAATACACAGGAGCACATAATATGTACTGTAAAACTCACAAATAACATGTTGATAGCAAACATTAGCATTCTCTACTGCTAATTTAAACACCAATGCTTCCTTAGCTTCTAAGTTTTCGACCTGCTTACTGATGGCCTCTTGAAGATAGTCAATAAATTGCATGTAATTCTCATTGGGACCCTGATTAACAGTTGCAAATTATTTGGCTGTTTTGTTGGTTTCAGACACCTCTCTCATAGCTTGATATGCAAGATCTGCTGACTGCCTCAGGATTTCAGAAATTTATCGTGTCTGTAGCTGTGGTGTGTCAGTTAGTGTCTCTTCCAGGAGTTGTGGGATACCTGCCCCTTTCAAAGAATCCGCATTGTTCTGTCCTAAATGATCTATAGCTGTTACCTTTCACAGAGTTCTTTTGCCCAGCTCTCATCCGGCGACTCCTTCTGCTCTTTTGTAGGAGTTAGAGGGTTGAAAGACAGTAAAAGCAGATTGGTAAAATTGGTAAAAGGACTGATAGTACACTTGTTTACGACTTTAGCATTCTCATCTGTCACAGGTTCTTTGAGCAAGTTGTCTGACTCCAATCCTCTGGACTTGCTGTTCTCACCAGGGTTAGATGACGGTACAGGAGGCCACCCGCTCGGCATTTTTCCTCCCCCCGCCCCAGACTGCTTTATCATCGGGGGGACGGCACGACGGGGGATGGAGTGGGGAGGGGGTCAAAAAACACGATCCGGGTAAACTTCACAGTCATTTTTAGGTTTGTTATCAGGCTGCAACGCTGGAAAAATTCTGGCAACGGTAGCCCGCTCGGCCTTAAAGTCTTTTAAGGTGGAAATTTTAAGCTTCTATGTAGTCACTAATGATTTAGTTTCTTTATCATCTCCATTGCTGACCTTATTCCATAATTTCTGCCCTTTATCATCCCAAAGTTAACATTTATAAGCCTTCTCGTTTTCTCCCGGGTAGCCATTAATTCTGTACCGAATTAATAGTCTACATATGTTACTTTCTTCTTATTTAAGTCCTCTCATAGAGAGAATAGGCAGGAGGAGTTTAACTATAACTTCTTCCTCGAGGATATATTTTGCTCCATAACTTCATTCTCCCCTCCTCCCGCTCCCAGCCGCTCACCCTTTTACGGTGACTTCTTCAATTAATGCGGAGCGTCCGTACACTCCGCCCGGTTTTCAGTCCAGCTGATCCGCCTCCGGCTGGGCCTGCTCTAGGCTTTTCCCCAACTTCAGTGGTACGCCGTTCAGAGTATCACGTCGGGGTCACCATTTGTCAGAGCGAGATAAGGACTCAGCAAAACCAGTCGATTCAATGTGAATCACGCTAAGCCATTTATTACAGAAACAAGTCTCCTTATATACGTAACTATATTCTAATCACGCGTCCACACTCCAAGCATGGATTCGCTAAATGAGTATCGTGGGCTGTCCGTGCTCTGGAGTCTCACTGATGATACGTCCGATGATTCACGCCACGCCAGGACCCCGGTGATTGTGGAACGCCCCTCTTTCTCACAGCAGACTCTGATCTCAGCTTCTCGAAGAGGCCTTGAGATTCCTTTGAGCCTGACTAATTCAGCAACAGGTCTTTATCTATCAAGACCCCTCCACACACGTGTGTTGACCATGCACACTAGATCAGGTAATGGAGGGGAGGGAATGAGAGAGATGAGAGTGTGGATTGTCCCCAGGACTTGCTGTTTCCCAGCTCCACACCTGCCACACCTTGGAACCCATTACTCACTTAAGGCCATTGCCTGTAGCATAGCCATGAATGTGTTCTTCAACTCCAAAGGCAAGGACATAAAACAATCCACTGCAGGGAGTCCAACCCTCCTCTTCCTGCACTTTTTCCCTGAGCAGACTGGAAGAGTTGCCTCAGAACAAAGGAGGACTCAGAGGCCCAGACTGGGATGCAGCACAAGTTTAATGAGACTCAAGAAGAAAAGGAGGTGGCTCAGAGGGAGCACCATGGACAGCCATAAGATTGCAGTGAAGCTCCTGCAGTGTCAGTCTGCCTGCCCTGCAGACGGAGGGACAAGAACAGGTCCCTGCCACACTGCCCTTGGGAGACAGAATCAGCAAAAGCAAGAGAGAGAGACATGAGTCAAAGAAGGAAACAAGAGTTCAGAGCTCTGAATGGAATGCCATGAAGCTCTTCTTCCTTTCAAGGACCATGTTCCAAGGTCTTGGAAGGTTCTTGCCCAAGGACATTGCCGGCAGCTTTAGCAGGGTCGGCATCTGCTGCCACAGTAGCGGCTGGTAATGCAGGAGAGGTCAAAGCCACCAGAGTTGATGGGAACTCCCTCACAGCTGAGGATGCTGCCAACAGCAGCAGAGGTGGAGGAGCCCACAACGGTGTTCTGTGGGAAGGAGCTGAGGATGGGGCCGGGCAGGGTCACAATCACCGAGGAGGGCTGGATGGCGATGGTGGAGCTCTGGCACTGCCTGCAACAGGGCTCATTGCAGCTGTTGGCCAGTGGGGTCGGGCCACAGGGCTGGCAGGGCACGCATGGGTTGCAGCAGGACATGTCTCTGGGATAGAGGCTCACCTGAGAGGACAGGATGAAACAGAGCATGACGTGCACATGAAAAGCAGCACTGCAACCAACCACAGAGGACACAAGACACCTCCTGGACCAGCATACGCTGCCCACCTCAAATCCCAGGAGCCACCTCCACTAAGTCGCTGCCTCTCTCAGCAGAAGACATTCTCTCCCCTTCCCTCTCCCATGAGAAACAGCTCTCACCCCAGGGCAAGGACAGACCCTATCAGCTGAGACACACCTTGAAAAAAGACACCGGATCCTGAAGCAGGAGGACAAGAGGCTTCACACTCACCTGATTCCCAAGGAGAATGAAGCGAGAGAAGTGGATGAGAGAGCAGAGAGTTGGGCTGCCATTTATAGGAGTCCTGCACTGCCTCAGGCTCAGGCAGCCTTTGTGGAAGCAATAATTTTCTGACAAGCCCATGATGAATGTAAAACACATTGGCTAATGGCATGGGCTGTGTCCTGATTTCATGCACTGTCGCCTTTTCATTTCCTGTTTTCTGCCATGTGCTTTCCCATATGAAGGCTTTTTCAGTAAGTGCCAGGATGAAAGGCCTGAGGATTGCCAGGGTAGACAGACGTCAGCGTGGGCAGAATATTCAGGCCAAGTGCTGGTGGCATCCTGTGCAAGTAGGTGATTTTCAGTTGGGTCATTACTGTGGGCTCCTTTGTGGCAAAGTTGTCCGGAAAAGGGCAATGCTGTAATGTTTCCCATCCGGTGGCCAAGGACGGACATTTGGGACAACATGCCATATCCTTTTCTCTTATTTCCTCCACCTCTCTAATGGTTGTTCATTGCTGGATGCAGGTGGGCCTCTGCTGGGAGTGTCTGATACTATCATGACACCAACAGTGCTCTCAGGATGATTTTGCTGGGCTCCTTTGCCTCATGCCCTCTCCTTGCACTCTCTGCAGGTCCTCAGGAAATGCCAGGAGATTGTTTGGGGCCTGGTTTTCCCTTTGGAACTTGAATCCTTCTCTAGCACAGTGGTCCCCAACATGTTCTCAACAAATTACCCATTTGCTGATGGGTTTCTGGCTTTCTGTGAGCATACAGATTGTTGCATGGTTCGATGCAGACCTGCACGAGCACACTTGTGTCCCTCTGTACCTCTGTAACCCTCATCATGAAGACACGTGCATGTTGTAGCAGGGGACTTCCCTGGTGTGTCCAAGAGCAGCCTAGAGCAGCAGGTTGCCCATGCCAAAAGCAGCCCACCTGCAGCTGAATGGTGGTGCCTTAGTCCTGGCAAAGAGCTGCTCAGAGAACAGAAATGCAGTCTCTGCCTCCTGTACCATCCTCTTCTTGCTTTAAAAACAAGGAGAAAGTCCAAGAAACCCTGCCCACCTGTGCAGGACATTGTCCCTGTGGTGATACCCCGCTGATGTAGTATTGCTGGTGATTGGGGTGGGACACAGGTTCCTCATGTCCATGACAATGTTATATGTATTTCTGCAGCTGGCCATCCTGGTGCTGAGTTGATGCAGTGGCTGACAGCTCTGATCAATGTGTATTAGACCGGGGTCCAGGTGTAGCTCTGCTGTGAGATGGAGGACAAAAATCTCTGGGTGCAATAGGAGTAGTCAAGCATTTTTCAGTCAAACTTCTTTGCTTTTCAAGCACCAGGGCTTCAAGGTCAACAATAAAAAACCTGAGTCTGAGGGCCCATCAGCTGTGTCTGGAAATGCAGGTAGATGTGAATTATAGAAAGACACAAACACTGATGATTTTCACATGTAGGGTAGTCAAAGTCTGAGTTTGATCAGAAAAGGACTGTTGTGTATTGACCGTAACCCCCTATCCTACATCCCACTGTTTTGTTTAAGAGTAAATCATATAGAGAAGTCTCCAATGAAGTAGGGAAATGAATTTTTTAAAAAGAGTTATGGAATGTGGGGAAATTCTTAAGGCTATTTTGGATGATTTTCACCATTCTGCTTGATGTCTTACTATTAATAATATAAATAATTCTTCTCCAAGCCACGCCTATTTTGCCCCTAATGATCACTGGTGAGTAATACTCCTGTCTTTACCTGGATCCATGACAGTTTCCAGCTTATGTTTACCTCCTGTCTCATAGAGGAAGGAGAGAGTATCCAGGTGGGTGGGTGCCTGGAAGCCAGCCAAGGTCTTCTTGGATTTGCAACAGTTAATGGTAGTCAGAAGTGCCAGGAGCATCTGTCATTTCCGTGCTTTATTTCTGCTTTCTATCTGTGCTATCAGAAACAGTCTCTTTCTCCTGCTCTTGCCATGCTGTGGGGTTGATAGGCAATAATGTCAAATGATATTTGTGCTCGTGTACCTGGGACATGCAATCCCTTTGCATGTCATGCCCCCTGTTTCTGGAGATGCTGGGAAGCTCAAGATGAGCCTCTCTGGCCAAAGCAATTTCTCCTACAATCCTCTCCTTACATCCCCGTAGCCATCTTCTGTGTCTGAGCCTCCTGCCCAAGACCACCTCCATCCAGACCAAGAGGAATGGCCTCGAGTGCTTATGATGCTGCTGTCATGCCAGGGTCTCCTGCAGCACTGGGGTCTTCCCATGGACACAGCACAAGTTGGGATCACCATGCTAAGGCATTCTCAGAGGCCAAGGGGAATATTTCTGAGCAGAGATACAGCAAGGGAAGGGCTGAAACCCCACCAAAAAAGACCCTGGGCAACTGATGGGAGGGGAGGTAGATGCTGTGCAGCGGGGAGCAAGGGTTTATTTTCCTGAGGCCAGCAATCCTCCTGCATGGCCTGTAGCCACAAAGCCACTTCAGCCCAGCCTCAATCCCTCTCCATGAGAAACCAACTCTCCTCTGCCCTCTCCCATAATCACAGTCTCAGAGCACTAACATGGGACCAAGGGAAATGTATCAATGGAGTTGTCCTTGAAGGCTGGACCCCTTCCTATAAGAGGAGGGCAAGGAGACAAGGGAGTTCCCATTCATCTGGTTCCTAAGGTGAAGGAGGTGAGTGAACTGTTTGAGGGAGTGACCAGCTGAACTGGTTTTTCATTTGTCTTCACATGGCCTCGGGCTCAAAGGCACACACTGCATAAGCTACAATTGTCTTGCATGCTCCTAATGAATGGTAACATCGCCCGTAACATCGCCCGTAATGTCATGGCACGTGTTACTGTTTCTCTTTATGCTGCCTTTGATTTCCCGCTTTATGACAGGGCCTCACAGTGCCCTGATTGCCCCATCAAGGGTGCTTGGCTAAGAAGTGAGAGTAGCTCTGGAGAGACATTCTGGACAGGGCTGGGTTGCAGCGGTGTCTCCTGAAGGGGTGAGCGCAAGAGCTTTGCTGGACTTCAGCATGGGCCTGGGGAGGATTTGGACAGAAGAGCATTGCAGTGATGGGGGGCAATTCAATTCAGGGCCCCTGTGTTTTGACCCGGAGAGAAACCTGAATTTCCTGGTATTGCTGCTGCACCTT
Source organism: Streptopelia decaocto (assembly GCF_964273445.1). Taxonomy (NCBI): domain Eukaryota; kingdom Metazoa; phylum Chordata; class Aves; order Columbiformes; family Columbidae; genus Streptopelia; species Streptopelia decaocto. The sequence continues at coordinate 1,653,552 of NC_138677.1, read as the reverse complement.
GAGCTCTGCATTTCACAGAATCTTGGAATTGTTGAGGTTGGAAGGCACCTTTGCAGATGACCTCACCCAATGCCCCTGCTAGAGTAGGGTCAGCTAGAGCACATTGCCTAAGAGCTCTATCAAGACAGGATTGGAGTATCTCCACAGCTAAGTCTCCACAACCTCTCTTGACCAACCCGTTCCAATGTTTGTGCATCTCCACAGTGAAAAAGCTTTTCTTTTTATCAGCAGCTGCACAAGTGGGATGGGAAGGGTTCTTCAAGGCAGACAGAGCCCCCATGCCCCTTTCCACTCACTGCAGAGTTCCCAACTCACTGGGGTTTCTCAGTGACCCCAAATCCTACAAGGGAATAGGTTTTTCCCCACAGTTGCCTGATGGGAGGCATGTGTGGAGCAGTGCACAGTCAGGACTCCCAGCCCAGCTAGTCCAGAGGTGCCCTCTTCTGTCTACCACTGAGAGGTGTCTTATGCAGGGGATGCACCACCTGCCAGAACACTCTGAGGATCCTGAGGAGAGTTTTTCTCTCCATCATTTGGGGAAGAGGAAAGGCACTGTGGTGTGAGCCAGAATGCCTGCATGTAAGGAAAAGCATCCAGTTCTGGTCCCCAGGTTTAAGAAGGACAAGGAATTACTGGATGGAGTCCAGTTGCATGCTACAAAGATGTTCAGGGCCTACAGCATCTTTCTTAAGAGGAGAAGCTGGGAGAGCTGTGTCAGTTCAGACTTGAGAAGAGAAGGCTGAGAGGCGATCTTTTCAATGTTTACAGGTATCTTAAGAGTGGATGTCAAGATGATGGTACCAGTCCTTTCAGTGGTGCCCAATGATAGGATGATAGGCAACAGGCAAAGACAGAGGCAAAAGAGCTCCATCTGAACATGCAGAAAAATTTTATTCTGGTTTTACAGCGCACAGGAACAGACTGCCCAGAGAGGTTGTAGAGTTTCCTTCTGGACACATTCCTGCTCAATCTGCTATAGGTGGACTTGCTCAAGAAGGTGGGTTGGACTAGATGACCTACAGAGGACTCTTACAACTTCGAGCATTATGTGATTCTATGATTTGATTCTGTGCAAATCTCTTCAGAGGAGAGCCAGTGGTTGCCTTCCCCTGTATGGTGAAGTTGATGCTTGAGTTCCACTCTCCTTCTCCAGGCCATAGGTCCCAGAAGCTACATCTCCTGCATCTCAGCCACAGACAGATAGTTTGTAAGAACAGTTTGGAGTCAGTGTCTCATCAGAGGCTTGGAAAGAGACCTTATGGCACTGCTTATCTAGTGTTGCTAGCACTTGGGATCCTTGGCCCTGTGCATTGTTGGTGCTCTCGACTGGTTCTGTTAACTATACGCCTCGTGTTCACCATCTTCCACCTCTCAGCCTCCCCAGGCTCTCATTCATTTTCCCATAGCTCCTGCCTCTGGATAAGTGTCAGTCATTTATCCAGGTGAATCCTGTAACCTCAAAGCTTTTACAAGAGTCAGGAACAAAGACCCTGGGAAACAGGTCAACCCTTTGAAGTTGCCTGGAGCCAAGATAAAATGAGTAGTCCAGGATTGGGCATTCTCCTCACTTAGACCAGAGTGCTGTGGCCATATCTGAGCTCTCTGACACGAGGGACTGAGACTGTTGTAAGGCCTGGCACTGACACAGAGGGGCGCCAATGCGACTTTGGAATGGTCAGGCACAACTATGTACACACACACATGCACTAACACATATCCAATATGCTCACATATGCACCAGGATTTAAAGAAATGTGCACAAGCAAATGTGCACGAGGCACTAGTCGCGCAAAGAATTGTACAGGCAAATAGAAACACAGTCTCACCAGAGGTACACAGGTGTGTGCACAGACGGAGAGGCAAGCACATGGATGTGCATGCAGAGAATCACACAGACTGGTACACGATCACACTAACAGGCACACTACTGCAGATGACCACATAGGAATGGATCTGACAGAGGAGCTGCTGGGGACACCCCCTCCATAGCAGGGATGGGGCATCCTAAGCAGGGCAGGTGCACTGGCAGCACTGCTCGAGGAGTCTCAGTGGTCCACAAACTGCCAGAGAGTGGAGAAGGCCAAAGACATTGCAATTTCCTCCTGTGGCCAGCTTAGAGTGAAAGAGAGATGGAAATATGAAGTGGAGCCCACCTGCCCAGGAATACGACAGCGAATGACTGGTGGAGGGAGCCTGGAGAGAATGAGAGAGGTCATTGCACACAGTCACAGAAGGCCTTGGGGAAAAGTCAAGGATTGCAGTGCTGGGAGCAGCTGGGCCCCTTGCTGTCAGTAAGATCGTATAAAAGAACCCACCAGAGTTCCCCAGGCTGACACCACCTGCCTCCACTTGACCCTCCTGCTCTTAGCCCCTGTCTTCTGAACACAATGATTCATCCTTGCCCCAGAAATCCCGGGATTTCTCATCCAGCCTTCTAAAGCAGCATCCGTGATGGAATGGGCATGAACTAAAAAGAAATGCATAGTGACGTGTCAAACTGGGAAATCCTCAGGCCTCTAATCCCGGCACTTACAGAAGAAGCCTTCATACAGGAAAATATGTGGCAGACACGAGGACATGGAAAGGTGGTAGTGCAGGAAACCAGGACACAGTCCATACCATTAGCTGGAATGTTTTGCATTCACCATGAATTTGTCAGAAAATTATTACTTCCACTAAGGGTTCCTGGGCCTGACGCAGTGCAGGACTCCTTTAAAAGGCAGCCCAACTCTCTGCTATCTCATCCACTTCTCTCTTTTCTTCTCCTTGGGAATCAGGTGAGTGTGAAGCCTCTTCTCCTGCTTCTGAATCAGGTGTCTTTCCTCAATGTGTGTCTCAGCCAAAAAGGGTGTGTTCTGACCTTGGGATGGGAACATTTTTCCATGGGAGAGGGAAGGGGAGAGAAGGTCTTCTGCAGAGAGAGTTTAGGACTTAGTGGAGGTGGCTTCTGGGATTTGAGGTGGGCAATGTATGCTGGGCCAGGAGCCAAAGCACCTACCCCTCTCCTCCCAAGAAAAAGACAAATTCTCAACGCCATACCCAGAATTGTACACAGAAAAATAGCACTCATCTTTTGGTACTTTAGTGCTTTGGCCCCACTGTGTTTTAGTGCAGTGCTGTTTCTTAAGAGCAACCCCTCATGCTCTATTTCCTCCTGCCCTCTCTCCCAGGTGAACCTCTGGCCCAGAGACATGTCCTGCTGCAACCCGTGCCTGCCCTGCCAGCCCTGTGGCCCAACCCCACTGGCCAACAGCTGCAATGAGCCCTGTGTCAGGCAGTGCCAGAACTCCACCGTTGTCATTGAGCCTTCCCCCGTGGTGGTGACCTTGCCTGGCCCCATCCTCAGCTCCTTCCCTCAGAACACCGTTGTGGGCTCCTCCACCTCAGCTGCTGTTGGCAGCATCCTCAGCTGTGAGGGAGTTCCCATCAACTCTGGGGGCTTTGACCTCTCCTGCATTACCAGCCGCTACTGTGGCAACAGGTGCCGACCCTGCTAAAGCTGCTGGCAACTACTTTGGGCGAGAACCTCCCACGACCTTGGAATATGGTACTTGAAAGGAGATAGAGCTTCATGGCATTGCATTCCGAGCTTCAAACCACTGTTTCCTTCTTCCACTTGTGTGTCTCTCTCTTTCCTCTGCCGGTTCTGTCTCCAAGGCCAGCCTAGTAGTGACCTGTTGGTATACCTTCCTGCAGGAGTTTCACCACATCCTTGGGGCTGTCTGTGGTGCTCACTCTGAGCAACCTCCTTTCCTTCTTGAGACTCATTAAAGTTTTGCTGCATCCAAGCCTGGGCTTCCGAGTCCTGTTTTGCTCTTCGGCAACTCTTCTATTCTTCTCAGGGAAAAAGGTGGATAAAGGGGAGGGTGGGACTCCTTGCAGTGGATTTTGTCACTTTGCAACACAATTAATCAATTTCATATTTTCATAAATAAATTGAGTGGAGCTGGTCGTGAGGGACAGTCAACATAGTGGGTGTCTCACACTTGCTTTGCTCCCTTGGGTGAACACATTGGCATTTTTTACCCAACATTTTCTGCTCTTCCCAGTCACACCTGATGTAATCTCCAACCATGGTCTACATTAAACCTGATAGGCACTGTGGTCATTTAAAGTAAACAATTAAGAATGAGGCAATTAAGAAACCAATGCACCCAGGAACTCTCACACATCCAATTATGAGGAACGAGAATCAGCCATTCCATGGCAATGGTGAGTTCCAGCAGAGCAGGAATGTTGGTCAAAACTCTGCCAGGTCCTTTCTGCTCTGGTCCATTTCCACACCTGAGCTCTGGCATGGTCAGACCCTTATCTGGGGTAAGTGGTTTCTCTCAGTCAGAAACAAAGGTGGTTTGTCCTTCTGAAAGCAACTAAAATAGTAGATTTAACCCACCATGGCTTTGCTCCTTCCCTCTTGTCTGGATTCCTTCTGGTCATGTATTGGGCCATGGCAATGGAGAAGAAGACACCTGTCATTGATGTCGTTCCCCTGGGCCTTCCATCCCTCCCAGGGTGGGCACATGGCCCCATGTGCCATTATCTTCTCCATGTATCTTTGAATCCTGGAGGAGGATTCAAAGAGGATTCATTGCAACACTCCCATGAGAGAGAAAACTCCCATGAGAGAGAAAACTCCTTTCCTGCAAGCCTTGGTAGCAATGGCATTGGGATTCTGGTCATCTTCACACTATTGCCACTTCTGCTGACTGGCCCTTCTGCATCAAGAAAGCCACTGCTGGAATCCAAGTCCCCTGACTCAGCCTTCCCTGATCCTGATCTGACAGCCACCACCACTCTCGTGTATGCATCTAATTGGACCAAAGGGAGGGAGAACCTGTTCTCTGAGGAAAGGCTGAAGGAGATAGGTCTATTTCTGCTGGATGAACAGAAGGCTTGGGCAGACCTCCTCAACATATTCTAGTACTTAAATAATATCGACAAAGAGGATGGCAGCTCTCTCATTCAAAGGAGCCACATGGAGAAGACAAGCGCCAATGAGTCCAAGTGTCACTGCGGGAGTTTTCAGTTTGAAAAAAGAAATACCTTTTCTACAGTAAGACCAATCCTTCACTGGAATGATCTCCCAGGAATGTGGTAGAGTTCCCATCACCACAAGTTTCCATGATGTGATTGGACAGGGTGGTAGCCAATCTCATCTTGTCTCTCTTTCCCATGAAAGATTGGACCAGGTGATCATTTAAGGTCACTTCCACTATTCAATATTCTATGATTCCCTGTCCCTCCCAGTGATACCCTTCAATCCTGATGTTACAATATGCCATCCACTCTACTGCACCATTGTCATCACAAAGAAAATCCTCATTCCAAAAGAGTTTATTGCATTTGAGATTCACTTTTTTTTTTTTGCAGAGAAAATAGGATAGTGCATGGCTATTGTCCTCTTGATTTCCAAGACTTCTTCACTGTAAAAGACATACTCTGCAGGCAGGGAATAGCAAAGAGGGACAGGAACTTTTGGTCTTCTTCTCTAGAAGAACAGTCATGGTCAAGAGAAATGAGAACCCCCAAAGCTGTGTCAGCAGGTCTATAAGAGACTTCCATCTAGACTAGCAGATGTACGTACCTAGAAGACTGTATAGATTGCCTGGGTCTTCTTGTAGGTGACAGCTTTCTTGTACATGGAGATGCTCAATATAGGAGCATCTGGGCCCCAGGGCAGAGAGGGTCCATGGCACCATGCTTGCCTTCCTGGGTTAAGGACCAGTACTTTTCCTCTCAGTATAACTGCCAAGACTGGTGCTGTTTACTGTAGAGCTTGGTGGGGGGACAGGTGTCCTACCATGAGGGCACAGCCCTGCACTTTGGTGTGCCCATGGGGTTCCCAGGGGTGTGCAGGGTTTCTTGCAGGACAGCTCTCCAACGACCAGGGAGTGTACTGCAGGGAAGACCCTGTTATGCAAGCCATCTGCCCAGTCACCCTCTGTGCAATCATGACAGGATAATGGCCAGAAAATGCACCTTTGAACACTCAGCGCTGTCCTGGGGCTGTGGTGGCCCTTACGATCGTTGGGTTCACAGCAAGAGGGGTCTCTATTATGTGGCCTGAGGTGGGCTCATACCAATCCTAACTGGGGAATCATCTCAGCCAAGTGTAAGGTGCTGCCCATGGGAAAACATAATCCCAGCACAGGCTGGGACCTAGCTGGCTGGGGAGCAGCTCTGTGGAAAGGTCCTGCTGGACAAGCAGCTCCATAGGAGTGAACAACGTCCTGCTGCAGCAAAGAAGGCCAACAAGATGCCGGTTACATTAACAAGGGCATCACCAGTGGAAACAAATAAGTCATTATCACACTCTACTCAGAGCTTGTCAGGCCAGATCTTAAATATTGTGTTCAATTTTGGTCACTGCTATACAAAAAAAAGATGTGGACAGACTAGAAATGTTCCAAAGAAGGTTCACAAAGATGATCAATGCAATAAGAATCTGCAGCATAAGGAAAGGCTGAGAGAACTGGGGTTGTTCAGCTTGGAGAAGCATAGGGGAGACCTCAGCAGTATGCTCCAGTATTTCATGGGAGCCTAGACAGAAAATGGAGACTCCCTTTTTGCCAGAAGTCACATGGAAAAGATGAGGGGCAATAGGTACAAACCACTCCTGGGAGGTATCTGATTGAACACCAGAGCAAAATTATTCATGATGAGAACAAGGACATGTTGGATTAATCTCCCCAGGGAAGTGGTGGATTCTGAAACATTGGACACATACAACATGCAGTTAAACAGGGTGCTGGACCATCTTGGCTAGCCTGCGCTTTTGAAAAGAAAGGTTGGTCCAGGTCATCCTTGTGGTCCCCTTTATCCTGGTATTCTATGATCAAGATGCAGACCCATGTCTGGAGAGCAACTGGGCCCTGCCAGATGCTGAAGGACTGCATGAAGTTCCTCTGTCTCGCTCTCTGTGCCCATGTGTGTTGACGGATAATGGAGAGGAAGGAATGAGAGAGATGAAAGTGTGGATTGTCCCCAGGACTTGCTGTTTCCCAGCCCCACTCCTGCCACCCTCTGGAACCCTTTACTCACTTAAGGCCATTGCCTGTAGCATTAGCCATGAATGTGTTCTTCAACTCCAAAGGCAAGGCCATAAAACAATCCACTGCAGGGAGTCCAACCCTCCCCTTCCTCCACGTTTTCCCTGAGCAGACTGGAAGAGTTGCCTCAGAACAAAGGAGGACTCAGAGACCCAGACTGGAATGCAGCACAAGTTTAATAAGACTCAAGAAGAAAAGGAGGTGGCTCAGAGGGAGCACCATGGACAGCCATAAGATTGCAGTGAAACTCCTGCAGAGTGTCAGTCTGCCTGCCCTGCAGACGGAGGGACAAGAACAGGTCCCTGCCACACTGCCCTTGGGAGACAGAATCAGCAAAAGCAAGAGAGAGAGACATGAGTCGAAGAAGGAAACAAGAGTTCAAAGCTCTGAATGCAATGCTGTGAAGCTCTATCTGCTTTCAAGGACCATGTTCCAAGGTCTTGGATGGTTCTTGCCCAAGGACATTGCCAGCAGCTTTAGCAGGGTTGGCATCTGCTGCCACAGTAGCGGCTGGTAATGCAGGAGAGGTCAAAGCCCCCGGAGTTGATGGGAACTCCCTCACAGCTGAGGATGCTGCCAACAGCAGCAGAGGTGGAGGAGCCCACAGCGGTGTTCTGTGGGAAGGAGCTGAGGATGGGGCCAGGAAGAATCACCACCATAGAAGAGGGCTCAATGATGACACTGGAGCTCTGGCACTGCCTGACACAGGGCTCATTGCAGCTGTTGGCCAGTGGGGTCGGACCGCAGGGCTGGCAGGGCAGGCACGGGTTGCAGCAGGACATGTTGTGGAGCTGGTAGTTCACCTGGGAGAGATTTCAGGGAGGAAGGAAAGCACAGGAACACCTTAGGAACCACCTGAAATCCAGCCAAAAGGAAGCCAAGGCACCTGCTGGCTAGGGAGGTGCCAGCTGTGCTGTGGGGAACAAAAGCTCAACAGGATCCCTTGGATAGAAGCCAAACTCAGGGATCCTTTTGCCTGGCCTGTGTCAAACAGAGACCTCAGCCCAGCATCAGAATCTCTCTGTAACAGTCTGTCTCTCTTCAGCCCTGTCCCACAATCACAATCTCAGAGGACTAACATAAGACCAGGGAGCTGGTATCAGCTCAACTGTTATTGATGGCTGGACCCTGACCTATAGGAGGAGGGGAAGTAGAAAAGGGAGTTCCAACTCACCTGGTTCCCAAGCAGAAGGAGGTGACTGAAGTGTTTGAGAGAGCGACAAGTTGATCTGGCTTTTATATTATATTCACAGGGCCTCGGGCCCTAGGCAGTCACTATGTAAGCCACAATTTTCCTCCTAATGAACGGAAACATCCCAGGTAATGACATGGCATGTGCTGCTGTTTCCCTCTATGCTGCCTGTGTATTTCCTTGATTATGTCATGCCCATTCCCTCACAGATGCTTCTTTTGAGTGCTGGGATGAGAGGTCCCAGGATTTCCGGGGCAAGGATGCATCAGTTCTGCTAGAAAAGATAGACCAGAGGGGTCCAGTGGAGGCAGGTGATGTCAGCTGGGGAAATCTTTTTTTTTATTATCTTGTTGACAGGAAAGGCCCCAGCTGCTCCCGGTCCTGCACACTTGCTTCATCTGCTTTGACCTGATATTGTTCCCATTTAGATAAATACAGCACTAAGGCTCTACACTTTTGTTTGCTTTTTTGTTGTTGTTGTTGCTTGGTTTGGTTTGGTTTGGTTTGGTTTGGTTTGGTTTGGTTTGGTTTGGTTTGTTAATATCTGCAAGTTCCTCTTGATGTATTGTGCTTACATAGATGTTTAAAGGAAGAAAGAAAGAGAGACTATATAGTCCTTCTCTTCCAGAATTATTTTAAAAATAAAGTCAGGCTGGATGAGGCTTTGAATGACTCATCCAATGAAAGACATCACTGCTTGTGGGAGAGGGGTTGGATAATGTGATCTTTAAAGTTCCTTTCCAAACCAAACCATTATACGATTCTATCATTCTGAAAAAATGAGGTGTACATCTGTAGGAATGGATGAAGTCCTTGAAGCCACAGAAAGAATTATAGTTCAATGCTAGAAGAGATGAAATGTTCAAGCACTAGACATGGGTAGGTTGTGTGGCATGAATTATGCAAGAAATATTTGTTAAGAAGCTCAAGCAGAATGAGAAGTAACAAAGATTAGGTCTCCTCCTTGTGAACAAGAAACTGACTGTTACTACAGGTCATTAGGTAATATAGAAAAAACTTCATTGATTCAAACCCTTGTGAGAGACTGTGGAAAGCAGTATGCGCTGCCAGATTTGAGTATCAGGATTTACATGATCCTGCGGCATAAGATTGTACAGATACATGGATCAGCATTTTTTAGATTATAGAAAGTGAGATGGACTAAGCTGAATGAGTGAGCTGATAAAGTGACGCATAGCTGGATACACAATCCTACAGCATAAAAATGAGGTTTTGACTGCACAGATCAAGCGCAGGTCTCTGTGCTGCAATTCCCACCAGAAACACCCATTCAAATGGAACACAGCATAATGCTGAAATGTGATTTCTCTACCAGAAGGTCTTATTCCTACATCTTCTAATATGCTGTCAGTCCCCTAGGTACCAAAGCCTTTATGACACAGATGTGAAACACATGACTCATGGGCCAAATTCGGCCCTCCACCTTGTTTTATCCAGCCTGGCACTTTGTTTCTACTCAGTGGCAGTGCCAAGCTCCTTAACCCCAGGGTCCTGCCAGCATCCCATGTGCAGCGTGCGTGACAGGTGTTGCGCTGCAGGAGCAGGAGAAGGGCAGGAGCTGCCGTTGTAGCTACAGGAGAGTGGTGAGCCTGTGTAAGAAGAGTAACAGGTGAGACTGAAGTGGGACACCAGTAACTGCCTTGGGGCACTGAAAAACAAGACAGACAAGAATTATGGGGAGGGTGGAGGTGCTTAAAGGCGTACTCTCAACTCTCATTTAATTTTTTAATAAATTAGCCAGATACATGAGCTTTATCAACTACATGTTATTTTTAAAAGGACCTGTAAAAAGATATTTGGTAACCAGAAGCCAGGGTCCCACTCCATAATTCTACATTGTTTTCCATGGATAAGGCCATCCCTGTGGTCCAGCAGTCATGGCCGTGCTTGCACAGTGACATGCTGATGTCATTTAATAATATGTCATTTAATAACAGGACAGCTCTGGGGCACAAGCAGTAGTTAGGCATAGTCCCACAGTCATGGCCACTTGCTAAAGTTCATGCATCTGGCTAATTCATCAAATGAAATGTGACTGCCGGTGGGAATGTGACTGAGGTGGGAATACCCCTTTAAGAGGGGATGCCTTGAGCAAATGGGGTAAGAAGGAAAGTGCCTGCTGGGATTTGTAATGGTGAAATAAAGTAAATGTCTCTACTGGGGAGGTGTGAAATAAGGCAAATGCTCCTCATGGGGGGTGATAAAAGGAGAATATCAGTATGCATGTCCACCCCCAAAGGAACATTGTCCTTATTCCACTATGAAGAATGAGGAAAATGTTCATGCAGGGGAATGGCATTAAGGATAATGTTGCTGTCCAAGGAACTGCCGATGGGAGAATAAGGAGAATGTTATTGGGACAGACAGAGGGGGAGAAGCGATGGAGAAAGCGTCACTGCTGTTTATGGGGAAGGGGGGTTGAAGGAAAGGTGAGCCTGTGTGAGAGGTCCTGACTATTATTTAACCTGGTCCTAAAGGACATCTTGGTCTTTTACTTAGGTGGCACACCATACCATCTCTGGTGGAACAATCTGAATCCCAAAATGTCCAGTAAGAGAAACATTGATGCAGAAGGAAGGCGATGTAATGATAGCTGTGAAGGCAAATACATGTTTGTGTTTCAAGGAGAAAAAACAGTATGTCTTTTGTGTTATGAGACAGTATTGATGATAAAGAAGTATAATGCACATAACCAAGGGGCAACCACAAGGCCTGCACGCTGAATTCTAAAATTACATTTGGACCTTTGAAGGCAACCACGAGGTTGATGTGGGCCCTGGTGAAAATGAGTTTGACACCCCTGCCTTATAGTGCTACTGCAGGTGGATTCAGGGAGATTCTCCTCTGCACTGTCTGCAGAGGACTCCCTGGTGCTTCTCTGTATGAAGGATGACATGCTCCAAGATAACGTTGGATCATTTGACAATCATTAATGACATGGAATTTGAAGAGACCAAATGCTGGATTCTGCACCTCTGACAGATTAGTACCAGACACAATATAGATTGGGAGAGGAGTAGCTGAAGAGCAGCCCTTCAGAAAGGAATCTGGCATTGCTGGTTGGCAGCAGCTCAGTAGGAGGCAGCAGTAAGCCCCGGTGTCCAAGATGGCAAACCCCACCCTGGGCTGTATCAACACACTACAACAAGCCAGTCAAGAGAGGTGATGATTCCACTTTTTGTGTAGCCTCACCTTGAATACTGTGTGCAGTTCTGGGCCTTGCAATTTAAGAAGGATTTTAAGACATTTGAATGTGTTCAGACGATGACAACAAAGCTGATGAAAGGGCTGTAAGGAATGTCCTATGAGGACCATCTGAGGACTTTGGTTTGTCTAGTTTGAAGAAAAGGAGGCTGAGGGGTGATTTAATTGCTCTCTACAAATTCCTGAGGAGGAGAAGTAAAGGGGGAGGTGCTGATCTCTTCACTCTGGGTAGGACACATAGGAACAGTTCAAAGGTGTATCAGGATAGGTTCAGTCTCGACATGATGAAGCATTTCTTTCTGAAAGAGTGTCAAACACTGAAACAGGCTTCCTAGAGGTGTTTGATGCCTCATACCTATCAGTGTTTAAGAGTCATTTGGATGACACCATTAATAACATGCTTTAACTTTTCTTGAGCCCTGAAGTGGTCAGGCAGTGGGACTAGATGATCATTATAGGTCCCTTCCAAATGAAAATTTCTATTCCATTCTATTTTTCTGACAGTGTGCCTTCTGACACGCTGCACTTAACCAGCATTGGCAGGGTAGGCGGGATGCTGCCCACTTTATCCATGTAAGGTATGACTCAAGTCACACTACCATTGATGGAGGCAAGGGGTTGTGGGACTCTTACATTCAAAAGATATTTGCATGATTTGCTGTTGCTGTCAGACAACCAGCACATTCAGTGTCCCTGACAGTCTGCCAGATCCATTGCGTTGTTTATGCGTTTGCTATTTGTGATCAGTGAGTCACCATATAGACAAGTTGTTGCTTATCTTTCTCAGTGCCTCAATAAAATTAGTTTTATGTGGTTGTCAGACTTCATTGCCATTTGGACCACACTTTCTCTTAAAGATATGGTAGATTCTCTTAAAGAATATGATAGTAGGGCTGTGGGCACCCTACTCACGACTCTTGAGAACCCAGGATTCATCACTGCATGGGTCAGGCTGTCCCATCACCCATTCTTGTCTCTAGATTTTTTTATAATTTATAATCATTAGTCCAATAACTTCTTTCTTCTTCCTTATCCTCTACTATATCCAATGTCACTGCTCTGGACTTCGAGCAGTCATGTAGAAGTGCAGGCAGATGGCATGAAATAACCTGCTTACTTAACATACTCACCATTTCTTTGCTTCTTTGACCACAGTTGGGGTTGGAGAGTTGGATGCACTCTGTAGCTGCAGGGAAGAGTCCTTCACGTGCTCATCAGTATGACTTCTAGCACAGCTTTATGCCATGAATGGCTCACCTTGCTGAGACCTTACCTCAGGTCAGGAGAGAAAATTGCTGGCTGCTTGTTGCCTTTGTCCCAGTCCTCAAAGAAAGGGGGAGACTGCTCACCATGGGATCTCCCTCCAAGAGCCTGAGTCATGAGCAAACATTTCCTCTGGACATAGGCACCTTTCAGTTTCTTCACGTAGCTTGAACTGTGCTGTAGGAACCTGGGAAGGCAGGGGATGGCTGGTGGCCAGTGGCTGAAGGTGAGTAACCAGTGTGCCCTTATGGTACAGCAGACGTACTGCACTCTGAGATGTCTTAGCTTAAGTGTAGCCAGCAGACCCAAGGAAGTGATCCTTCTCTGTTTGTCACTCACAAGACCATGCCTGTGGTCCTGTGGTCAGTGTGTGGCTCCTCGGTATGTAGAAAAGATATTGACATGTCAGGGGCCTTGAGGACATGAGGCACTAAGGGAGCCTGAAGGAATGGTACCTTAGGAAAAGAAGGCTCAAGGAACACCTGGACAGTGGACAGTGCTGAACAACAACAGAACCAACTTAGCAGAGAATTGTCCTCAGCACAGGCATTGAAATACCATTTCTGTATCTTCAGTTCTCCCTTACCTGTTCCTACAAAGCTCATGCTCTGCTGCTGCTGCTGATTCCAGGCCCCAACAAGGACTGTTTCACACCAGGATGAAGAGGCAGATGAAACATTCTGCAGGCATCTGGGACAACTCTCATGTTTGCTAGTCCTTCTTCTTGTGGGGGGCTTCAACTTACCAGACATCTGCTGGAAATACAACACAGTAGAGAAGAAACAGTCTAGGAGGCTCCTGAAGTGTGTGGAAGATAACTTCCTGACACAGTTCATCAGTGAGCCAACCAGGGAAGGCGCCCGCTGGACCTGTTGTTGCAAACAGAGGAGGACTCATGGGTAATCGGATGATCAGAGGTCATCTTGGGCATACAAATCATGAAATGATCGAGTTTTCTATTCTTGGAGAAGTAAGGAGAACAGTCACCAGAACTACTACCTCGTACTTCCAAAAGACAGACTTTGGTCTGTTTAGGAGGCTGTTTGGCAGAGCCTTGGTAAGGCAGCCCTGAAGGACAAAAGAGTCCAGGAAAGCTGGTAGGATGCCTGTGACAGATCACTGTTTCAATAAATTCCCAGTTTGCCCCTTGATGTCATAATGAGATCATTCATGATATCCGAAGTGAGTGAAGTGCACATCCACCCACATAGACTCATGCAAAAAGATGCATACATACACCCCCTCGTGGGCACACACACACGCACACCTATACGCACACAGAGGTATGCACAGTCACAGGCATGCACACACACTGTCCCACACACATGGGCACAAACACACACATGAGTTTGCATGCACCCAAAGATCAACTTATACATGTGAACACACAGATGTATGTATACATGCTTCAAAAGGAGTCCATGTGCAGACACATGCATAGCCACCCATCACGCCAATGTGTATGCACAGATGCTCAAACACACATGCTTACACATATATATGTACACTTCTGTACACAAATGATAATACCTAAAAACACACATTTACACACCTGTGCCCAGACACTTACATATGTGCAGATCAATGTCACACATGTCCATATTCACCTGTATGAAGGTAGATACACGTGCTAAAACACATATAGGTGCACCCGAACACATATACACACATACACTATTTGTAGACAGTCATGCTTGCATGTGCATTACCCCAGGCACACACATGTAAATGTGAATGCACACATTAGTACAACCAAATGAACATTCATGTGATCATGAACATACAGAACACTGAGAACCAGGGCATCAGACACCAGCTCTTAGCCTTTGGGATGATTCTAACAAGACTTTCAGACCCTAGAGTTAAGGCAATAAATCAGTTACTGGCCAGCCCTATCAGCTTAGTGGCCTCAAGGATTTGACAGTGGTTTGGTCAAATGTTTACCCACTGACAAAGAGAAATCACAGCAAAGTCCAAGCTGTCACGGCCTTTGTAGACATAGAATCTACCCGAGTCCCAAGTCTGTGTGTGAAAGATAATGTAAAAGCTACAGAACATCCTTATTGCGTTAGCCACACCCCCACTCCCCCTCCCCACCCAGCAAGTGCCCATTTTAGAAGCAACAAAAAAACGAAAAGGTCTTACATCCTTAGAAGTTCCCCACCTGTCCTACTGATCTTCTCAAGGGTTTGAGACCAGCCCTCACCCTTGCAAAAGGAGCAGCAGTGATACAACTGTGTGGCATCAGACAGTTGTGAGCCTGGGACAAGCCAAACTTCCCTTGAGCTACAGACATTGAGTCTGGGACACCAGAAGTGATTTGTAGTAGTGAACTTGTCTCTAGACCCACTTTAGGTTAAACACTTACTCTTCAAGTAGCAGAGAAATGCAGGAGCAAAATTAATTTACAGAACAGCTGAAAAAATGGTTTGGCTGCCCTGAGCATGTTCCTGTATTCTTTATTGATGTTGTTTCTCTGGCTTCGGTTATTGTGCGAGTCCTTTTTTCTCTTGTGTTTTGCATGCAGGTGCAGATGGTGTAATTGCCTGTAGGAAGTGGGAACTGCCTGCAGCCTTCTCTGTTCCCTCTAACCTGCTGAGTTTATCATGCAGCCAAAGTTCTTATATACAAAACAGTTTCTGCACATCGTATCATAGGAATAAAGACAGTGTATTGTATTTATGTGCCAAGGTTTTCATCATGGGGAGCCTGCAGGGATGGCTTCTGGGAGAAGACACCAGAAGCTGCACCCATATCAGACAGACCCACTTCCAGCTGGCTCCAAGATTGACTCATTGCTGGCCAAAGCTGAGCCAATCAGTGAAGCTGGTGGCATCCCTGGGAAAATGTATTTAGAAGGGGTAAAAAGCGCTGTACAGCAGCTGTGAGAGGAGTGAGAAAATGCGAGAGAAAAAAACTATGCAGATACCCAGGATCAATTAAGATGGAAGAGAATGAGGTCCTCCAGTTGCCAGAACAGAGATTCCCTGCAGCCTGTGTTGAAGACCATGATGATGCAATTTGTCTCCCTGCAGACAGGGTGGATTAGCCTTCCACACTGCAGCACATGGAGGACCCCATGATGGAACAGGCAGACATGTCCTGAAGGAAGCCATAATCCATGGAGAGTGCTCACTGGAGCAGGCTCCTGGTGGGACCTTTGACCCCTCAGGGACCTCTGCTGGAGCAGTCTGTTCCTGAAGGACTGTAATACATGGCAACAGTCTTGAACAAATGTAGTCAGTTGGAAGGACACACACTGGAGAAGTTTGTGAAGGATTGCATCCTGTGGTTGGGACTCAATGCTAAAGCAGAGGAAGAGCATAAGGAGGAAAAAGTAGCAGAGATGAAGCGTTATGAATGTGTTATGAATCTCTATATCCTTACCTTCACTCACAAGGTTTTCATCATATTTTCTCCCCGTATCTTGTTGATGAAAGGGGAGTGATAAAACGGCTTGATGAATACCTGGCAGCCAGTCAAGGTCAACCTACCACAGGCAGTTTAAACAAGCATTAGTTATGACAGCACATGTAGAACAGCAGTGGTTCTGAGATATGATTCATGAGTCACAATTCCCTCTTGGTATAGGACACGGATGTGGGGATTTCTGTTCTTCCACTTGTACACTTTTGTCAAGACATCTGGATCTTCATGCAGGAAATAAGACATGGGGCTGTAGTGGGTGCCAAAAGGCATTTTCACAAATCAGGAGTGATGAGATTTCCATGTAAAAAAATTCTTTCCCCCTAGAGTGGCAGCCAATTCCTGAGCACAAATTCTCTGGAGGGACCAATGAACCAGGAGCCTGTCTCCAGCTCTCTTGGGATGTGCACCCAGTACCCTCATGCTTGCTGATCTTCACATTCTCCTGCACACTCTGTGTCAGAGCAATTAAATGTCCCTCAGAAATGCACCATTTCACTGTTCCCATTTCTGTACTGACTGCCTCGATGCCTCGATGCATTCAACAGCTACTCCTTGTAGTAGCATATCCCTGCTACTCCTGCCCATGGCCTCTAGATTGCATGATGAAGAGGAGAGGAAGATGGAATAGCAGCTACAGGACATCTCAAGGGCTGTTCCCTGCATTATGACTCCTGTAATTCTGCAAAACAAATCACCTTCCAGAGCTGCTCACACACCCTCACCACCCTAGTCCATCTCCAGTCATAGCAAGAGGAACATCCCTTCTTCAAGAGCTCATGGGGCTTCTGAACCTTCAGGGTCTTCTGCCTTTCTGGGCATTTGTGGGCAGAGACAAAGCTGGCAGCCCAGACTAACACCCTTCTCCTTTGGCAGCTTGGGGAGTGTCCATAAAGGGAAGGACCACATGGAGGCCAGGTTTGAATGCAGCAGAACTTTAATGACTCAAAAGAGGGAAAGTCATTGCAAATGGAGGTCAGCAGTGCCCAGGGAGCACTGGGGACAGAACAGAGTCTGCACTTCTTGGCTGTGAAGACATTCCTGTATGACATTTGTCTGCCTGTCCCACAGTGAGGGACAAACCATATAGTCCCCACCAGGCTGGCCTTGGGGACATATTGCAATCCAGGGGAATCAAAGCATACAAAGAAAATGGGAAAACAAATGCATTCATCTATCCTGAAAACAACATCCACAAGATCGATCATCTACTCAGCACCGTGTTCTGAGTCCTCAAGGTGTCTCCCAAGGGCTTTCCCAGAATCTTCATCAGCGGAGGTACCTTCTGCCATAATAGCGACTGGTAATGCCAGAGAGGTCACAGCACCCGGAGTTGATGGGCACTCCATCACAGCTGAGGATTCTGCCAACAGCAGCAGAGGTGGAGGAGCCCACAACGGTGTTCTGTGGGAAGGAGCTGAGGATGGGGCCAGGCAGTGTCACCACCACAGGAGAGGGCTCAATGACAATGGTGGAGTTCTGGCACTGCCTGACACAAGGCTCATTGCAGCTGTTGGCCAGCGGGGTTGGGCCACAGGGCCGGCAGGGCAGGCACGGGTTGTAGCAGGACATGTTGTGGGCTGATTGTTCACCTGAGAGAGAGGGCAGAAAGGAAACAGCACAGGTCTGGGTTAGAAGTAGCCTGGTTGCTCTGGTAACCCAGGTTCACAAAGGAAACAAGGGTACCACTGAGTGGAAAGCTGGAAGGTGAGCCAGAAGTGACATGATCTTCACTGTCTTGCCTGGCCAGGGCCCTACAAAGAGCAGCCTGTCCCAAGGAAGCTCCAAAACCAAAAACCCACACAGCCACATCCCAGCCTCTCTCTAAGCAGACTTTCTTCCCACTCCTCTCTGTCATGAAAGGCACTTCAAGCCTCAGCATATGACAAAGCCAACATCAGATGAGATGCCCATCGAGTAGAGATCTCAGTTTGGAAGAGAAGGAGAAGAGGCTTCAGACTCACCCAGTTCCAGGCAGAAAGAGGCAAGAGAAGTGGATGAGGGAGTAGGGACTTGGGCTGCCTTTTATATCTGCCCTTCATTGACTCAGGACCACAGACACCCTTGGCAGAAGTAATAATTTTCTGACAAGCTCATCTTGAATGCAAACCATCACAGCTAATGATAAGGGTACTGTTTCAGTTTCCATCACTGCTACCTTTTCATTTCCAGGTTTGTGCCATGCCCATTCTCCAATGAAGGTTTCTTCTGATCCGTGGGATGAAAGGCTCCAGGATTTCTAGGGCAGGAATGCAGCAATGTTGCCAGAAGACTCATCTCAAGTTCTAGATGGTTCCAGAGCAGGCAAATTATGTCAGCCTGGGTCACTCCAGTGTCGTTGTCAGGAAGAACTCGCCTGGATGCCCAAGGACACTTGTGCATGAGAATGTACGCTATACTTTTCTTTCCCTCCCAATGGTAATTTCTTGTTGCCTCTGATGTATGTGCATCATGCTGCTGGTTTTGCCCCCATCCTGCCTAACATTGCCTTCAAGAAAAATTATTGGCCTTTTTTGACTTGTCCTCCCTGTGCAATCTGTGAGTACACAACTAATGCCATGGGCTTGCTTAGGCTTGTCCTTCCCCAGAATGCCCTATCCCTGCCACAGTTGTCCATGGCATAGTCTAAAGCTGTTTGTGTTCCTACAACCTTGACCTTGACAGGCTAGAGGGGTGGGCTCGTGTGAACCTTATGGAGGTTCACAAGACTAAATGCAAGGTCCTGCATCTGGGTTGATGCAATCCCAAACACGAATACAGTCTGTGTGATAAGTGATTGAGAGGAGCCCTATGGAGAAGGACTTGGGCATATTGGTGGATGAAAAACTGAATATGTCGTGGCAATGTGCGCTTGCAGCCCAGAAGGCAAATCATATCCTGGGCAGCATCAAAAGAAGTGTGCCCAGCAGACAAAGAGAGGTGATTCTTCCCCTCTACTCTTCTGTCCCCCTCTCTCTGCTTGCAGAGCCCAGGTGCAGCAGGAGCTGTTGGAAGAGACCATGGAGGGCTCAGGCATCAGCATCAACTGCTCACAACACAATCACAATACACTAAGTTCACCCTCTGCTCCCTGCCTGACATCCCATGTTTCTCGTGAGCGATCTAAAAGGTTTCAAAGTGCTGCTGGACTCACTGGAATCGCTGTCCCTGACATGGGGAAGTGATGGTGTTTTACTGCACCCCAGGACACAGCGGGAGGGGAGCACACACCGTTGCAGGCAGCGCTGGGTGTGTGGCAGAGGGGAGTGGGTGCAGGGGACAGTTCCAGCCGGAACCACCTGGGGGCGCTGCTGCTCTGCCTACCATGGCCTCGACTGAACAACAGGACCCTGAAGTCCTTGTGGGAGCAGAGTTGGGAATGGGAGCTGCTGTGCTAATAACCAGTTTTCTGCGGTCCCTGCCAACTGTGTGAGCAAAGGGCCCTGGGTGACAAGAGGCAATGGAGCCTTACTCCAGACATCAGACATCAGAATACATTAAAATCAAGTAGCCCTTTTGCTTGCCTGGGTATTCGGGTTTTGGGGATCAGAGTGGGACAAGTGCCTGAAGGTTGTGAGTAATGTGGGGAGGTGAAGAGACACAGAAGCAATGCCTGTACAACAGAGAGTGTGTTGCCATGTCCTCCCCCTGCCAGAATAAG
Organism: Streptopelia decaocto; assembly: GCF_964273445.1. NCBI lineage: Eukaryota > Metazoa > Chordata > Aves > Columbiformes > Columbidae > Streptopelia > Streptopelia decaocto. Next base: position 1,633,757 of record NC_138677.1, on the reverse strand, counting down.
ATTTCTCCTCCTATGGCCAGAGGAGTATGGAGAGAGTGTGTGAGACCTGAGTCCAGGCATTTCAGTGTGTGTCTGGTCCTCCTTCCATCCAGATAGTCCCAGGGACAGGGTGGGCATGGGTGGGTGCAGGGGTGCCTTCTCCATCTCCTGCAGAGCTGGGTGCAGGCCTGTGCAATTACCTAGGTGGCTGATGTCAGAAGAAGTTCACCAGGGATGCCTGTCCCTCTGATAGATGGTACCTCATCCATGAGTCTGTTATCTCTCTGAGGAGTCTTCTTGTGGTAGAAATAGGGGAACAGACCCAAAGATGCTGACTGAAGCAGCAGGGAGAGAATTTTGCTCCACCCTCTGGGCTGTGGTTTGGAGGCCTCTTTGATCTGGCAGAGGCAGAAGAGCTCAAGTTGCAAGATCTGGTCCCCATGCTGGCAGGTCCCTGGGCATCCCATGAAGGAAGCGCATGACATGGTCCTGATTTTCCTGGCAGCCCTGGTGGAACTGACTGACTTTGGTGAGACGTGACTTTCGGGATGGGTAGAATGAATCAAGAGTTTGTGCTGCTGGTGCTGGAAGGGAGAAGGACATGAGTCCTGATTCGCCAGGGGATGTGGGAGTGTTTCTGTAGGAAGAGCAGGGGCTGCAGATGGGTGTGCCAAATAATTTGGGAGATGTCGTGGTGTAATAAGCATCAAAGGAGGAACAATAACTCACTTTAAATTTTGAGGTACTGAGCATTCATGGCTGTGCTATTAAAATATATGAAGTCTGAAAGAGGGAAAGATGCTATTGTGTGTGAGCTGACACAGTCAGGTTGCGGGAACAACCACAAACTATGGATGAAATGCAAAGAGTGAATTTATTTTCCTTACCGCACTAACCAGGGGATCCCCAGAAATGTACCTGAGTAGAGGTACACAAGTGGGAACGCAGGCACTGCAGAGCTCAGTCTCTGCTGGAAGATCAACAAATGTTCTGTTTCGACCTGTATTTCAAGGATTCATGCTGACATAGTTTTTTTACTGTGTTGTGATCCTCTCAAGAGCTATCTCAAGCATGTTGGACAAGTTACTTCTAGGTCTTTCACAGGCCTATGTTATGTAAACATAGAGGTTTTACTTGTCAAGCACACAAGGCTAAATAACATTTACTGTGATTTATTATATGTGGTTTTCTACACCACAGCTGCAGCTGCTTGAGTGTATTTACAATTCTTCTTGCCAATCTTCCTTTATATTCCCTCACTAGAGAATGGATTGATGCAGCTTATAGGAGCTTCTGTCCTAATGTATTGAATAAAATGCTACTAGTCTCTGCAGGGATGGTCATAAACCTTGGGGGAAAAACAGAGAACTCAAACTCAGTTCAAGAAGAGCTGAAATGCCATACACAGCAGGGCATGGGCAGAGACTGTGTTGTGTTATATGGAGACACAGTTATAGCAAGAAGATACGGTCAGAGGTGGGAGACGAAAAGCTCATGTCTTCTGTTGCTGAAAGAGAACCATCAGCTAACACAGCTCAGAGGCAGATATGGAGAGAATCAGTGGACTAGAAGATCAGTCACTATGGCTGAAAAGCAGGATGACCTGGAGGTGTAAAATGTGGCAAGAAACTGAAGAAATAAATGTACAGGGACAAAGAGCTCAGCATTTCAGAGTTTAGGGAAAGTGAGATGGAATGTGGGGACAGTGAGTCAGCTGATGAAGCAATAAACTGATGGGTACACAGGCAAGCAAAGCTGAGATCCCTTTCTGGCTTTACAGGTCATGCCCAAAAGGACTCTGTGCTCCAGTTCCCAGTAGAAATGACCATCCGGGTGGGACACAGCACAGCCTTGCACTGCAATTTCTCCACTGGCGATTCCAATCCCTACATCTACTGGTACCAGCAGCACCAGATCCAGTCCCCTCAGATGCTGCTGTGGGTGAGCAAGTACAGAGCTCACAAAGATTCAGGGAAATTCTCCTCTGCAATGTCTGTGGAGACCTCCCAGGTGATTCTGCATGTGTGGGATGCCAAGCTCCAAGACAGCGCTGCCTATTTCTGTGCACTGGGCCCACACTGGTGCTCACAATTTATAGCACAGCACAGAAATGTGGTGTGTGCTCTGAGGTTGATTCCTTCTCTGCCACTGCTTGCTTGTAGCTCTGAGCTCAGCCTGTCTAGCGCTGGCACCTGGGGGCTGTGGTGAGGCTGAGTCTCTGCCTCCCCAGCCTCTGCTGCTGTGAAGCACACATCAGTGTGACTTGACAGCTGTGTCTAGACCCAGAGTCTTTGATGACGAAAAGAGCCCAAGAAACCTGACTTGTGGCAGACCCATTGGAGGCTACACCATAAATGAGCCAAACCTGGCTTGTAAATGCCCTTTGCTTGAAACGACTCACTGGAGTATGGGAAGGTGACTTATCAGTTTGTCTTCTTATTCCCTTTCCTTGTGCCTCCACTGATGGTCATGGCTGGAGAATGAAGCTTATGGAAGGAGGCACAACTGGTCTTATGTTTTTGCCATGTGCCCATAGTATCCCAAGGACTGAATAGCCCTTCCTTGCCCTGCATTTGGGCATCAGCAAGTAAAAAAGACCCATCAGCCAGATGCTGGATAAGATTCTCTCTTCAAACCCTTCCCTGCATTCATGCAGTGCTGAAGAGTAGTACCACTCTTTTTCACATCTCTCCTCCTTCTCAGAGAAATCACCAATGCTTGGCTGGGAGGAACCCCAGTGTCCCTGAGTCCATGATAATTTTCCATCCGACAGCTGGTAACCACAACACAGTGATCTTGTTTCCTCCCATAGGAAACAGGGATGGTTCTGGGGGCCCAGATGGAAGACAGGGAGCAGAATGAAGCCCCAGTAATCCAAGGGGAAATGGTTAGCAACCTGTTACACCACTTAGACATGTATAAGTCTATGGGGCCAGATGGGATCGACTCAAAGGTACTGAAGGAACTGGCAGAAGTGCCACCAAGCCACTTTCTGTCATTTATCAGCAGTCTTGGCTAACTGGGGAGATCCCAGTTGGCAAATGTAAAGCCCATGTACAAGAGGGGTTGGAAGAAGGTTTGGGGTAATTACAGGCCTCTAAGTCCAACTTCAGTGACAGGGAAGATTATGGATCAGATCTTCCTAGTGCCATCATATGGCATGTACAAGAAAAAGAAGTGATCATGCTCAGTCAGCATGAGTTTCTGAAAGGCAGGTCCTGCTTGACCAACCTTATCTCCTTCTAGGACAAGGTAATCCACTTAGTGGATGAGGGAGAGGCTGTGCATGCTGTCTACCTGGACTTCAGTAAAGCCTTTAACACTGTTTCCCAAAGCATTCTCCTGCAGAAACAGGCTGCTCATGCCTTGACCAAAGGGTGGTGGAGCACTGGAACAAGCTCCCCAGGAAGGTGTCATGGCCCCAAGCCTGACAGTATTCAAGAAGAGACTGGAGACCCTCAGACACATGATGTGAACTGTGGAGTTGTCATATGCAGGGACAGGAGTTGGACTCGATGATCCTTGTGGGTCCCTTCCAACTCAGGACATTCTATGATTGTATGATTCTCTGATTCTACTCTTTGCTGTTCTCGAGAACAGAGTCAAATCCACTTGGTGGCCAGTGACAAACAATGTTCCCCAGGGCTCAGTATTGGGGCCAGTTCTGTTTAATTTCTTTATCAATGATGTGGATGAGAGGATTGACTGCACCCTTAGTTAGTTTGCAGATTACACCAAATTGGGAGGGAGTGCTGGAGGGTAGGATGGCCATACAGAGAGATTTGGACTGGCTGGATCATTGGGCTGAGGCCAGTTGTATGAGGTTTAACAAAGCCAAGTGCTGCGTCCTGCGCTTGGGTCACAACAAACCCATGAACACTACAGGCTCAGGGAAAAGTGGCTGGGAAGCTGCTTGATGGAAAAGGACCTGGAGGTGTTGATCAGCAGCAGCTAAATATGAGCCAGTATGTGTGCCCAGGTGGCCAAGAAGGCCAACAGCATCCTGGCTTGTATCAGGAATAGTGTGGCAAGCAGGACAAGGGCAGTGACCATCTCCCAGACTGGGTACTGCTGAGGCCACACCTCAAATCCTGGGGCCAGTTTTGGGCCCCTCATGACAAGAAAGAACTTGAGGTGATGGAGCGAGTTCAGAGAAGGGCAGCAAAGCTGGTGAAGGGGCTGGAGCACAAGTGTGATGGTGAGCGGCTGAGGGACTTGGGGCTGTTTAGCCTGGAGAAAAGGAAGCTCAAAGGAGATCTTTTCATTCTGCACAAACACCTGAAAGGACGTTATAGCAAGATGGGTGTTGGTCTCTTCTCCTAAGTAGTAAACAACAGCAGAAATGTCCTCAAGATGTGCCAGGGGAGGTTTAGATTGGATATTAGCAAAAATTTATTCACAGAAAGGGTTATCAAGCATTGGAACAGGCTGCCCAGGAAGTGGCTGAGTCACATATAGGTATGCTGCATAGGGACATTGTTTAATGATGGACTTGGCAGTGCAAGGATAGTGGTTGGACTTGATAATCTTAAAGGTCTTTTCCAATGTAAAATATTTTATGATTCTAAGATTCTGTGATGCTATCCTCCAGCAATCCCATCCCAGCACTGCATGTCAAAGCTCAGCTGGAGGGTGCTGACTTTCCAGCTGAATACCACACAGTGAATCATGCACTTCACCTGAGAAAGCTGAAGGTACTTGGTTGTTATCCTACTGCTGTTCCATGGTGGCCTGCCTTTCCCAGTTGATGTGGGTTTGCTCTACAAGCCCTACTGGAGGCTTTGCACACTCCTATTTATCTCAGAGCACCATAGACAGGGTCGATGGGGAATTGACAGTAGTCCTCAGTTTCCTGCAGTCTGCTGTGTCTAGGGTCCCTTGGACATCAGACCCTGATTTTGGTTGCTCTCCAGGGCTGCAGAGGGATTCAGTACTCCATAGACACAATTCTCAATCAAAATCAACATCATCCCTAAGCAACACTGAACAGCAGTGATAGCTACCTGAGGACAGATCCAGGCTCAGTCTCTTTCTTCAGCCTCACTGGGCTGTCCCAGGGATTTTCCCAAATGCCACTGAGAAAGAGAGCACAGCTGACAAGGGTGGGCATCAGCCTGTCCTTGGGCACTGTTTCCTGGGCCTGGCTGCAGGACTAAGAGCCAAGTGCCTAGGACTGGTGGACACAGGAAAATTGCCCCCAGAAGCACCACTGCTTCCAGAAGGGAGGAGCAGACATTCAGTCCAGACTCAATCTTTTCACTTGAAGAGCTCTACACTCAGGTGAAATCAGTCCCACACTCCTCATAAAGATGTATCTGCTGTGTTCATGCCTCCTTATGAAGTGGTGACATGGACTCCCTTCACTGTCAGTGTGCAGAAAGAAGAGCTTTGAGAACATGATTAGTCTGTTCTGAAATGAAAATCAGGACGGGGAAAAGCAAGTGCCCTTTGGAAGTGCTAATGTCCTGCCAGTGAGTGTAAAGAGAGACTTGCTGCCAGCCAGCCTTCCACAGCTCTGCAGTTTGGGGACTTTGCCAATCACATTAAAGTGTTTCCACAACAAAGCCCAAAATGGATGAAATGATGAACTGTTGAAAACTGATGTGGGGTTTTAGATGTGGAAATACCCTGACACATCTAGCATGAAGCATAGTGATTTACATATTTTTAATTAAAACTTAAAAAATACATTCAGATACTGGACAGGGGGAAGGACTGTCTTCTGCAAGGAATGATGGCTGTAGGTAGGCATACCAGACATTGCCAAATTTTCTCTTGAACCAGAGCATGATTCTGTGAAATAGCCACAAGAATGGGGCTCAGATGCATCCAGAAAATGTCAGATTAAACAGAGAAATACATGTCCATTTCCTAAAGCAGCAAGCCAGGTAGTGGGGCTTTTTAGGGGACTCATATGAGTCCCTGATAAAATGAAGCACCCAAAAACTGGAATAAAAACCTGTGGGAGGACCACCCCTGCAGTGTTCCATTGGAGAATTGTTGCCAGTTGGGGTTTGTGACCCCTTCCAAGTGCTGATCTCCAGAGCACAGTGAGGTATTCTGGGTTTACCCAGAAGAGAACAGGGGGAAGTGGAAGCATTAGGATCTAGGCTCAGCCCAGCCTAAGGTGGCTGTAAGGTGAGTGAGATGAGCTCACTGGGGAAATGGTGGCTTCTCACTGCTTGTGATGTCCAGGAGTACTTACGCTTTGGTGAGGAACTTCTGCAGGATAGAAGTTATAGGAGAGAGGGGGTGAATCTGTTTGCTCCCACTGAGACCCTTTGAAAAGCCACTTCACTTTTTCTGGAAAGCCCACTCCAGAGCTTTCTTCACTTCTTTGTTCCTGAGTGTGTAAATGAAAGGGTTCAACAAAGGAGTTACCATTGTATTAAAGGTATTTACGAGTTTGTTCAGATCCAGGGAGTTCTGGGCTGATGGCTTGACATACAGGAAGATGGTAGAGCCATACCAGAACGTGACGACACTGAGATGGGCAGAGCAAGTAGAAAAGGCCTTTTTTCGGCCATGGACTGACTGGATTCTCAGGATGGAAGAGATGATGTACATGTAGGAGACCAAGGTTACCACACAGGAGGCCAGTACAACAATAATGGAGACAAGGAAGGTTGCTAGCTCTACAGACCGCGTGTCACTGCAGGAGAGGGCAAGGCAGGAATCTATATCACAGAGGAAATGATTGATGATATCTGGCCCACAGAACGTCAGCCTTGATGTCAGAAAGGCCAGCAGAGAGATGGCCAGAAAACCTCCCAGCCAGGAGCTGAGCACCAGCTGAGCAGAGAGGACGCTGTTCATGAGGGAGCTGTATCTCAGGGGGTAGCATATGGCTATGTACCGATCATAGGCCATGACAGACAGAAGAAAACACTCAGTGGAGCCTAGGGAGAGAAGAAAGAACAACTGGAGGATGCAAGCACTGAAGGAGATGGTCTGGCTAGTCCCCAGCATGACTCCTATGGCTTTGGGAACAGCACCAGTAGTGTACCAGATCTCCAGAAAGGAGAGATTACAGAGGAAAAAATACATTGGGGTATGGAGGCTGCTGCTCATCCACACGAGGGCTATGATGGATGCATTGCCTATTACTGCCAGGGAGTACATCAGTGCAAATACCACCGCTAGTGACACTCGGAAATGCCAAGTGCCTGGGAAGCCAAGAAGGATGAATTCTTCCACACTTGTCCCATTTGCCATGTCCTCCCAAGTATTAACGTCCTTCTGCAAAGACAGGAAAGTTTCTGTGAGCATTTGCATGCCTGTGCTGGTTCTTCAAATGTTACTAGTAGTGAAACAAAACCATAATCCCCGACAAAGTCATTGGTGCATAACTTGGGAAAACAGTATCACACAGTATCACAGTATCACAGTATCACACTATGTTCGGGATTGGAAGGGACCTCAAAAGATCATCTAGTCCAATCCCCCTGCTGGAGCAGGAACATCTAGGTGAGGTCACGAGGAACATGTCCAGGCAGGTTTTGAATGTCTCCAGAGAAGGAGACTCCACAACCTCCCTGGGCAGCCTGTTCCAGTGCTCTGTCACCCTCACTGAGAAGAAGTTTTTTCTCAAATTTAAGTGGAATCTCTTGTGTTACAGCTTGATCCCATTACCCCTTGTCCTATCATTGTTTGCCACCGAGAAGAGTCCTCGTGGCACTCACCCTTTATATATTTATAAGCATTAATAAGGTCACCCCTCAGTCTCCTCTTCTCCAAACTAAAGAGACCTAGCTCCCTCAGCCTTTCTTCATAAGGGAGGTGCTCCACTCCCTTAATCATCTTCATTGCCCTACGCTGGACCCTCTCCAGCAGTTCCCTGTCCTGCTGGAACTGAGGGGCCAGAACTGGACACAATATTCCAGATGAGGTCTCACCAGGGTGGAGTAGAGGGGAAGGAGGACCTCTCTCGATCTACTAACCACCCCCCTTCTAATACACCCCAGGATGCCATTGGCCTTCCTAGCCACAAGGACACAGTGGTGGCTCATGGTCATCCTGCTGTCTCCAGGACCCCCAGGTCCCTTTCCCCTACACTGCTCTCTAATACATAATTTCCCAACCTATACTGGAACCTGGGGTTGTTCCTGCCCAGATACAGGACTCTACACTTTCCCTTGTTAAATTTCATCAGGTTATTCCCCGCCCAACTCTCCAGCCTGTCCAGGTCCCGCTGGATGGCAGCACAGCCTTCTGGCGTGTCAGCCACTCCTCCCAGCTTAGTGTCATCAGCAAACTTGCTGATAGTACACTCTATTCCCTCGTCTAAATAGTTAATGAATATATTGAATAATATTGGCCACAGTACTGACCCCTGAGGCACTGCACTAAATACTGGCCTCCAACTAGACTCCACACCATTGATTACCACTCTCTGGCTTCTCTCCTTAAGCCAGTTTGCAACCCACCTCACTACTCTATTGTCTAGACCACACCTCTTCAACTTAGTTGAGAGGATGCTGTGGGAGACTGTGTCAAAGGCTTTACTGAAGTCCAGGTAGACCACATCCACCACTCTGCCATCATCCATCCACCTTGTTACATTCTAATAATAATTCTAATAATTCTAATAATAAAAGGCTATGAGACATCTACCCTAAGTTAAATAATCAGGGAAATCATGTGCTGCAGGAACAGGTTTGGACAGTTAGATCTGACCCTGAAAGTCAGGCCTCCATCAAGTGAACATGGAGAATTATTTATCAGATAAAGTACAGACAACTTCTTTAGAACATGGGGATTGCATTCACTTCTGTGAGACAAAAATCTCATTTAGAAAACTGTGGACAGCAGGCTGAGGGTTTCCAGCTATGTGAAAGGCTGTTGCAGTGAGGATAGGGAATTACATACCTGCACTCTTCATGGCAGGCAGCACTGAGTTGTGATTTCAGCAAATGAGACTCAGAGAACAGAAAGCTGCTGTGATAATGTGGCTCTGGAAGATATTCTCTCACCTCTGCTAGTCAGTTTATCACAATGGCTTCTGACTGAGATGGCACTGACACAGGCTGCCAGTATGTCAGTATGTCTCAAGGACTCATGATCTTGTATATTTGCTTTCTTCCAAGCCTCAGCAGAGGAAGCTTTTGCAAATACCTCCATTACCTCCACTGACACCTGCTTCTCAGCACAGCTACTGGGGAGAAGATTCACCTCTCTGTAATTTTGCCATCTCAGCATCAGGGGAAGGACTTCTGATGAGCAAGTGGAAAGACGTTCAATGAAATATTCCTATCTTAGCTTACTCTCTTTCTTTGTGAGTGGACAGACAATAGGCAGGAAGGAGAGATGACTCATTTTATATACATTGCCAAAAGCCAATATAAAGAAGTGCCAGGTTGTCTCTGAGGACTAAGGCAGGAGTCTAGTGAGAGGCTCAGATGAATAAGTCAGACATCTCAACTTGGGCAGTAACTGAATTAGTAACTGAAGGCAAAATCCTGTGAGTTGAATCCCATTCAGGGTAGCTCTGCTGAGCCAGCTGAAATGCAAGGTATAATCTATGCTCTCCTTGAAGACAAAGGAGAATTCTTGATCTGTTCTCTAGGGAGAACAGATCTCATCCTCAGGTGGGTGTCTCAGATGGAGCTGAATCACCACCTGAAGGATCTCTTTCTCTCCTTTCTTACTCCTTAGGAATTTACATACCACAAATTGCATGTGGCTAAAGAGCAGAGAAATCTTTCTTAATGTGTCTCTCCTTAAACATGTGAGGCATTGGAAGTCTGTGCTATGTATCTTGGGCAGGCTTCACTCACCAGCTGAGCCAATGCAAATGATCCAAACATCTCTTCATGCACCATCCTCCAGATGAAGACTTAGTCTCCTTGGCCAAGGGAGAACATTGGAAGGAGGTTGATTTGTTGGAGGAGCTGTGGATGCAGTGATGTCAGGAGAAGTGCGGATGAACAGCTCTCACCTTGCTGACTCACATCAAGCTGTACACAACTGCCTGACGTTGTTTCATCTCCATCCACCTAGCAGGTATTGATAGCCTGTGCTCCCCATTTTCTTTCCCCTCACAGCTACCACTGTGCTTCCATAAAGTGGGGCCTTGTGTGTAACACTGTGACACAGTGTAAAGTCTCTGCAGTTTATCTGATTATGGGGAGAGCACACGTCAGAGAGTCACCAGCATCATTAGGACAAGAACATCATCACTCTCAGCTCATTACCACACTGAAGTTCCAGCTGGCCACACTGGGGAGTTTTTGTGTTTTCCCTCTGCATACCACAGGGAGTTTGATCTCTGAGGAATCTCACAGAACAGTTGCAGACAAATAAAGCTCTCTCTTCACAGAGGCCTATTAAAGAACAACAATGCAATTCTCAAAAGTGGTTGTAAGGCTGCGTGTTTGTCTCCTGCCTGCAGCTGTGGTATGTGAACACTGTGAGAAACTCAGTGCTCTCTTGTGTAGCCATTTGCAGGCACACAGGAGATGTGGGAAATACTCGTGTTCAACAAGGTCAAGTGCAAGGTCCTGCACCTGGGCTAGGGAAACACCCGATATCAATACAGGCTGGAGGATGAAGGGAATGAGATCAGCCCTGCCAAGAAGGACTTGGTACTAGTAGAGGAAAGACAGGACACGAGCCAGTAATGTGTGCTTGCAACCTGGAAGGCAAATTGTATCTTAGGTTGCATCAAAACAAGTGTGGCTAGCAGGTCGAGGGAGATGATTCTGCCCCTCTACTCTACTCTCATGAGATACCCCCTGCAGCACTGTGTCCAGCTCCGGAGCCCTCAGTACAGGAAAGACATGGACCTGTGGGAGAGGGTCCAGAGAGAGCCACTAAGATGATCACGAGGGATGGAACACCTCTCCTGTGAGGACAGGCTGAGGGAGTTGGGGTTGCTCAGCCTGGAGAAGAGAAGGATCTGGGGAGACCTTATTACAGCCTTTCACTACCTAAAAGGGACCAAAAAGAAAGATGGACACAGACTTTTTAGAAGGGCATGATACAACAGAATGATTTTAAACTAAAAGAGGGGAGTTTCAGACTAGACATGAGGAAGAAATTTTTTACAATGTGTGTGGTAAAATACTAGAACAGGTTGCCCAGAGAGGTAATCAATGCCCCATCCCTGGAAACATTCAAGGCCAGGCTGGACAAGGCTCTGAGCAACCTGATGCAGTTGAAGATGTGCCTGCTCATTCTAGAGGGGTTGGACAAGAAGAATTTTGAACGTCCCTTCCAACCCAAACTATTTTATGATACTATGATTCTATGATTCTGCCCTCACCCCCTTCCACCTCAGAGCAAAACCCTTCTCCTTTGGTCATCTGGGGAGTGTTCAGAGAGGGAAGGACCACACAAGGCCAAGCTTGAATGCAGCAGAACTTTAATGAGTCAAAAGAGGGAAACAAAGTCACTGCAAGTGGAGAACAGCAGTGCAGGAATCCCCAGAGGAATCCAAAATTCTGCCATCCATGGTTGTGAAGAAGTTCATAAATAATGTTCATCTGCCTGCCTCATAGAGGGAGAGGAGACAGATGCTCCCCACCAGACTGGCCCTGAGGGAACCTCATTGCCAAGGGGAACTGAAGCAATCAAAGAAAAAGGAAAGACAGGCAAAGCCATTCAGCTATACTTGAAAACACATCCAAAATCTTGATCCTTTGCCCACTACCATGTTTTGAGTTCCTCAAGATGTCTCCCTGGGCCTTTCCCAGAATCTTCATCAGCGCAGGTACCTTCTGCCAAAGTAGCGGCCGGAAATGCCAGAGAGGTCGCAGCAGCCAGAGTTGATGGGCACTCCATCACAGCTGAGGATTCTGCCAATAGCAGCAGAGATGGAAGAGCCCACAATGGTGTTCTGTGGGAAGGAGCTGAGGATGGGGCCGGGCAGGGTCACCACCACAGCAGGAGGCTCGATGACAACTCTGGAGTCCTGGCACTGCCTGCAACAGGGCTCATTGCAGCTGTTGGCCAGTGGGATTGGGCCACAGGGCCGGCAGGGCAGGCACTGGTTGTAGCAGGACATGTCTTCAGAGTGGAGATGAAACTTGGAGAGAAGCAAAGCACAAGAGAGGGTGAGGAGCAGCCTGGTTATCCTGCAAAAAGGAACCAAGGCCACTACTGAGTGGGGAGCCAGAAGCTGTACCAGGAGCAATGTGGTCTTCATCACCCTACATGGAGCGACCTGGAACTGGGAGACTCTCTCCTAGTGTGTAAACCAAAATCCCACTCTGCCATGTCCCAGCATCCCTCTAAGCAGCAGACCTTCTCCTTGCCTCCATCTCCCATGACAAGAAGAAGCAAACCCCAGGACAGGACACATCAAATATGAGCAGAGATGTCCATTGATAAGACATGACAAGTTTAATAAGGAGGAGAAGGGGGTTCAGACTCACCTGGTTCCCAAGAAGAAAGAGGCAAGTGAAGTGGATGAGAGAGCAGGGACTTGAGCTGCCTTTTATACCTGCCCTTCTCCGCCATAGGACCAGAGGCACCCTTGGCAGAGGTAACAATTTTTGTACAAGCTCATCTTGAATGCAAACCATCACAGCTAATGATATGGGCTGTGCTTTACTTTCCAACACTGCTGCCTTTTCATTTCCAGGTTTGTGCCATGCCCATTCTCCAATGAAATCTTCTTCTGATCCATGGGATGAAAGGCCCCAGGATTTCTAGGGCAGGAAGTCAGCAGTACAGCAGAAGACTTCACTCAAGTACTGAATGTGTCTACAACAGGCACAAGGAGTCAGCCTGGGACACTCTCTTGGGGCTCTTTGAAATGCCGTTGTCAAGAAGAAGTTCTAACCATCCTCATTTGGATGCGCAGGGCTCCTGCATATGAGGAGGTGCCAAGTTCTTCTCTTTCCTGCCTTCCTCAGCTCACCCTTATGGTCCTTTTTTTTTTTTCCTTCCCAGGTGTGAGTGTTGTGCTGCTTGGTTTCTGACCCCATCCTACCCAACACTGCTCAGTCCATATGGGTCCTCAGCAGAGTCCATGAACTTCTCCAGGAACATGGTTTATGGTGTTGCTATGGGTGTTCTTTTCCTGTGTATACTTGTAAGCAGCCGGGTTTGTGCTGATGCATGTGGGAGCATAAATTTGTGTATAACTCCTTGCTAGTGTGCATGAGCCTGCATGTATGTGTGTGTCCTTGTGTGTTATACACCATGAGGGAACGTGCTGCTCATGGACAGGACACTCCACTGCTCTGTCCATGAGCAGCACAGAGCAGCAGGTTCCCAGGGTCAGAAAGAGGCTGAGTGCATCTGAGTGGTGATGGTACAAGCCTGCTGGAGATCTGTCCAGGGGAGAGGCCCTCAAATGCAGCCCCCATCTCTTGAGCCATCATTTTCCTGTCTTTTCAAAGCTCTCAGTCTTCTGCTGCTGATTTCAGGCTAAACAGGGATGGTTTCACTGTAGTTTGTATCCTTGGTTTAATTCAGTGTAACAACATTGGGAGTATCTCAGCATGGCTGGCAGTCTCCCCTCCCTGCATCTTCCAGGACAGGAAGCAGCTGCTCTCCCCAGTGCTAGAGTTCAAAAGGATGGAGTTTGCTCTGTGGGCAAGGAGGAAGGCTGAAGAATCCTGCCTACCTCGTGCTGACCATCCCTGAGTGGATCTGCTTCCAATGCACTCTTGAATGTATCTGGAATGGAACACAGCCCATGACACTGGATTAGGGAATGAATCCCCAAAAGTCAGCTGCTGTCCTTCTTTCTGAAAAGGTTTGTGCTTGATGGGTAGTTTTTTTAAGCCTCCCCTCCTGAATGACTCTCATTTGGAGCTCAGATCCAACTTGCAGGCAGTGCAGTTGAGGGCTTTCCTCCTTCCCTTCAGTGACCTTGAGATCAGTGCCAGGGAGCTCCGCTGGAAGAGCTCAGCCAGGGCTGATTCCCCTCTCCATGAAGCTGCTTTGAGCTGAGGCTTGACTGCATCTGAGGGACAAATCCGTTGCTTTCTCACAAAGTAACAGGCACTGTGGACAATGGGAAGCGTGGGGGATTTGTGTACGTAGAGCGTAGCAAGACCTTTAGTGTCCTCCCCTGTACTTCCTTCATGACCAAATATGAGATGAATGGGTTCAGTGGAAGGATGATAAGTCGGGTAAAAAATTGCCTGGACTACCAGGCTCAGACAGTTGTGATCACAGTGGCCTGGCTGCCCCAAACGTATTAGTGAGGTCAAGTGGTTGGGGTCAGTCGTAGGAGCAATACTGTTTGATGTTTTCATGAATGCCATGAGTCATGGGAAGTGGGGAACAGACTGTAACTGTCAAATACACCTGCTGTCTAAAAAAACCTGGACAGGCTGGAGAAACTTGCTTACTGGAGCAACATGAATGCCAAAAAGAGCAAGGACAAAGCTTTGCATATGAGGAAAAAAACAGATAGTTTTTTCATACAGGCTGGGACTGGCTACCTGAGAAGCAGATCCCTGGAACATGATGTGGGGTTTTAAGAGAGACTCAGCTGAAGATGAAACAGCAGTGTGCCCTTGCAGCAAACAGGACCAACTTCATCCTGAACTGTGTTACTCAAATTCTTGAGAGCAGGTCCAGGAAAATGATCCTGCCCCTTTGGCACATCTAAGATCACATCTGGAGTACTGCATCTGGGGAGTGGTCCCTGGTCCAAGAATGATATCGCCAAACTGAACTGAGTTCAACACAGACCACCATTTAAATTAGGGGGCTGATGAGCATGACATGCAAGGAGAGACTAAGAGAACTGGTCCTGCCCATCTTGAACAAGAGAGGTGTCAGAGGAAAAATTCCTTCTTTCTGCAACTACTTTTTTCAGACAAACAGAAGAAGATGGACCTAATCAATGAAAGTACCCAAGAGTTTGTACAATTCCATCATGAGAGGTGCTAAAGAATGGATTGAATGTGACTGTGAGCAACATGATCTAATGGGGTGTGTTCTGAGAAGAGGGGTGATCCAGATGACCTTCGGAGGTCCCTTCTCACCTGCATTCTGACCTGGTGATTTACCCCCTTCCTTTCCCACCCTGACCCCTTCACATCCATGGACACAATAATACTCACATCCCCTCTGCCACAACACAACTTTCAGTCATTGTGCTGGGGCTACGCAGAGGCAACTGAAGGAAGGCTTTCAGGCTCCTCACTGCAAAGCACAGGAAATCAGTGGCTGCTGTTTCCAGCCCCTGAGCTCGGAGACAGCTCTCAGAAGCTGGTCCATCTCCTGGGTCAGGGCCTTGCAGTTGGCACTGTGTGAGCTTCATCTTGCTGGAGGACAGGCAGAGTCCATTTCCCAGAAGCCAAAGTTGTGGCCGTGCAGAGCCCCGGGAGTCCTGTGACCCCGCTGAGACCCCAAGTGGCGCCGGCGCAGGACTCAGCCCCGGGGTGGAGCTGGTGGTGAGAGGAGGGAGAGAGGAGAGAGGAGAGTGGAGAGGAGAGAGGAGAGGGGAGAGTGGAGAGGAGAGAGTGGAGAGGAGAGAGGAGAGAGGAGAGAGGAGAGACTGGAGCAGAAAGCCGGGGCTGGCAGGGGGCAGTGAGGCACAGGCGGCAGAGCAGCAGTGCCGGGGTGCAGGGCTGGCAGGACTGGCTGTGGTGCTCCTGGGTGCGTGGGGGATGGGGCTGAGCCTGGGTGTTCTCAGAGGTCCCTTGATGCTGTCTTCCCCTCTGGCTTCCTCACGGCTCTCTGTCCTCCAAGCGTCCTCCCATCCTTTTCTCATTCCATATTCCATCAGAAAACTCTTATCTCTGTTATTCATCAGACTCTTCCTTTCTTTTCACCTGTGTCTTTCCATATAATTCATGGAGACATTCCATCCTCTGTTTGTCTTCTTTCCTTCTTTCTTTCTTCCTTTCTTCCTTTCTTCCCCTCTTTCTTCTTTTCTTTCTTCCTTTCTTTGTTTCTTTCTTCCTTTCTCTCTTTTTTCTTTCTCTTTCTTCTTTCTTTCTCTCTTTCTTTCTTCCTTTCTTCCTTTCTTCCTTTCTCCCTTTCTCTCTCTTTCTTTCTTTCTTTCTTTCTTTCTTTCTTTCTTTCTTTCTTTCTTTCTTTCTCTTTCTCTCTTTCTCTCTTTCTCTCTTTCTTCTTTCTGTCTTAATTCTTTGTTTCTTTCTTTCTTCCTTTCTCCCTTTCTCTCTTTTTTCTTTCTTTCTTTCTCTCTTCTTTCTATCTGCTTTCTTTCTTCCTTTTTCCCTCTTTCTTTCTTTCTTCTTTCTTTTTCTCTCTCTTTCTCTCTTCTTTCTCTCTTTCTTCTTTCTGTCTTCTTTCTTTCTTCCTTCCTTTCTCCCTTTCTCTCTTTTTTCTCTCTTTCTCTCTTTCTTCTTTCTGTCTTCTTTGTTTCTTTCTCTCTTTCTCTTTCTTCTCTTTCTCTCTTTTCTTTCTTTTTTCCCCTTTCTTTCTTCCTTTCTTCTTTGCTTTCCTCCCTCCCCACCATTACTTGTTCAAGATTTCCTCTCTCCTTCTGCAGGATTTGTTCTGGGAAACAGCAGGAAGGCCTGGGCAGAAACCAGGACTGAGATACTTTTTGTTCTTTTTCTCCTCGGTAGTGACTGCAGGCAGAGCCCAGGTGCGGCAGGAGCTGTCAGCAGACATCACCAAGGGCATCGGCATCAGCATCAACTGCTCACACCTGGACGTTCAGGGAACTGTGAATATTCAGTGGAACCGTCAGCTTTCAGACCAGGCTCCACATCACATTTTAACAAGCTTCACTAGTAATAAACCAGTGCCAAACCCGACAAGTTGGCTGTCAGTGGCGGCAGACCGCCGGTCCAGCGCCCTGTGGCTCGCCCGGTCCCGGCGCGGGGACGCGGCGGTGTATTACTGCGCTGTGGGAGACACGGGGAGAGGAGCCGGGGCCGGAGCCGGGCACGAACCGCCGCGGGCGGGGTGACAGTCCTGGTGTGCCCGCCAGGGGGCGCTACCGCTCAGACAGCCGTGGCCCCCCCGGCCCCGCCCGACCGGCCCCGGCAACTGCCTCAGTATCAACACCGGCACCGGCATCTCGGGGTCCTCCTTACAGTCGCCGTCTGGGCTCAGCACCTCTTCTCATCGACGGCTGCTGCGGGTCTGTGCTCCTGAAGGCAGCAAAGAGCTGCACTTGGGCAGCGCTACATGTGGAGACTGAGACGGTCTGTGCAAGGCAGGGAGGGGAGTAGGGTGTTTACCACAAGGCTCTCTTGCCTCCCCAGAAACGGCTCAGCGTGTTCTGGGAAATGTGGCATTCTCTGGCCTGTCTGTAAAGACCTGCAGCATTGTCTCAGAAATGCCTCACAGAGGTCATCGTTTCCCATCCAGTCCGTGGCAGCCTGGTCCTCCTGTTGCCTCCATTCTTCTCTCACCAAGGATGCTGAGTTCTTTCTGCCTTTTAGGAAGACAAAGTGACTGTTGTAGGTCGTTCACATGAAGACACAGCACAGGCAGTTCATGGTGTCACAAGCAAATTGATCCCAAATGCTCCAGAGGGTTGCTCACCCTAGTGGGCGTCTCATCAGAGCTTATCTCCCTTGTGAAAATACACCAGCAGATCCCACCCAGTGTTTTTTCCCTTCCAAGGACACACACAAGGATCTCAACACAACATTTTTATTGACACTAAAAGGTTCTGTGGTCATTCCAATTATACAATTACAAATTATGCATTTATGAAACCAATGCCCTCAGGAGTTACCAGAGTTGCAATGGGAGTCAGCCCTTACATGGCAAAGGTCCATTCCAACAAACCAGAAATTATTGTCAGAGCTCTGCCATGTTCTCTTTACTGTGGTCTACCACCTGCTCCACAGCCCTGGCAAGGCCAGACTGTGATCTGCACTCAAGTGGTTACCTTGCCTTGCAGCCATGGTTGCTTTTATTCCTCTGGCACCAATAGATACAAGGGATTTACCCCAGCACACCTCTGGTTCCTCTCTCTAGCCTGGGTAGTTGATTCCTTCTGGACATGACAAAGCTGTTCCAAACAGAGCAGTACATTGCCTTGAATGAAGCACAAACGTATTTAAACAGGGTGACCTCACCAAGTAGCACATGGCTCTGCTTGTCTTTGTCTTCTCCACGGGTCTCCTAACCATGGCAGGAATGGCCTCATGCTTGTCACTGCGGGGAGCAGCCCCTGAGGATACTGATGTAGTTCTTCCTTGGCAGACTTTCCTTCCCAGAGATCTGCATCACCACCCTTGTTCCCAAAATGCTGGAGACTTTTTATGGCATGAGGACTACCATTTCTGTAGTCAAGTGGTTTCTTTCAACCCACCACACCTGTGCTGGGACAAGTGTTCCACAAGCACAGCTGTAGCCTGGCCTGGCTCAGGGGTCCTGGAGGCGCTGGGCAGCTGAGTGCTGGTGGGGGATGTCCCAGCCTGTACTCTCTGGTTGGGCTGGTGTCTGCAGGTTCTACTGTGTCCCCAAGGCAGGATTGGTGCTTGTGCCCTGGGGCTGCCTGTGGGGCAGGGAGAGAGTGGAGGACTCTGGGAGTCCCAGGCAGGGTGAGGAGCTGGATTGCCCAGGTACTGGCAATTCACCCCAGTGGTAGTGGTGCAGGTCTTGTGTGGGAGGAGGTGAGGCCCTAGGCATGGTGAGAATGTGTCCTGTGGCCAAATAGATAGAGAGAGTCAATGGCTCTGCCCCAGGTCTCAAGTAGGAGGAATGTGCATGGAACCTTGCCTGGTCTGTTAGGCCCTGTATGCCTGAGCCAGAATTTTGAGCTCTGCAGTCTGCGAGACCCTAGAGAGCACAACTTTCTATAGGAACACCATCTGTAAACTGTGGAGAGTTGGCTGAAAATCGGTGGTTTGGTTCAGGGATGTACAGAGGAAAGACATTTTGTGACACTTATGTTTGCATAGCTGGGCTTTCAGAGCCCTCATCCCTCATTCCTCTTCCATGGCCAGCACAAGCAGAGGACAGAGGTGACATCATCTGAAGGATGAATTGAGGAGAGGACTCACTTTGGAAGAGGAGGAGGAGAAGGGGCTTCAGGAAGAAAAAGCAGAGATTTTGGCTGGCTTTTATATCTGCCCTTCCTTGCTGCAGGACCAGAGGCACCTTAGCAGAGGTAACAATTTTCTGACAAGCTCATCTTGAATGCAAACCATCACAGCTAATTATATGGGCTGTGGTTTTGTTTCCAGCACTGCTGCCTTTTCATTTCCAGGTTTGTGCCATGTCTGCTCCTCAATAAAAACTTCTTCTGATCCCTGGGATTAAAGGCCCCAGGATTTCTAGGGCAGGAATGAAGCAGTGCAGGCAGGCGACTCAGCTGTAGTGCTGAATGGGCCCAGAACTGGCAAGTGGTGTCAGCCTGGGACACTCAGTTGGGGCTGAAATGTCGCCTTCAGGAAGAAGCTCCAGGACATCCTCAGCTGGATTCCCAAAGAATCCTGTGCATGGAGATGTGCCATGTCCTTCTCTTTCCTTCCCTCCTCAGCTCACCCCAATTGTCACTTGTTGTTGCCTCCCCAGGTGTATGCATTGTGCTGCTGTTTTTGACCACACCTTGCTTAACCCTACCCTCAGGAAGAACAATTGACCTATTTTGATTTGTCTCCTCTCTGTGCAGTCTGTCAGTACATAAATAGTGCCATGGACTTGCCTGGGGCCTTGTCGTTCCCCAGAATAATCACCTGCTGTGGTTGTCCCGAAGTGTCCTCTGCAGAGTCCATGGTTGGTCGTGCTCCTACATGTGTTCTTGCCTTGTGTGTATGAGCCTGCTAGAGATCCTTTCAGAAGTTCTGCCTCTTCCTCCTGAGCCCTCCTTTTCCTGCTCTTCTAAAGGTCTTAGTCCTCTGCTGCTGATTTCAGGTCACAACAAGGATGGTTTCACTAAAGTTCAGATCCTTTGTTCAATTAAACGTAACAGTATTGGAAGTGCCTTAGCATGGCATGCAGTCCCCATCTACCTGCCTCTCCAGGCCATGACACAGCTGCTAGAGAGTTCAAAGGGATGGCATTTGCAAGGAGAAAGTCTGAGGAATCCTGCGGACCTCATGCAGTCCATCCTTGAGTCGATCTGCATCCAATGGTACATGGTGTCTGGGATGGGACACAGGCACCTCCTGTGCACAGACGAATGCCAAATGTACT
The DNA here is from genome assembly GCF_964273445.1 of Streptopelia decaocto. Lineage (NCBI taxonomy): Eukaryota > Metazoa > Chordata > Aves > Columbiformes > Columbidae > Streptopelia > Streptopelia decaocto. Next base: position 1,613,741 of record NC_138677.1, on the reverse strand, counting down.
TTTGCAGCCCATGGATCAAGTGCTGTGTCAGGCAGGGGCTGAGACAGGAATAAACAGGTACTGAATGAAAAGAACATGGAGTCTGATGTTGCTATGCTGTGAGTGGAAGGAAAGACCCTGTGACTTCCACAGGGATAGCCAAAGAACTGATGGCTGCTTTGATATTCAGCCCCCAGCACCATCATGTCCCACACTGGAATCTCAGTCTGAGTGCCCAGCAACTGCTTCTGGAAGGGACATTGGATTTGAGGTCGCATCCTCCAAAGCCTGATGTTGTCCTATAAGGATGTCAAGAAGAGACCCTCTTTCCAAGAAGGGCTCTGAATAGTGAATAAAGTTTCTGAGCCCATATCCCCTCCTTAATATTTGTCTGCCTGAGCTGAGGTCCAACTTGGAGACAGCGCAGTTGAGAGCTTCCCTCCTTCCCTTTAATGACCACAGTGAAACCAGTGCTGGGAGAGCCAGGGCCGAGTCCCCTCTCTGTGGAACTGCTTCTGAGCTGAAGATCTAGTGTAACCAAGAGCCAACCTTATTGCTTTCTCATAAGGTAAGAGACGCTGTGGAGAAGGGAAGAGCAGGGGAGGTCTGTACCTGCAGTTTGAAAGGACCTTTGACACCCTCCTCTGTACTGGCTGATGATGAATGACTTATTTATGAGGCTGATAAGGTGGGTGGAAAATTGGCTGGACTACCAGGCTCAAGGAGTTGTTAACTTGAAGAAACAGGCTGACTGGTACCTTATGATGACCAAAAAGAGCAAGGGCAAGGTTTTGTATCTGGGGTAGAAAACAGACCATGCAGTGACACAGGTTGGGGAGTTGCTGCTAGGAAGCCAGTTCACAGAAGGTGATTTGTGTTTTTAGGAGACACTTAGCTGAACACAAGACAGCAGAGTGACCTTGCAGCAAAGACCAACCAGATCTGTGCTGTGAGTGCCAGCAGGTACAGGAAAATGTGCCTGCCCCTCTGTCTATTTGAGATCATATCTGGAGTACAGCTGCCAGGCTGGGGCTCCCTGGTCAAAGAATGATACCAACATACTGGAAAGTCCAACAAGAGCCATCAAGGGGTACGTTGTCAAACCTGACAAGTGAGGAGAAGCTGAGAGAACTGGGCCTGCTTATCTTTGAGATGCCTCAGGAAGACCTTCTTGTTCTCTACAACTACTTAATCAGAGGAGGGAGAGAAGATGGGCAAAGATTTCGGAAGTGCTCAGAAAGAGGAGTAGACACCAGCAACTGAGACATGAATAAATCTGACTAAGCAATAGACTAAAAGAAATAACAACTGGAGCAGGTTTCCCAGGGAGCTTGTGCAACTATTTATCCTGGGACCTGTTCAAGGCTGGACTGCATGTGGTCTTGCACAACCTGGTCTAATGGGATATGCTCCAAGCAAGGGGTTAATCCATATGGCCTCTGGAGGTCCCTTTCCACTTACATTCTGACTATGCAATTCACACTTTACCCCTGCTCTCCTTGGCCCCTGCATACCCATGGGCACATTTGTCCCCACAATGCCTTTGCCTCAGCAGAACTTTTAGGCATTGTTCTCTGACTACAGAGAGGGGCAGCTGAAGACACAAAATCCTGACACCGGCTTGCTTTTTACACACATGGTACACACTTATTATGGCTGCCTGCTGGCTAACAGTGCCAGCAGCTGATTTAGCAATGCTGCATGCTCCTTCTGAGAAGAATTCTAACATACCCATCTGGCTGGCGCCTTGCTTCCTGATGTTACACTTGCAAAGCATAGCAAGTAGCTGGATGCCTTCCAAGGGAGGCAGCTCACAATAGGAGGAGATTTGAATCGGAGGCTTTCAGGCCCTGGGCACATGCCAGCCCTGCTGGGGGGCTCTCAGGCCACAAGGTTCGTCCTTCTGCTGCCTGTGCAGTGCTGGGCACACCCTCCTCCCACCACTCCTGTGGTTGTGGAGACTGCCCCAGTGCTAAAAGCAATTGAGGAGATGGACGTCTCCAGCAGTGGAGCTCCATGAGCTCTGATGAGTCATATTAACTGAGAGACATAAGGGCTTGGCTCAGGCAGTGGAAAACCCCTCTTGATGCCACCGACTATTTAATATTTAGTTGTCTTTTGATGACATGGTATTTATCTTAAGGCATCTTCATCTGGCCAGCTGCTTCTTTGCTGTCCCAGCCTCAGCATTTGCATCTTCAGGGCACCTGGCTCAACCCAGACCTTTTGCTGCCGTGTGAGCATGTCAGGGCAGAACCCCTCCCTGCTTTGAAGTTGGAACTGGTCCCAGACCTCCATGAGCACCCTACGGTGATCACCAGGGATGGGCTGGATCTTGTTAGACTTTCATATTACTTTGCCTTATTAGGTGCAGAACCCCTGGATCTGCAGCAATATGGATGTTCTCAAGCTTTGCCTTTGTCTCTCATGCACACACTTGGCATGTGAACAGGCTAAATGCCCAAAAAAAAACACTGCAGCTTGTATCCCAATACACTTTCTCTCTTCTCTGTAATGAGAACACAATCAAACTTCTGTCCAAGTCACAAAAGTCCTAAAGCCCTCTGCTGTCATTAAATCCACCAGGAATGGCTGGTGCCTGAGTTGGCTTCTTAGCACTGGGCTTTCAAGGACTTGCCTAAATTAGTGCACTTTTTTTGCAGGTGAGTAGGTGTGTGTGGTGTCAGTGTTCGTGTACATGTGTGGGCACATGTGTGCAGATGCACATGGAGATGTCTGTGTTTGTACATGAGCTTCCGTATGTATCAACATGCAGGTGTTAGTGTGCCATACCAGCCTCCTTCTCTGTGTTATCCTTCCCTCTGTCGACACTCAAGTGCTCAGTGAGCAAGGTATTGGTCTAGGGTGATCAGAGTGGAGCCAAAAGGGGATTCTTGACTGTTTGCGGAGTATGTGGAGTGTGGGACACAGTGCTGTGGGCCCTTTCAAGGCACTGTTCCTGGCAAGTGAGGGAGGCTGCTGCAGACCAAGTGACCTGCCTTGCTTTGCCTCTCCCTAGAAATGCCCTCTGGAGCATGTCCTGTGGTTGGGGAGCCTGAGCAGTGGTGTCCTTGAGTAAGCAGCCTGGGGATTGTAGCAGGCCAGTGGGAGGCCTGTGGCCTCCTCCTGAGGACAGATCTTCCTCCTAGTCTCTATGGAGCTCTGCTGGGAGGTAGCTGGGCAGAAGATCACCTTGAAGGTCAGCACAAATTCCTGTGCAGAGGGGAGAGAGAAGCAGGAGAGAGGCACAGCAGGAAGAGAGGCTGAGGCTGCTGCTTAAATGTCCCGAGGGTGGCCAGAATCTTTCCAAATTACTGGTTTTGTCCACAGAGGAGTCGGAACGAGTCATTCCCCTGTGGATAGGGAACTACTCAACTGCAAGAAAGTGTTGGGCTTGCTGAAACAACTCAGCTCAAGGCCTTGCTCAAGGGTTAGCTTGGCAGCAGACATCAGACTCACTCTCTGACCCTACAGATCTTCAAACTCCTCACAAGCAAAACCCAGGAGGGAAGGGAGGAAAAGCTGTTGAGAAGGGAGGTAACTTTTTCAAGAGAGACAAGTGAACCGAAGTTCTGATACACTAATTCAAAATCTCCTTTTCCTCTCAGCTGCTACTTAGGGTTTATGTTTGGCTTTTGAAGGGAATGCATTTACCTGCAAATAAACTTGGGAGCAACTTCATTAGTTCAACCTCATGTCTGTGTGCAGACCTCAGCATTTGCAATCTGCAGGAAGCTGTGCTGGTAGCAGACACACAATCCTCTGCTATGGAATTGTTTCTCACATAGGAACTGGGGGTACTCGTTCCAGACCCCCATGTCTCCATGAAGAAGATCACAAAGAACACCAGGGAGGTGATTGTCATGCATTCTTTGTTGCTACCAGTGGGGTAGATGAGCCACTTGCTGATAACAAGGTTGAGGCTGGGGCTGTGTCCCCAGCGAGAACAGAGGGCGCATGGATGTTCCAAGCTGCCTGGGTGGAGCTTTTCTTTGTCGGTGTTTGTTTTGGTTTATTGTCATGCCAATAGATAGCAGAAGGAAAAAGTACACCCTCTGCCATGACTGAAGTTCTAGAGGGAAATAACATAGTGGAACCAGTTTTACTGCGTCTCTGCCTTGAGACAAGAGAAATCCTGTTGCTGTCAGGGAGGACGGATGTGTCTGTGATTATTACTAGAGGTCAAGATGAAAAAATCAGTAATATGTAAATGTAATGGCTCACGTAGTGCAGCTTGTGCTTTACCAGACAGCAGAACATTTTGTGCATGTTTTTATCACTGATAATAAGACTGCACCTTAATGCCATGTGCTGTTGGAACATTTAAGACCCTGTTTGCATAAATCAATGTCTGGATGTTTCTCATGCCCAGATTCAGCATTTGCAGTTAAATGGGAATTCAAATTGTAACTGCTCAGAAGTGGTAATTTGTGACCAAGGAATGATCTGCCATAGAGGGCAAGAAGGCCCAACTTCAGAAAGGGTTAAACTGTCTGGAAGCAGGGACGTCAGATGCAGAAAGACTCATGTACAGAAGTACAGCTTCCCTGGTTGAGGAGATAAGAAACACCCAAAGCATAGTCTTGTAGCCATCCTAGAATGGGAGTGCTGAGGACACACCTCTGAGCAGGAGAGATGGATTGAGGGATGGGCACATGGCTGAGCTAAGTGCCCCATGCAACAGCTCATAGGACTGGTGATAATGGAAATATATGTAAGGAACCTGTTGTGATGCATCTTTGCATACCCCTTGTAGAACCACTTTTGGTAGTAGTACTCTGCCCAATACATTGTTCTTTTTGTATTTTTTTTTGCTAATTTTAATTCTTTAAGCACAAATGTGATTGATTTGCCTCAAGGGGTAATGTAAATATTCCCCTACTGCTTGCCTGCTGCAAGTCTGGCTTCTCCCAGACATGGAGTCCCCCGCTGCTGTGGGAGCTCATCACTATGACACCACTCCCTGTGCAGGAGCTGTGGATGATCATAGATCCCTCTAACTCCTCTGAGGAGATTTTAAGGAGCCCAGGGGGCTGTAAGGCTTCATTTGTATGTTGTTCTCTTTGCTTAATGGTTATGAACATGGAGAGCTCTTGATCCTTTGGCAATTGGGGCGATTCTGTGTGGTTTGCTTTTCCCCTCAGGCACAGGCTTTGCACTTGGAGTGGCTGAACATCTGGAGATAATCTGATTAATTGACTCTAATCCACCTGAATTCTTATTAAAGAGAGCAAACAAGTCCAAAGATCTCTGTCAAAATGCCCTTGAGGAGTCTGGGTGGGTCTGGTTGGTGCTTGATGTATCAAATCAGTCATGAGCTTGCAGGAATTTACTGAGTCTGAGGGTCTGAGACTAAGGCCCTGGCATCCTGGTTCCCAGAAGGCTCTGCCCTACAGTCAGGGTCAGCCGCCTTCAGAGCCACTAACACTGATCCCATCCAGAAAGAGGATCCTGTTCTGCAGATCCCTGGGGGCACAGGGGAAGCAGCACAGCCAGGGCACAGCTCAGGGCCCCTTCCCACAAGCTCAGCCTTGCACAGACAAATCCCCTCCCTCTCCATGGTTCTTGCTCAGCCAAGGAAGCTCCCTGCACCCGGGTGTCTTGCACAGCACAGAGGTACAAGGCACTGTCAGACACCTCAACTTCCTCCACCTGCAGGACGCTGTATTTCCCCGTGGTGTTCAGTGATGTGCTGAGATGACTGTCATGCTTGAGGCCAGATCCTGCGTGATATGAGACCAGTTGGGAAGCTTGGACTTTCCTCTGCTGGTGTCAGAACAAACCTTGAAATGTGGGGGTCTGGGATGTGCATGTTTTTTGGAAGGTGTCTCATTGTGACTTGTCTTTCTTGCTGGGTGACAGTGACCTGTCCCATGATGCCTTGAAGAAGTGAAGGTCAGAAGCTCTGCAGAGAAGGGTTCTGGAAAGCAAACCAGGAATGGACGCAAACCCAGGCAAAGAAGTCCTTGTCCCTTGCCCTGTAGGAGTATCCTGATGCTTGAGGACAGTAAGATGGAGAGTAGTTCTGGGCAGGAGGTTGGAGCTCTCAGCCCAGTGTGCATTCTGAGGAGGGCTGTGCTGTGTCCCTGCTCCTGCTCCTACTGCCCCAGAGGACCAGGGAACATCCTGCAATGTCTGACCTTTGTGTCTGTGGACCAGCACCCCTTGATCAGGCTGAACCATCAATGGAGCTATGGAAAAAGATTTATCCTGCTTTCCCATACTTCTCATCTCAGATGGCTCCTAGCTCCCTGAGTGTGTACAATGTTGAGCTTGAAATAAGGGAATCCTGACTGTGACAACAACTAGAAGAAAACTGGAAGCTGTGGTTGATGTGTCAGCCAGGAAGCAGAATAGAATTCCCTATTAATCTCAATTGGATGAGAGCTTTATAGTCCCTGGGGCAGCTTTGACTAATTTGTGTTAATTTGTGTTACAAACGGAGCAATGTGCAAGTGTAGAGACAGCTGAGATCTCCTGTGAAGACAGAAGGTGGATCAGAAGAGAGAGATGGATTAAAGACTAGAGAATAGCAGGAGAAGAGGTCTGAAATCTCTCTCCTCTCTCCTTTTGAGCAACAAGAGCATATTGAGAGAACCAGTGTAAAGCCACAAATGCGAGGTGACATTTACCAATGTTTTCCTGTAATTCAAAAATATCTCTGTGTATGGACCTGATAAGACTGGTGATGGTTTCCACAGGAGACAAAAAATTACTTTTTAGAGTCATTTTTGTTGGAAGTGACCCTTAAAATCATGGAGTCCAACCATAACCTAACTCTAGCACTAAACCATGTCCCTAAGAACCTTGTCTAAATGTCTTTTAAACACCTCCAGGTATGGCAACTCCACCACATCCCTGAGCAGCCTGTTCCACTGCTGTGAAGCTCTCTTTGTCAATAAATGCTCCCTAACATCTAATCTGAACCTTCCCTGGTGCAACTTGAGGCCACTTCCTCTTGTCCTACCACTTGTTACTCAGGAGAAGAGACCATCAGCCTCCATACTACAATCTCCTTTCAGGTAGTTGTAGACAGCAGTAAGGTCTCCTCTCAGCCTTCTTTTCTCCAGGCTAAACAGCCCCAGTTTGCTCAGCTGCTCCTTATAAGTCTTGTGCTCCAGACCCCTCACCAGCCTTGCTACCCTCCTATGCACTCTCTCCAGCACCTCAATGTCTTTCCTATAGTGGGAGGCCCAAAACTGAACACAGTATTCAAGGTGGGACCTCACTAGTATGGAGTACAAGGGAACGATCACTTGCCTGGTCCTGCTGTTGAGGAAAATCCAGATCTTACCAAGCACTTGCCCCAGGAAGGCAGTGAGGATGAGATACCTGGGGTGCATGCCAAGACCAACCTGCCTGTTGAGTGAGAGAGAGTCAGAAAAGCACCTCCCAGCCCCAAGATAACCAGAGCTATCGGAAATGACGCTGGTGGGGGAGCAAATGTAGAAGTGGGGAAAACAAGTGATCTGTTCTTCCTGGGCCTGAAATACTCCTTCTGGGTTTCTCCCTCTTCCAACAGCAAAACCTGTGGCTCACTAAGCCAAAGGCTTTCTCAGCATTCCCACGATGAAGGGCCCTGGTCATTCTGGGAGCCCCAGTCATGGGAAGGGGCTGTTCCTGGTCTGCTTGCAGTGGAGTCCTCACAGCCCCAGCTGGAATTGCCTGCTCTTCTGCACAAACACTGCTGGGCCATTTGGGAGGTCAGAGGTTTCTTCCCCACTGAGGCTTCACATCTTTCCCTGGGAGCCTCAGCTCTCTGGGGACTCTGTTATTTTAGGAAAAGAAATCTCTTCTGGTTTTGTCTCTTCTCCCCTTTATTTCCTCAGCTGCCTGGGAACAACACCTCTCCCTCAAATCCCCCCAAACAGGAAATGAATTTGCTGTGGATCTGCCCAGGAGTTCTGGCTGTGTCCTTTACTGCTGGGATAACCCACAGTGTGAGAGAGGAACATGGTTCTAATGGCGTTGCTGGGTGCCACAAACCCAGAGATGACAAGGACAACATACTCCCAGTCTAGGGTAAAGGGGGAGCGATCATCAGGGAACAGGATGAGGGACCAGTGGATCTCCCCCTACTCCCAGGGAGCACATGGGGCACCCATTGGAGTGCTGCACTGCGAGGGATGGGGATAGGGTAGCCATGCACCCCAGAGCTGAAAGGACATGTGAAGGGGTGGGGTACTGCAGATGATGACCTCTACCCCCACCCTCTTTCCAGATGAACTCCAGAGTGATCCAGTGCACCAGTCATAGCAGAGGTAACAAACTGTTCATTATCGTTAAGTTAATCTGACCTGAGCAGGCACAGACCCATTTTGTGCTGAGCTGTGTAGATCACTTGGCAAACTTGGCAAAGTTGCTGCAAACACGTCCTTGTGTTGATCTGGGAGTGAGCGCTGTGTCTGCATATAAACGTCCTTCTGCTCAAGAGTAGAAATCAGGAGTGTTTTATTTCCAGGAATATCTCATAAAAACATAAAATACAGCAATGCCAGCAAGTCTCAGCATGGGCAGGATTTGCACTGTGCCCTAAACCCCAGCTCAAGATTGACCTCATGCTCCATAACTCAGGGTTCCCAGCATCAAAATGTGCATAACATCACCTGTGTCATTCCCTTTTACCTTCTTATCTTCAATTAATATCATTTTAATCAACACTGTGGAGCCAGTGTCTCATTCTTACTGGGATCTGTCTCACACATGGAGTTCAGGAGTTCAAGCTCCACACCGACAGCAGAAGGGAATGTCGAGATCACAGGCACTACAAGCACTCCCCACAGTGGCTCAGTGTTGAGACCATGAGCTTGTTTGACAGGAGTCGTAAGCTTTGGAGTTGAGGCCAAGGAGACAGAGTAAAATTTGGACTGGTCACACTGACCACAGCCCCAAGGGATGCCAGATTACAGAGTGAGTCAGAAAGAGATTGACTAAGTTGCCCTAAGGGGCTGGAGATCTGATTTGAGTGAGAGCTGTCAGGAGGCCTCTGGGAGAAGACGGTGGACTCCAGCCAGTTCTCAGCTCTAACAGGATTAGATATTAAACCTGCTAGAGTACATGCTAGAAAGATTGAAATCCCTGAAAGAAACTAGGTAAGCCGAAGGCTCAACTGTTTACCAAAAACATAGCCTTCAGCTAAACCAAGTATTGGAAGTGATGCCTGCTCAGTGACATCACGTTTAATGGCCATGGTATCCTAACCGTGTGAGGGTTATGCAATTAATTGTCCCATAAATCAAGACTTGCATGAATTGCTCTCAACTGTCTCTTAGAGATAATCGGTGAAATTGGTCTTCCTGTGCAAAAGCAGGAATAAACACAGAAGATGAGAAGACACTGTAGAACTTAAAAATCAGTGGCCACTGTACAATGAAGTTAAAACTACCAGGCTCACTGCCCACCAATACACCGGCCTGCATTTTTTGGTTGGGGTGACCTGGAAGAAAAACAGACCCTCCAAATGTAAGACCACACCTCTTAACCAAGAGCAACCCCTCAGTGCTCTAATAGCAACTAGACCAAATATAATTGATCAATGGATTAAGCTTCCCCAAGGAGAACAATGCAGTCCTCTCCAAGAGCCCATATTGATGAGGGGGTTTGCAACATCAGTTTTGGATCAGGACATCATAATGGTGCAGCCATTATTAAGGGTTCACAAAAGGACTGGAAATGCAAGGCCAATACTACAAGCATGTTTAAGCCCTTTACTGAGAGGTTCAAGTCCTCTCCTTCACTTTCCTCACTTGTCTATGACTCAACCTCCTGCCCTAATTTACCTTACCATATCCCAATCATACACTATACCAATCCTAATCTCTGTAGCCTTCTTATACAGTAGTGAAATGGAAGATCCTAATCTATGGGCAAATCCAAAAAGGTCCACACATTGCAGGACCCTTCGGGCTACTACAACCAGTAGCAGACAGAGTAAAACTATTTATTAAAGAAACCATCTGCCCATCCAAAGCGTAGCAAAACCTGTACCCTAAACACCTTCACCATTACCCAAGAGTGATTATACCTCATCTTCTCCTCCGCTGCAAGACCATTCACTCTATTCTTCTTAGCTGACTACCCAAACGTCATACTGATAAATGCTCTACCTTCCTGTTACTCCACACAAGCTCACTCGGTCCACCCTCAGAGCTGTTGTCAAAGCATGGTGCCCAAAAGAGGAGTCACTGTTGAGTGTCCCAACCTCCCATTCCTCTGTCAATGGAGAAGGAACCTCTTGTGCCCTCACTCCCTTCAACCCTAGAGTAACCCCATTCTCCTTTGGTCATCTGGGGAGTATCCACAGAGGGAAGGACCACATGAGGCCAAGCTTGAATGCAGCAGAACTTTAATGAGTCAAAAGAGGGAAACAAAGTCACTGCAAGTGGAGAACAGCAGTGCAGGAATCTCCAGAGGAATCCCAAAGTCTGCCATCCATGGTCGTGAAGAAGTTCGTGCAAAATGTTCATATGACTGTCCAACAGAGACAGGTGATCCCCACCCAAATGGCCCTGGGGGAACCTCGTTGCCAAGAAGAACCAAAGCAATCAAAGAAAAAGGAAAGATAGGCAAAGCCATTCAACTATACTTGAAAACATATCCAGCATCTTGATCCTTTACCTAACATCATGTTTTGAGTTCCTCGAGGTGTCTCCCTGAGCCTTTCTCAGTATCTTCATCAGCGCAGGTACCTTCTGCCAAAGTAGCGGCTGGAAATGCCAGACAGGTCACAGCAGCCAGAGTTGATGGGCACTCCATCACAGCTGAGGATTCTGCCAACAGCAGCAGAGGTGGAGGAGCCCACAACGGTGTTCTGTGGGAAAGAGCTGAGGATGGGGCCAGGCAGGGTCACCACAACAGCAGGAGGTTCGATGACAACCCTGGAGTCCTGGCACTGCCTGACACAGGGCTCATTGCAGCTGTTGGCCAGTGGGGTTGGGCCGCAGGGCCGGCAGGGCAGGCACTGGTCATAACAGGACATGTCTTGAGAGTGAAGGAGAACCTGGGAGAGAATCAGGGAGGAAGCAGAGCATGAAGGTAGGTGAGGAGCAGCCTGGTTACCCTGTCACAAAGCAGCCAAGGCCACAAGGGAGTTGGGAGCTGGAAGAAGTCCCAGGAGCCATATCATCTTCATCACCCCACAAAGAGCAACCTGGCACAGATAGTCCCTCTGCTAGTGTGTAAACCAAAAACCCCCTCTATCTTGTCCCAGCCTGTCTCTAAGCAGATGTTCCCCACATTCCCTTCTGTCATGAGAAGAAGATTTAAACCCCAGGACAGAACATAGCCATATGAGCAGAGGTGTCCATCAACAAGACATGTCAAGTTGGAAAAGGAGAAGACTCACCTGGTTCCCAAGCAGAAGGAGGCAAGAGAAGTGGATAAGAGAGCAGGGACTTGAGCTGCCTTTTATACCTGCCCTTCCCTGCCGCAGGAACAGAGGCACCCTTAGCAGAGGTAACAATTTTTGGACAAGCTCATCTTGAATGCAAATCACCACAGCTAATGATATGGGCTGTGCTTTACTTTCCAACACTGCTGCCTTTTCATTTCCAGGTTTGTGCCATGCCCATTCCCCAATGAAAGCTTCTTCTGATCCCTGGGATGAAAGGCCCCAGGATTTCTAAGGCAGGAATGCAGCAGTGCAGACAGAAGACTCATCTCAAGTGCTGGATGGGTCTAGAGCAGACATATGAAGTCAGCCTGGGACACTCTCTTGGAGGTCTTTGAAATGCCATTGTCAGGAAGAAGCTCTGATTCCTCTCAACTGGATGCCCATGAACTCCCAAGCATGACAATGTGCCATGTTTTTGTCTTTCCTGCCCTCCTCAGCTCCCCCTTACACTCCTTTGGTTTTCCTTCCCAGGTGTGTGTGCTGTACTGTTTGGTTTTGATGCCATCCTGCCCAACACTGCCTAGTCCCCAAGGGTCCTCAGCAGAGTTCATGAACTTCTCCCGGGCCATGGTTCATGATGTTGCTATGGGTGTTCTTTTCCTGTGTGTACTTGTAAGCAGCCAGGTTTGTGCAGATGTGTGTGGAAGCACAAATTCGTCTATAATTGCAAACTGGTGTACATGAGTCTGTGTGTGTGCATGTGTGTTCTTGTGTTTTACACATCACAGGGAATGTGCTGCTCATGGCAGAGACACTCTTTACTGCGATCTCAATGACCACAGAGCAGCAGGTTCCCAGGGTCAGAAGGAGGCTGAGTGCAGCTGAGTGGTGATGGTACCAGCCTGGTGGAGATCTGTCCAGGGGAGAGGCCGTGAAATGCAGCCCCTGCCTCCTGAGCCCTCCTTTTCCTGCCACTCCAAAGTTCTTGCTCTTCTACTACCTATGTCAGGCTACAACAAGGATGGTTTCCTTGGGGTTTGCTCTATGGGCAAGGAGAACCAACCATGTGCTCCCCATGCCTGAGTGGACCTGCTTCCAATGCACTCTTGAATGTGTCTGAGATGGAACACAAACCACCACATTGGATTTGGGAATGAATCCTCATAAGCCAGCCACTGTCCCCCTTTCTAACAAGGTTTCTGCTCAGTGGCTACATTTTCTAAGCCTCCCCTCCTGAATGTCTGTCAGCTGGAGTACAGATCTCACTTGCAGGCAGTGCAATTGAAGGCTTTCTCCATTCCCTTTAGGGACCTCAGTGAGATCAATGCCAGGGCGCTCTGCTGGAAGAGCTCAGCCAGGGCTGATTCCCCTCTCCATGAATCTGCTTCTGAGCTAAGGCTCTAGCATATCTGAGGGCAGCCAATGTTACTGCTTTTTCATGAGGTTCCAAACACTGTGGAGAAGGGAAGGACAGGACATGTGTGCACCTAGAACTTAGCAAGACGTTTGATAGCCCGTCTTGTACTTCCTTCATGACTAAATATGAGATTAATAGGTTTAGTAAGTGGATGACAAGTTGAGTGGAAACTTGGCTGGACTACGAGGCTCCGAGAGCTGTGATCTTGGTGCAAAGCCCAACTGGCTGAAACACGTTAGTGGTGTCTAATAGTAGGGATCAGTAGTAAGAGCAATGCTGTTTAATATTTAATGAATGCCATGAGTTGTGGGAAGTGAGGAACTCCCAGCAAGTCTGTGGAAAACACCCAGCAAGGAAAATGGGTTGTAGCTATCAGACATGACACCTGTTCAAAGGACCAGAACAGGCTAGAGGCACTGGCTAACTGGAACTTCATGGATGCCAAAAAGAGCAAAGGCAAGGTTTTGCATATGAGGGAAGAAGAATCGATGCAGTCATACAGACTGGGGCTGGCTGCCTGCGACACAGATTCACAGAACATGATGTGAGGTTTTAAGAGACACCCAGCTGAAGATGAACCAGCAGTGTGCCCTTGCAGCAAACAAGACCAATTGCATCCTGAGCTGTGTTACTCAAGTTGTTGAGAGCAGGTCCAGGAAAATTATTCTGCCCTTCTGGCACATCTGACATCACATCTGGAGTACTGCATCCAGGCTGGGGCTCCCTGGTCCAAGAGGGTGTGGACACATTGGACTGAGTTCAAGAAAGGCCACCATGTAAATTAGGGGGCTGATGAGCATGTCATGCAAAGAAAGACTGAGAGTACTAGGTCTGTTCACCTTGGAAGTGTCACAGGACACATTCTTGGTTTCTATGAACACTTTTCCAGTGCAACAGAAGATGGAAGTTCCCAGGAGACAGAGCAAAAATGCCCAGAAGGTTGTGCATTTTCCATCCTGAGAGGTATTCAAGAACAGACTGAATGTGACTTTGACCATCATGACCTAATGGGATATGTTCTGAGCAGAGGGGATGACCTCTGGAGGTCCCTTCTAACCTACATTCTGACTCTGTAATTCCCCCCGCCCCACCCTCTATGACTCTTTCCCACCCATGGACACAGTAATACTCACATCCCCTCTGCCACAACACAGCTTTCAGGCATTGTGTTGGGACTACACAGAGGCAGCTGAAAGGAAGCTCTCAACCTCCTCACTGTCAACAGCAGGAAGCCAGTGGCTGCTGTTTCCAGGCCCTGAGCTTGGAGACAGCTCCGGGAAGCTGGTCCGTCTCCTGGGTCAGTGTTCTGCAGCTGCCGAAGGCTGCAGCTGGCGCTGTGCGGGCTTATTCCTGTTGGGGAGTCCTTGTTGGAGCAAAAGAAGAGTCCATTTCCCAGGGGACAAACTTGTGGCCGTACGGAGTCCCGGAGCCCTGTGAGAGCTGGTGAGACCCCTAGCGGCGCCGACGCACGACTCAGCCCCGGGGCGGAGCTGGCGAGGGGAGAGGGGAGAGGAGAGAGGAGAGAGGAGAGGGGAGAGGAGAGAGGAGAGAGGAGAGAGGAGAGAGGAGAGAGGAGAGAGGAGAGAGGGGAGAGGAGAGGAGAGGAGAGGAGAGGAGAGGAGAGGAGAGGAGAGGAGAGGAGAGGAGAGGAGAGGAGAGGAGAGGAGAGGAGAGGAGAGGAGAGGAGAGGAGGCACGGCTAGAGCAGAGAGCTGGGGCTGGCGGGGGCATTGAGACGCAGGATGCGGTGGTGCCGGGACGCAGGGCTGGCGGGACTGGCCGCGGTGCTCCTGGGTGCGCGGGGCTGGCGGGGCTGAGTGGGGGACGGGGCTAAGCCTGGGATCTCCCCCGCAGTTCCCTCGATGCTGTCATCCCCTCTGGCTTCCTCATGGATCTCTGGTCCCGAACCATCCTCCCAACCATCCCTCCATCTGCTCCATCCCACGTTCTCTCATAAAACTCTTCACTAAATTCTTTGTAAAACCATCTATGTGTCCTTCCTTTTCTCCATGTCTTTCCTTATAACTTACGTAGTCGTAACTTAACTTTTCTTTCTTTCTTTCTTTCTTTCTTTCTTTCTTTCTTTCTTTCTTTCTTTCTTTCTTTCTTTCCTTCTTTCCTTCTTTCCTTCTTTCCTTCTTTCCTTCTTTCCTTCTTTCCTTCTTTCCTTCTTTCCTTCTTTCCTTCTTCTTTCTTTCTTTTTCTTTCTTTCTTTCTTTCTTTCTTTCTTTCTTTCTTTCTTTCTTTCTTTCTTTCTTTCTTTCTTTCTCTCTTTCTCTCTTTCTCTCTTTCTCTCTTTCTCTCTTTCTCTCTTTCTCTCTTTCTCTCTTTCTCTCTTTCTCTCTTTCTTTTTCTCTCTTTCTTTCTCTCTTTCTTTCTCTCTTTCTTTCTCTCTTTCTCTCTTTCTCTCTTTCTCTCTTTCTCTCTTTCTCTCTTTCTCTCTCTTTCTCTATCTTTCTCCTTTTCTCCCTCTTTCTTTCTTTTTCTTTTTTTCCCTCACGTTTTTCTTCAATGTTTTCACCCTTCCACCTATCATTCATGCATTTGTCTTTCCAAGTATGAATGGCCACTCCCATTAGTGCACATGTTGACATCGTCTGGAAACTCTTCTCCTCACCATCTTTATTTCTTCCTGACTGCTTCTGTTGGATTTGTCCTGGGAAACAGCAGGCGGAGCTGGCCAGAAATCAGGTTTTGAGGACTTGATTTGTTCTTTTTCTTCTTGGCAGTAACTTTGGGCAGAGCCCAGGTGCAGCAGAAGCCCTCAGCAGAGACCACGGAAGGCATCGGCATCGGCATCAACTGCTCGCACCCCAAAATTGATGCAGACTTTACGCATTGGTATCGTCAGATCAGGGACCAACGACCCGAGCTGGTTGCAGCTGGTGTCCGAGGCACAAAAACAGTGCAGGACCCGCCGGGACGGCTGTCGGTGGCGGCAGACCGCCGGTCCAGCGCCCTGTGGCTCGAACGGCCCCAGCGCGGGGACGCGGCGGTGTATTACTGCGCCGTGAGAGACACGGGGAGAGGAGCCGGGGCTGCGGCCGGACACGAACCGCCGCGGGCGGGGCCGGGCGGGTGTGGCGGGTGCAGGGGGACAGTCCCTGATGAGTCCGCCAGAGGGCGCTGCCGCTCCGCTCTCTGGGTTCGCCTGGATTCGTCCGGCCCTGTCTGGCCCCGGGGAGGTTCCCCCGCCCTAGCGGCACCAGCACCTGCATCGACATCGGCACCATCCTCAGTCTCAGCGGGTCGCAGACAGAAATACCCCGCGACAGCGGGGAGGAATCGCGAGCGGAGCGGTGCCGGTGTCCGGCGGTGCCCGGGAAGGAGCGATTGCAGACGCTGGCGAGGAGCAGCGACTTTCTGCTCTGCAGAGGGAGGTGGGCAGAGAGATCCTCCTGCCCACGGGCAGCCGCGCAGCCCTCGCTCCTGCGGCACCAACTGCCCATTGCTGCTGCTCAACGGGCGGGGCCTGAGAATCGCTTCCAGAACTCAACTGATTCAGTGCTCAAGCAAGCCTTTGCTTTGACACCACACCCAGAACTGCTTTCTTGCTGGTAACTTTGTAAATAGGCTCAGATACACAATTACAAATTGAATCCTCCAGCTCAACAGCCCACTTCAGAGATGCTCCTTTTGGTGTTGGAAAATCATCCTGTTTATATACTCCTAAAATTACATTAGGCCCTTTGAAGACAAGCAGAAGGCTGATGTAGCCCCTGGTAAAAATGAGTTTGACACCCCTGCTGTAGAGCTAGCAGTTCTACCTCGGCACCAACATGAGAAGGAGATACTGATTGTCACAGACACCCGCAAGTGTATGCCACATTGGTGTTTGGGACATAAAGCTTGTTGCACGGGATTCCCCTCAACCTCAGATTGAGAGCCTTTGGTGTTGAAGTGAAACCCAGGAGATAGGAGAGAAGCTTGAGCTGGGCACTTGTTGAAAGACACATCTGAGACCCAAGTTGAGACCTCAGGAGTGAGCCACAAAAAGACCTGCTGAATTGCCCTATGGGGCTGAAGGTCTGAGGTGAGGAAGAGCTGGGAAGAGGCCTCTGAGCATGGGGTTCTGGGCCCAGACAGTCCCCAGGGAAGCCCGTGTGGCTGTAGAAACTGACACAGCTCTGAAAGTCCATGTCCACAGGCTTCAGAGGCAGAGTGGGAAGGTTCAGCCCTGCCCCCTGCCTCAGCTGAGGACTGTTGTGGCAGCTATAGTTGTATTACAGGGGAGCTCCTGGCACTTTGCAAGTCATTGGAGAGCACAGGGCAACTTATCATCCTTCTGCCATGGCGTTGACTGAACAACAGGACCTTGAAGGCCTTGTGGGAGCAGGGTTGTGAATGGGAGCTTTTGTGCTAACAACCAGTTTTCTGCAGTCCCTGCCAACTGTGTGAGCAAAGAGCCCTGGGTGAGAAGTGGCAGAGGAGCCCTGCTCCAGGCACCAGACATAGGAGCACATTAAAATCAAGTAGCCCTTTTTCTCGTCTGAGTATTGGGGTTCAGGTACCCAGGGTGGGACCAGGAGCTGAAGGTTGTGAGTAAGGTGGGGAGGTGAAGGATCACAGAAGGACTGTTTGTATAATAGAGAGTGTGTTTCCCTGTCCTCCCCCTGCCAGGGTGTGGAATTGTGTCTGTCCCTGTGTGTCTGGTTTCTGCAGCAGATGCTCTTTACAGATATGTTTCTCTTTACCTTCTTCCCCTGTGGCCAGAGGAGAAGGGAGAGAGTGTGTGAGACCTGGGTCTAGGCATTTCAGTGTGTGTCTGGTCCTCCCTCCATCCAGATAGTCCCAGGGACAGAGTGGGCATGGGTGGGTGCAGGGGTGCCTTCTCCATCTCCTGCAGAGCTGGTTGCAGGCCTGTACAACTACCTAGGTGGTTGATGTCAGGAGAAGTTCACCAGCGATACCTGTCCCTCTGATAGATGGTACCTCATCCATGAGTCTGTTATCACTCTGGGGAGTCTTCTTGTGGTAGAGATAGGGGGACAGACCCAAATAAGCTGCCTGGAGCAGCAGGGAGAGAGTTTTGTTCCCCCCTCTGGGCTGGGGTTTGGAGGCCTCTTTGATCTGGCAGAGGCAGAAGAGCTCAAGTTGCAAGAATCTGCTCCCTCATGCTGGCAGGTCCCTCGGCATCCCATGGAGAAAGTACATGACATGGTCCTGATTTTCCTGGCAGCCCTGGTAGAACTGGCAGACTTTGGTGAGATGCAGCTTTCAACCTGGGTAGAATGAAACAAGAGTTTGTATTGCTGATGGTGGCAGTGATGAGATGTGAGTCCCAACTCCCTGGGGCATCTGGGAGTGTTTCTGTAGGGAGAGTAGAGGCTGCAGGTGAGTGTGACAAATAATCTGTGAGCTGCCAGGAGTAATGGACGTAAGAGAAGCCATAAGAAGTCACATTAAATTTTCAGGTACTGAGCATTCCTGAATGTGCTGCTAATAGATACAAAGCCTGAAAGAGGGAAAGATGCAAATAAATGGAGCAATGTTGCATACGAGAGCTTCTGTCCTAGATGTATCGGATACAATGCTACCAATCTCTGTAGTGATGGTCATAAACCTTGGAGGACAAACCGAGAAGTTTAACAAGAAATAAGAAGAGCTGAAATGCCATAAAAGGACAGTACAAGGGCATATCATGTGGTGACCCTTCAGCCAGATGCTATACAAGATTCTCTGCTGAAACCCTCCTCACACTCATCCATTGCTGGGGAGTGGTCCCACTCTTTTTCATGTATCTTTTTAAGGAAAATCACAAGTGCTTGGCTGGAAGGAACCCCTCTGTCCCTGAGTCCATGCTGGTTTCTCTGTCCCACAGCTGGTAACCACATCTCTGTAGTCCTATTTCCTCCCACAGGCAACAGGACTGGTTCTGGAAACCTATGCTCAGACAATCCCATCCTAGCACTGCACGTGGAAGCTCATCCAGAGAATGGTGACTTTCAAACGGGATCCCATGTAGTAAATTGGAATCTGTTGCTCATGAAGCACCATCCCCTTCACCTGAGAAACACTAGGGTAGTTGTTTGTTGTCCTACTGCTGATATAGTGTGTCCCACCTCTCCCAAGTGATATGGGTCTGCTCTGCCAGACCTGTTGAAGGCTTCATGTGCCCCTATTTATCTCAGAGGGCCCTAGACAGCATTGATGGGGAGCTGATGGCAGCCCTCAGTGTCCTGCACTCCACTGTGTCTCAGGTCCCAAAAGCAAGGAAGGACAAGCAGGACAGATCCAGGCTCAGTCTCTTTCTTCAGCCTCACTGGGCTGTCCCAGGAATTTTCCCAAATGCCACTGAGAAAGAAAGCACAGCTGACAAGGGTGGGCATCAGCCTGTCCTTGGGCACTGGTTTCTGGGCCTGGCTGCAGGACTAAGAGCCAAGTGCCCAACACTGGTGGGCACAGGAGAATCACAGGAGAATCACCACTGCTTCCAGAAGGGAGGAGTAGACATTCAGTCCAGACTCAATCTTCTCACTTGTAGAGCTCTACACTCAGGTGATATCAGTCCTACACTACTGATAAAGATGTGTCTGCCATGTTGATGCCTCCTCCTTATGAAGTGGTGACATGGACTCCATCTTCACTGTGCAGAAAGAAGAGCTTTGAAAACACAATTCAACTGTTCTGAAATGAAAATCAAAGTGCCCTTTGGAAGTGCTAATGTCCTGCCAGTGACCATAAAGAGACACTTGCTACCAGCTAGCCTGGTGAAGCATAGTGATTTGCATATTTTTAATTAAAAATAGAAAAAGTACATTCATAATCTGGATACAAGAATCTATATCACAGAAGAAAAGTTTGGTGACATCTGACCCATACAATGTCAGCCTGGGTGGCAGAAAGGCCAGCAGAGACATGGCCGGAAAACTTCCCAGCCAGGAGCTGACCACCAGCCAAGCAGAGGACACTATTCATGAGGGAGCTATATCTCAAGGGGTAGCATATGGCTAAGTGCCTGCCACAGACCTTGCAAACAGGAAAAAATAGGGAGAGAAGAAAGAACAACTTGAGGATGCAGGTACTGAAGGAATAGGTCTGGCTAGTCCCCAGCATGACTCCTATGATTTTGGGAATGACAACTGTAGTGTACCAGATCTCCAGAAATTACAGAGGAAAAGGTACATTGGGGTATGGAGGTTGCTGTTCATCCACACGAGGGCTATGATGGATGCATTGCCTATTACTGCCAGGGAGTACATCGGTGCAAATACCACCGCTAGTGACACCCAGAAATGCCAAGTGCCTGGGAAGGCAAGAAGGATGAATTCTTCCACACTTGTCCCATTTGCAGTGTGTCCACAAGTGTTGACATTTATCCACAAAGACAGGAACATTTCTGTGAGCATTTGCACGCCTGTGCTGGTCCTTCAGAATCTACTAGTAGTGAAACAAAACCATAATCCCTGACAAAGTGTTTACTGCATAGCATAGGGAAACAGCATCTGTCTTAATTTAATTTGTCAGGGAAATCACTTGCTGTAGAAAAAGATTTGGACAATTAGATCTGTCCCTGAAAGTTAGACCTACACCATCAAGTAGACATAAAATTATATATGAGATCAAGCACAAGAATCTCCTTCAAAACGTGGTTAATGCAGTTGCTTCCATGAGATGAAAATCTCACTTAGGGAACTGTGGAGGGCAGTCTGGGGGTCTCCAGTTGCATGAAAGTCTGTTGCAGAGGAAGGGAATAACATACCTGCACTCTTCAAGGCAGGAAATACTGAGATGCCATCTCAGCACATGACACTGAGGGAACTGAAAACTGTCAAGACAATGTGAAACTGGAAGAAATTTTCTCAACTCTCCAGCTGATCACAAGGGTTTCTGTGTGAGTCAGCACAGGCAGGATGCAGGAACAACCAACAAAACCACATATGAAAAGCAGAGAGAAATTTCATTTTCATTACCTCACCAGCCACTGTTTCCCCAAAGCAGCAGCCAGGGAGAGGCAAACAACCAGGGAGACAGACACCTTGGAACTCAGTCTTTGCTGGAGGATCCATGAACCTGCTGGTTTTGCCTGTTTATCAGGGATTCACACAGGTGTGGTTTACCGCTGTGCTTTGATCTTGCCCACAGCAGGGTAGGAATCTCAACCATGTTCGATATGGTGTCTCTAAGTCTATTACAGGACAATGTTATCAAAACACAGAGCTTCTACTTATCCAACACACAACGTTAAACAACCATTAGTATGATATGTTTTTTTCTGCACCCCAGCTGCAAGTCACCTGTGTGTGCTTACAACCCTTCTCACCAATCTTCTGTTATTTTCCCACAGTTTCCTGCTGAGATGTCACTGGCACAGGGCAGCAGGTTAGTATGACAGTCATTACTCAAGGACTCATGATCTTGTATATTTGCTTTCTTCCAAGCCTCAGCAGAGGAAGCTTTTGCAAATACCTGCATTACCCCCACTGACACCTGCTTCTCAGCACAGCTACTAGGGGTAAGACCCATCTCTGTAATTTTGCCATCTTGAAGTCAGGGGAAGGATTTCTGCTGACAAATCTGAAAGAGAGAGAGGCATGGTTTATTTTGCCTCATGTGCCAGGTTGTCTTTGAGGACTAAGGCAGGAGTCTCGCAAGCAGCTTGGATGGGTAAGTTGCACATCTCAGCTTGGGAACAAATATCCCTTTCTCAGTGGTTGAAGGCAAAATCCCCTCAAGACTGCTCTGTTGAGAAACCAGGTGAACAAAGGGGTTTCATCTATGCCATCCCTGTAGACAGGGAATGATTTTTGTTCAGTTTTCTAGGGGAGAACCAATCTCATCCTCAGCTGGGTCTCTAAGACAGATGGAGCTGAAATATCATCTGAAGGATCCCTTTCTCTCCTTTCTTCCTCCTTACAAATTTATATACCAGAAATCACATGTGGCTAAAGAGCAGAAAAATTCCTTGTAATGTGGCTCTTCTTAAACATGAAAGGCATGGGAGGTCTATGCTATGTGTCTTGGGCAGGTTCATTCATCAGCTCAGCCAATGGAAATGACCCAAATGACTTCTCTTCATGCACCATCCTCCAGATGAAGACGTGGTCCCCTTGGCTGAGGAAGAATACTGGAAAGACGTTGATTTATCAGAGGAGTTCTGGATGCAGTGATGATAGGAGAAGTGTGGATGAACAGCTCTCACCTTGCTGACTCACATCAAGCTCTATGCAACTACCTGACGTTGTTTCCTCTCCATCCACCCGGTAGGTATTGACAGCCTGTGCTCCCAATTTTCTTTCCCCCTCACAACCACCACTGTACTCTCACAAAGGGGGACCTTGTGAACACACAGACTGGATACAGTCTCTGCAGTTTAGCTCCATACGGGGAGAGCATACATCAGAGTCACCAGTGTCGTTAGCATTAGCATAAGAACATTCCCACACCCACCTCATTAACATACTGAAGCTCCAACTAGCCACATCGAGGAGGGAGGGTTTTGTTTTCCCTCTGTGTCCCCTAGGGAGCTTGATCTCTGAGGCATCTCATGGGCTTCTCAAAGGTGCATAATGTTCTCTCTTCACACAGGCCAATTAAAGAACAGCAACACAATTCTCTGAAGTGTGGCCACTTGCTGACACACAGGTGGTGTCTGAAAAAGTCACGTCCCAAGAGACTGGTAATGTCAAGTAATTGGTTCTGTTTATTAATATGATCTTAGAAACCTCCAGGGTGGAACGTAACTGAAGGCAAATATGGACACATGAACACAGAGAGATTAAGGTAAGGGAGGCACCTGCCTCATTTCCAAGCTTCTAACTGCAGTTAAGGTCAAAGTCTTCAGTCTTCCTTGAAGTGAAGATATAAGTAAAGATCTAAGTGCAAAGTCAGACAAGACATCAGTAGGGGCACATTGATCTCCTCTGCCTCCAGAACAGGTGTCTCCAAGCCAGTCACTCATCTTTGATCCATTGATCATCAGTGGAAAGAAAGAGGTACTGTCAAGACTAAGTTCATCCTGTTTCATGCAGATCAGGCAATCCATCCCTTACAAGCATCTATTTCTCTTCTGTTGACACTCAAGATAGAATAGACAGCTGGCTTAGACAAGACACACGTCTTGATGTCTTGTCATCTAGAGTTAGTTGAGAAGACTCACACCAAAAGAAAGGTTGTTTACACTGCCCAGGGCCAGCACACAGGTGTTGGACTTGACAGTCATCTTCTGCAAGTCCTGTGTCAATGTGGTTGAGGGGAGACTGATCTGCACTTGGTGTGAGGGGGAGGTGTCACTAATGAGAGTAACATGCCCAGGTTGAGCCCATTCACCCACAAGAAAGCTTTCTACCTGCTGTCCATCTGTCCTTGAGTACCTTGGACATGGATATAGGCTTTAGCCACGGGATGGAGTTGCTTGGAAGGTTAAATAGATGGAAACCTCCTGAGAAATTATAGGGAAAAGACTGAAAGACTCAATGCCTATTTCTTCTCAGGTTTTACTCATCTGGCTTCACCTCAGGCCTACAACAACCCTGAAAGTTCCTGCAGATCCTATGGAAAGGAAGTGGCACCCACAGCAGAAGAAGAAACAACTCAGGAGCTCTTACTACTATTTGGACATACACATGTTCATGGGGTCACTTGGAAAGCACCCAAGCGTGTTCAAGGAGCTGACTGGACAGTCTCTACTCAGTCCTGGAAGAAAAATGGAGCAAATACCTCCAGAAACCTTTTCTAAACTCACAAAAGACCAGAAGGAAATTGGGAGCATCTCCCACGGGTTTGCTAAGGGCAAATCATGCCTCACCATCCTCATTGCTTTCTGTGAGCAGGTGACTGGCACTGTGGGAAAAGGGAGGGGCACTGGCTGGAGTGTACCTTGACTTTAGCAAGACATTTGACATACCCTGATGGGTGCACACACATGCACACTCAGTTGTGCACACTCACAGCATGCACACACACAAAGATGTGTGCTGTTGGACAATTGTTATAGTACACTCTGAGGCAAATTAAACACGTGCTTTTGCTTAGGTATTGGAAAAAAAGACCCACCAAATTATCAATGTATTAGACAGTGACCTACCATCATAAGCAGTTCTACAGGCTGTCTGCAAAGATACATCACAAGCCAGTTCCTTATGTACACTGGAACCAGCACCAACCCTGTGAGCGCTGGCATGAGGCAGCTCTGCCTGGCATTGTGTCTATTCCCCAGCACCATCTCTGCTCCCCATAGGTGACCACTGAACATTCACATTCTAGGATTGCTGCAAGACAATGTTGCATCTGTCCCTGATCTCTCCAAGGGAAACTGCACTCCCTTACAAGGATCTTTCGATTTCTATCATTTCTTGGTCACAAATTACCACTACTGAGCAGTTCCAATTGGAATTTCCCTTTCTGTGCACACACAAATTCACACACAGTGCCACAACCACACACATGAGCTTAGACACATCCAAAGAGCAACTCATACATCTGTACTTATACAGAGTTGCATGCACATGCGTTTCCAAAGGAGCCCATGTCCATACATGCACAGGCACCTCCCACACCAAGTAGGCACAGATATTCAAACACACTTGCTTACACATTTATACGTTCCTGCACACATGCTCCTGTACACAGATGTACACACACAAAAGGAAACATCTACAGACACCTATGTCCACACAATTACCAATATGCGGACCAGTCACACACAGTCATGCCACACAGTCATGTTCTCCCGCATGAAGGTACATGTGTGTGCTAAAACACATATACTCTCATGGACACACCCAAACACACACACACACACACACAGAACAATTGTGCACATCCACGTTTGCATGTGTATTACCACAGGCACATACATGTACATATGAATGCACACATGACCACAGCCAGAGGAGCACATACCTGAGCACCAACATGCACACACACCACAGAGAACTAAGACTTACAACACCAGCTCTCAGCCCCTCTAGATGAATCTAGGCAAGTACTTCAGAGCCTACAGTTAAGGCAACGAATAAGTCACTGGCCAGCCCCATCAGCTTTAGTGAGCTCCAGGGTTTAGCAGTGGTTCAGTCAGCTGCTTTCTCACTGTAAGACAGAGACAAACCAGAGCAGAGTCAAAGCTGTCATGGTCTCTCTAGACATTGAGCTTCTTCATGTCCCAAGTAGGTGTGTGATGGATAATACAAAAACTAGAGAACATCCCCACTGCTGCAGCCCCACAAAGAATTTCCATATTACAAAGAAGATAAAATTCTGCAGTATTAGAGGTTCCTGACTGACCTTGTTGATCTCCTCAAGGGTGTGGAACCAGCCCCTGTCCTTGCACAGGGAGTGGTGCCAGAGTGACAGCCTCATGCGCAGCAGAAGGGTGTGTGTCTGGGACAAGCCAGACTCCCCTGAGGCTACAGACACTGAGGCTGGGACATCAGAAGGGCTGTAGTAGTGAACCTGTCTCTAGACTCACTTCAAGGTAAATACCCTCTCTTCAAAAAGCAGAAAAATGTGGGAATCACATTAATTTACAGAGCAGCTAAAGAAATGGTTTGACTGTCCTGTGAATGTACACACATTCTTTTCCTTTTTTCCCACATTGTAATAGATGTGCTGCCCTTTTTTCTTCTTGTGTTTTGCATGTGGGTGCATGCGGTGCAATTGCCTGCAGCACGAGGGAGCTGCCTGCAGCCTCTTCTGTTAACCTTGAGCTGGCTGAGTTTATCTTGCAGCCCAGGCTCCTGTATGCAAAACAGTTTCTGCACATAATAATACAAGAGTAATAAAGGTGTATTTGGTTAACCTGGCAATGCTTTGGTAGTGAAGGGGCTGCAGGGATATCTTCTGTGAGAAGATGTCAGAAACTGCTCCCAATGTCAGACAGAACCAGTGACAGCCAGCTCCTCTGCTGGCCAGATCAGTGACACTGGTAGTGCTTTTGATAACACATATAAGAAAGGGGTAAAACCCAGTGTGCAGCAGCCAGGAGAGAAGAGTGAGAAAAAGTGAAACAACAATACAGACACCCAGGTCTGTGAAGAAGGAGGAACAGAAAGTGGTCCAGGCACTAGAGCAGAGACTCCCCTGCAGCCATGGAGAAGACAATGGTGACACAGTCTGACCCCTTGCAGTCCATGGATGACCACAATGGAGTGGGTATCCACACTGCCGCCCATGGAGAACCTCATGCCGCAACCAGTGGAGATACCTAGAAGGAAGTTGCAGCTCGTGGAGAACCGGACCTGGAGCAGGCTCCTGACAGAAACTCTGGTCCCTGGACAGGAGCCCAGACAGCAGCAGGTTTTCTAGCAGGACCTGTGACCTCCCTGGGGACCACACTGGAACAACCTGTTTCTGAAGGACTGCAGCCTGTTTAAAGGATCCATGGGGGAGTAGCTCATGAAGAACAGCAGCCCACTGGAAGGATCTACATTGGACAAGTGTGGAAAGGACTGTCTCCTGCAGGTGGCACCCACTCTGGAGCAGGGGAAAAGCATGAGGAGGAAGGAGCAATAGAGATGAAGCATTATGAACTGACTGCAACTCCCACTCCCCATCCCCCTGCACTATTGGAAGGGAGGAAGTAGAAGATTTAGGAGTGAAGTTGAGCCTGGAAAGAAGGGAGAGGCTGAAGGAAGTGGTTATATTTTTGGTTTATTCTTGACAATAAATCTAATTTATTTCCTCATGTTAAGCCTGTATTACCCATGCCAGTAATTGGTAAGTAATCTTCTTGTACTTATCTTGACCCATGAGCTTTTCATCATAATTTTCTCCCCCCATCCTCCTGATGGAGAGGGAGTGAGAGAGCAGCTTGGTGGGCACATGGCAGACAGTCAAGGTCAACCCACCACAAACAGAGCAAAGAGAGCAAGCATAGAATAACGGTTGTGTGATGGCTGGAAGTACCAGATATGTCCTGTCCCCCTTGTCCCATGCCCTATAAGAGAATGATGGTGCAGAGATCACTGAACTGTTCTGTTTCTTGTGTGCTGCAGAAGCCAAGGAGGAGCTTTGGTGTGTGTGGCTGGAGGGCAGGAATGTCCAGCACTTCATGCTTGGTTCTGTATGGCATGCAGCAAAGGGAAGCAGTCACGTAAGGCTCCACATAATGGTTCCGCATGAGATAAAACAAAGGAATGATTTTCCTGGACAACTTGAAGTGAGGTGTCTCCTCTACCCTGAATATAGCCATTAGCTGACTGCTCTCCTCACCCATCTTGCTAAACTGGATGAAAGTCTGCAGCCTTCCAACACCTCCCTACCTTTACATATCTGGCTCATCCAGGTCTGTGAACTAGGCACAGTGTGGCTGCTCAGGGCTGGGATGTTTGTATTCTGGGGCTTTCTGAGCCCAGACCATGCTTAACAGCTCCAGGTGAGGGTTTGTCCTGTCTGTCAGTCCTATTGAGGCTGGTTTCTCCTGCACTGACTGGGGACATGGCTTTGCCTTCACAGAAGTAGAGCACTCCCATTCTGCAGTGCTGGACTGTTGTGTTTTTCACAGACTCATTTCCCAGCTGTGCCCTTGTGCAGTGTCCACAATGTTTTCCCTATGTCTCCTCAACATCCTGCTGGGCAGGTGCAGTCTGCAGGTTGTTGCCAGTGTGACAGGACAGGTCACACCTTGGGGACAGGCTGCACTCTTCCTAGTGCTGGGTCATACTCCCCTGGGAAGGCAGAGGCTGTGCCTACACCCCTGAGGCAGTACAACAAATACATAATAGTGGCCTCTGGCTGCTCTGGCAGGGTGACACTGTGGGGTGCAACCACAGCCCCACAGGGACAGGCAACCCCCAAACCCAGTAACCTATGGTCCGATGCCAGGACCCAGCTACTTTCTTTATAGGCCAAGCAGATTTCTTGAAAGGCAAACGTGTCTGCTGGACAACCCCAGCTTCTAATAAACTTTCACTAGTTGAAAAAGTGTCAGCATGTCTTGCCCTGAGGGTACAGTCCTGGAGGGAGGGGCCTGCACAATATGGGGGCCAGAATCCTCCCTACTGCAAGCTGAGCAGATATGAAAGGAATATTTTCCCCAACTGGATATTAAGTCTTTCCTGCCAAGGGATCATGGCCTGTGACATATCAGGGTGCTCTTGGAGCCCATCCCAAGCTGTAAGCAGCTGGTACCTTCCTGGCTGCAAGGTTAGAAAGACCCTCTGAGACAATTTTTTCACCTTTCCCTCACCCTGACTTTGTAGATACTCATCATTTTATTCTTGGGGTAATGGGGCAGATTTCCATGAATTAGGGCTACTTCTGCCCTGGTATCCAGCAGAGCCATAAACTGTTGTCTGTTGTGCTGGGCCCACAGGGTTACAAGCAGAAAATAAGGATCATGTTTATTTCCACCCATGCCTGTGCCTGTACCCGTCCCTCTCCCCATGCTGAAGAGGGGACAACCCTCCTCTGGGCTTGTTTGCAGGGAAGGGAGGATGCCACTCTGTGCACCCCCTGCCCCATGGCTCCACCTCACCATTTTGTGCCCAGACCCTTTTGAGATGCTGAGTCTGCATCTCACACAGGGCTGCTGCTTCAGCTCCAAACATCCCCATGTTCACTATAAACACAATAGTAACAGCCAAACATAGCATGAGTTTTCCTTACTTTTTTTTTTTGTTCTACCCTGTCTTTCCTGAAATAAGTCAATTCTTCAGGTGGGCTGGGACATTCAGCTAATTCCTCCTCACTTTCTCAATTCACCAGGAAAACCACCTGGCCAAGTGTCCTATGACAGCCCCCCATGCCTGTGTGTGGGGCCAGCCAGGCATTTGGTCTCTCTCTTCTTCACTATCCTTTCTCTACAAAGGCATTTCCCACTGGGACCTGCTGACTACACCAAGTGTTTTGCACCAGGAGCTGCTGCTTTTTTTGATTTCCATAAGAAAGGCACACAGACTCTGTAAAGTGTTGTTTGAAAGGCTATTTCTTCAACTAAGACTATTGTCCTGGTTTAACCTGAGCTAGCAATACAATCACAATAGCAGCTCATTCGCACCCTTCCTCAACCCCACCCCAAACAGGGGAGAAAATCAAAAGGGAAGGGAGAAACTTGGATTGAGATGAACACAGTTTAATAAAAATATTAATAAAAATATATTAACACACTACTAGTAAATATACATATCAAATAAAAATAAAATATATTCTAGGCAATTCCTCACAAACTCTGTCCACAACGAGCAGCCAATCCCAGGAAGCAGCACCTGATCCCAAACAGCAGATCCTGAAGAGATAAAAGAGGAAAAAGGCATAAAAGCCTGGAGGCCTCTGCAAAATGGCAGAAGGCCAAACTAAATGTCCCAAACTAAACTCCCCTAGCGCTGATAAAAGAGCAAAGAAGAATGCAAGAAAGCAAATACCCAAGAGAGAGACCAAGAGCATCTCAGGGACAGGTAGAACCTGACTCTCCTTAAATGTGAATTGTAATAAGTAAATGATCAAAATTGTTATTGTTGATCAAATCAAGTGGAACTCAGTTGTATTATGTATGTTGTGTTATATTATGTATGTTGTTGTAAGCAGTAACTGTGTTTGTACAAGTTTGATTCTGTTTTGCAGAACTTTGTAGTGACAGTTAAAACCAAGGCCTGAATGCCTGGATGCAACCCCCTCTTTCTCCTTCCCCCTCTTCAGTTTGGAAAGAAGTGGGTGCGTCTCTGGTACTTGAGGCTAACAGCTTCTTTTGTTTGGACAACTAGCACCCTGTCCAGGGCCATTGCCGAGGCGCCACTGAGCCGCTGGATGCCTGCAGTGTGGGGGATGTTTTGAGGCTTCAGGTGCACCCACTGTGGGGGTGCAGAGGACAAGCACCCCCCCCAGTGACTCAGCTCTTTCAAGCCAGAAACCAGCAACATCCAAGTGGCTCAAAAGGCAACATTTTCCACAGCAAATTCTTCCATAGCAACACCTTCCACCAATCCAGAGAGCCACTGGAAGCCCGCGAACAGCATCAACCAATGCATGAACACGTGTAAAAACGTATATAAGCACCCACGAAGACTGGAGGGTGTGCCCGGTGGCGGAACCGAGCTTCCCCCGGTCACCCAGCGCTGTTTTGCCTAATTACTTGCTTGCTTTAAATTCGCTTGCTCAATAAAATTGATTAATTGGCTTAGAAACTTGTCTTCATTTATAACATGAATTATGATGTTAATGGGATGGAATACTCTTATTGATGAGTTTGGATGTCAGTCAAGCTCTGCCCCATCTATGCCCGCTTTCCTTGATGCCTCACACCTGTGGGCAAAGCACTCAGAATGTCCTTGGCTCTCAGACCAGAGCAATTAAAAACATTAAGTCTGTTCTGGGGAGTAATCTCTTGTTCTCAAACTAAGTCCAAATTATGACTGTACTAACTATGAAAAAGAAAGAAACTGCATGGAGAAAATTAACTTATTTTCAGTCAAACCAGCACAACTATGAAGAAAGAGAAGGCAGTAGAGATGATCCTATATCCTTCAGATGCCAGGAGTCCCAAGCTATAATAGGTGCTGTCAAACAGGCAGCTCTAATCAAGGCACACCACAACATATGGATCCTGCTCATGGAAGTGTGATTTTTGGTCCATCAAGCTTTTAGAAGATTTTTATAAAATAAAACATCTCTATTCATAATTTCTGCTATGAAACAGGAAAAGTGTTCACATGAGAACTTCTTACTGCATTTTAGACACAGGCAAGGACATCCAGAGAATGTAACCATGGGCACCGAGCAGGAGCTGCCTCCAGGCTCATCAGTTACAATCGACTGGATGAATTTTGCTTCTGGCCAAGGGATCTGTGCAGTGCAACATTGCCCTGAAGGGCAAACTCTGCATATAGCACAGCAGAGGACAAAGCCTCCTCAGTAATCTGTCACATGAACCATTAACTCCTTGATGTATGGGGATCTTTGGCTGAGGGTGATGGCACCCTGCCAGTTGTTTACATCATGTGGACAAATACCAGCTCTTGAACCTGCTCAGAGCAGCTTTCACATCCTTGTTTCTTGGGATCTACATCATGAAGTTGGGCAGAGGATCAAGAACAATGTAAAGAACAGCCACTGCTCTGCCTGGTTGAAGGCAGCTCCCATGTAGGTGAAGAAATATGGGCCATAGAAACAGGTCACAGCAATGAAATGGGAAGAAAAGGCTAAGACAGCTCAGTGTCTGCATTCTGCAAAGCAGAGCCACAGCATAATTTAAATCACCATTAAATAAAACAACCTCAGGCAACAATGACCACAACTTGGAGTGTAAAACCTGCATGGATCCTGTGTCCCTTTCCTACCGATCCAAGGTCTCCTCAGTTGTGCAGCCAAGCCGGGAGTCATGCTAAGAGCCTGTGGCAGCACTCTAGCAGTGCTTTGCAGAAGGGCTTACTCATCTGTCAGGAATAATGTCATTCCTCCCTCTTCATCAAGGACAATTACAGATGGTAGCATCAATGTGAAGGACCTGAAGTACCTTGCAGTTGTTGCAAGATTTAGTGCAGTAAGGTTAGGAAGTGCAACTATTCTGCTTTTAAAGACAGATATTAAGAGCACAACTAGGGAGGAAAGATTTCAGACATGCAAGTGAAATGCCCTTGTGAAGCTTTTGGCTTTCAGTCATTCTGAGATATATGGTGGCAATTACAGAAACATGGTGGGACAGTTCACATGACTGGAATGTGGTCATGGATGGCTATGCCCTTTTCAGGAAAGACAGGCCAGCCAGGCGTGGTGGTGGAGTTGCTCTCTATGTGAGACAGCAACTACAATGTACTAAATTCTGCCCAGGAGCGGATGACGAGCGAGTTG
The DNA here is from genome assembly GCF_964273445.1 of Streptopelia decaocto. NCBI lineage: Eukaryota > Metazoa > Chordata > Aves > Columbiformes > Columbidae > Streptopelia > Streptopelia decaocto. Next base: position 1,582,291 of record NC_138677.1, on the reverse strand, counting down.
AGAGTGTATGGATCAGGATCAAGGGGCAGGCTGGCAGGGCTGACACTGTTGTGGGCGTCTGCTACAGGCCGCCAGATCAGGCTGAGGAAGTTGATGAGGCCTTCTATGGGCAGCTGAGAGTGGCCTCACAGTCACAGGCCATGGTTGTTGTGGGTGATTTTAACTTCCCTGATGTTTGCTGGAAGGACCATTCAGCCAGCCAGCCACAGTCCAGGAGGTTCCTCCAGTGCATTGATGATAACTTCCTCATGCAGATGGTGGAGGAGCCGACTAGGAGAGGTGCACTGCTGGATCTCATCCTCACTAACAAGGAGGGTCTGGTCGAAGCAGTAAAGGTTGAGGGCTGCCTGGGTTGCAGTGACCACGAGATGGTGGAGTTCAGCATCTCATGTGGCAGGAACAGAATAGCAAGTAGAATTGCAACCCTGGACTTCAGCAGGGCTAACTTTGGCCTTTTCAAGCAATTGCTGGGGGAAATCCCATGGGCAAGACTGCTTGAAGGAAAAGGGGCCCAAGATAGCTGGGTGGCATTCAGAGATTGCTTCTTCCACGCTCAGGATCAGAGCATCCCCACACGTAGGAAGTCAAGGAAGGGAGCCAGGAGGCCTGCGTGGTTGAATAGGGAGCTGTTGGGTATGCTCAAGCAGAAGAGGAGAGTTTACAGGTCATGGAAGCAGGGGCTGGCCACTTGGGAGGAATATAAGACTGCTGTTAGAGGATATAGGAAGGCAGCTAGGATAGCCAAGGCCTCCTTAGAATTACAGCTGGCGAGAGGGGTCAAGGACAGCAAAAAGAACTTTTTCAAATACATAGCAGATAAAACTAACACCAGAGGCAATGTAGGCCCACTGATGAATGGGGTGGGTGCCCTGGTGGCAGAAGATACAGAGAAGGCAGAATTACTGAATGCCTTCTTTGTCTCTGTCTACTCTGCCGGAGGCTGTCCTGGGGAGCCCTGTATCCCTGAGACCCCGGATGAAGCCAGGTCAATGGAGGAGTTTGCTTTAGTCGATGAGGACTGGGTTAGGGAGCAATTAAATAGTCTGGACATTCATAAATCCATGGGTCCAGATGGGATGCATCCGCGGGTGCTGAGGGAGCTGGCTGAAGTCATTGCTGGACCGCTCTCCATCATCTTTGCCAAGTCTTGGGAAACGGGAGAGGTGCCCGAGGATTGGAGGAAAGCAAATGTCACTCCAGTCTTCAAAAAGGGCAAGAAGGAGGACCCGGGTAATTATAGACCGGTCAGCCTCACCTCTGTCCCTGGGAAAGTAATGGAACAGCTTGTCCTTGGTGCCATCTCAAGGCATATCAAGGATAAGAGGGTTATTAGGGGCAGTCAGCATGGCTTTACCAAGGGTAGGTCATGCTTGACCAACCTCATAGCCTTTTATGAGAATGTAACAAGGTGGATGGATGGTGGCAGAGCGGTGGATGTTGTCTACCTTGACTTCAGTAAAGCCTTTGACACAGTCTCCCACAGCATCCTCACAGCTAAGTTGAGGAGGTGTGGTCTAGACAATAGAGTAGTGAGGTGGGTTGCAAACTGGCTTAGGGAGAGAAGCCAGAGAGTGGTAGTCAATGGTGCGGAGTCTAGTTGGAGGCCAGTATCTAGTGGAGTGCCCCAAGGGTCAGTGCTGGGGCCAATATTATTCAATATATTCATTAACGACTTGGACGAGGGAATTGAGTGTACTATCAGCAAGTTTGCTGATGACACCAAGCTAGGAGGAGTGGCTGACACGCCGGAGGGCTGTGCTGCCATCCAGCGGGACCTGGACAGGCTGGAGAGCTGGGCAGGGAATAACCTGATGAAATTTAACAAGGACAAGTGTAGAGTCCTGCATCTGGGCAGGAACAACCCCAGGTTCCAGTATAGGTTGGGAGATTACATATTAGAGAGCAGTGTAGGGGAAAGGGACCTGGGGGTCCTGGTGGACAACAGGATGACCATGAGCCAGCACTGTGCCCTTGTGGCCAGGAAGGCCAATGGCATCCTGGGGTGTATTAGAAGGGGGGTAGTTAGTAGATCGAGAGAGGTCCTCCTTCCCCTCTACTCTGCCCTGGTGAGACCACATCTGGAATATTGTGTCCAGTTCTGGGCCCCTCAGTTCAAGAAGGACAGGGAACTGCTGGAGAGGGTCCAGCGTAGGGCAACGAAGATGATTAAGGGAGTGGAGCACCTCCCTTATGAAGAAAGGCTGAGGGAGCTGGGTCTCTTTAGTTTGGAGAAGAGGAGACTAAGGGGGGACCTTATTAATGTTTATAAATATATAAAGGGTGAGTGCCATGAGGATGGAGCCAGACTCTTCTCAGTGGCAAACAATGATAAGACAAGGGGTAATGGGATCAAGCTGGAACACAAGAGGTTCCACTTAAATTTGAGAAGAAACTTCTTCTCAGTGAGGGTGACAGAGCACTGGAACAGGCTGCCCAGGGGGGTTGTGGAGTCTCCTTCTCTGGAGACGTTCAAAACCCGCCTGGACATGTTCCTGTGCGACCTCACCTAGGTGTTCCTGCTCCAGCAGGGGGATTGGACTAGATGATCTTTTGAGGTCCCTTCCAATCCCAAACATACTGTGATACTGTGATACTGTGATTTCAGACATGCAAGTGAAATGCCCTTGTGAAGCTTTTGGCTTTCAGTCATTCTGAGATATATGCTTCATGAGCCTTAATTCCCTTTGCATGAAGGACATGAGTGTACAGATTTCCATCTTTCCACCTGTACAGTAGAAAAAAAAAAATATATATATATATATATGAGACTGTAGTGGCTGCCGAGAGACATTTCCACCAAACAAAGAGGCTGAGATTTACATGTAAAAGCACCCTCTCCACCCAGAATGGCAGCCAGATCCTGAGCACAAAACCTCTGGAGGGAGTAATGAAATGACCAAGAGCTCTGAGCCCACCTGCAGCTCTCTTGTGACTGAGGCACGAAAATGACCTTACAACCCGTTAGATTGTAAGGTATGTATTTACGATGTTGGACACACACAGGGAATAACTTCACCCAAGATGTGTGTGTATTACAGTAGCTGTGAGCTTGATTAAATACAGTAAAGTGTTACATATTCATGAAAGTTTTTAGGAACGCCTATACATATTCATAACCTGTCTCCGAGAAGGTGGTTCTTATTACAATGATTTCTGGGAGACTATTTCCATAGTCTACACCTCCGGCTCCTCTTGGTTGCAGCTGCACAGTGATCGTGAACCTGACTCCTCTTCTCTGTACACGGGACCTTTGGTCCAGTGCAATGAGTTGGTTGGGACTCAGACTGCTGAGCTGGTTAAAACTGGTGTATCTCCTGTCCTGTGCCCACGTTTGTTATCTAGTTCACCCAAGGATTCACCAAGGATGCACCTAAGGATTATTATCTTTGCAAGGCATCAGTGAAGTCCTGTTTCTCATACAATAAGTTACACAAAGCTAAGCAAGGCTATGTGGGTTAAAGGGTTAGCTCTCTGTTGGCTCTTTAGTGATATGGGGTAGGGTTAGTTCTTTAAGTGTCAAGTGTTAGTTCTTTAAGTGTTAATTATTTAATTGTCAATTCCCTGTGTCACCATGTGCCCCCACTATCCTTGTGTCTGCTCATCTTCATGTTCTCCTGCATACTCTGTGTCAGAGAAATTTGATCTCCCTCAGAAATGCACCATTTCATTGTCCACATTTCTGTGCTGGATGCCATCAGCTCCCACATCCTTATCTGCAATTTCCAGCCTCTGCTTTTCTTTCCAGCAGCTTTACTGCTCTCCCCATTCTGCAAAGCAAATCATCTTCCAGAGCCACACATCCACACCCTGTCACTCAACTGCACCTCTTTCCATGGCAAAAGGAACATCCTTTCTCAAGATATAAGGGGGCTATTGACCCCTCAGGTCTCCTGCATTTCTGGGCATATGTGGGCAGAGACACAGCAAGGCAAGGCCTGATGGTCACTGGTAGCAGAGCAGCCAGGAAAGACTTCCTCAGCTCTAAAGGATGGTGCCCAAAAGAGGAGCCACTGGAGAGTGTCGCAACCTCCCAATCCTCTGTCAATGGAGAAGGATCCTCTTGTGCCTTCACCCCCTTCAACCCCAGAGTAACACCCTTCTCCTTCAGCAGCTTGGGAATTTTCCACAGAGGGAAGGACCACATGGAAGCCAGGCTTGAATGCAGTAGAACTTTAATGAGTCAAAAGAGGGAAACAAAGTCACTGCAAGTGGAGGACAGCAGTGCAGGAATCCAAAGAGGAATCCAAAAGTCTGCTGTCCTTGGTCATGAAGAAGTTTGTGCATGATGTTCATCTGCCTGCCCCATAGAGGGAGAGAAGACAGCTGATCCCCACCAGGCTGGACCTGGCGGAACATTGTGGCCAAGGGGAACAAAGCAAACAAAGAAAAAAAGGAAAGAAACACAAAGCCATTCAGCTCTATTGAAAACACATCCAACATCTTTATCCTTTGCCCAGGACCATGTTTTAAGTTCCTCAAGGTGTCTCCCTGGGCCTTTCCCAGAGTCTTTATCAGCGCAGGTACCTTCTGCCAAAGTAGCGGCCGGAAATGCCAGACAGGTCACAGCAGCCAGAGTTGATGGGCACTCCATCACAGCTGAGGATTCTGCCAACGGCAGCAGAGGTGGAGGAGCCCACAACAGTGTTCTGTGGGAAAGAGCTGAGGATGGGGCCGGGCAGGGTCACCACCACAGGCGAGGGCTCAATGACAACTCTGGAGTCCTGGCACTGCCTGACACAGGGCTCATTGCAGCTGTTGGCCAGTGGGGTCGGGCCACACGGCTGGCAGGGCAGGCACTGGTCATAGCAGGACATGTCTTGAGAGCGGAGGTTCACCTGGGAGAGAGGGCAGGGAGAAGGCAGGGCATAAAAGCACATAAAAAGCAGCCTCATTACCCTCTCAAAAAGCAGCCAAAGCCATTACTGAGTGGGGAGCTTGAAGACATGCCAGGAGGCGCACAACCTTCACTGCCCTACAAGGAGCCTCACAGCACAGGTTGGCTCTCTTTTAGTGAAAAACCAAATCCCCCCTCTGCAGCCTCCCAGCCTCTCTCTAAGCAGAACTTCTCACCCCTTCCTTCTCCCATGATAAGGAGATGCAAAGCTGAGGAAAGGACATAGCCCATATGAACAGAGATGTCCATCAGTAACAGATGTCAAGCTGGAAGAGAATCAGAAGGAACTTCAGACTTACCTGGTTCCCAGAAAGAAGGAGGCAAGAGAAGTGGATGAGAGAGCAGGGACTTGGGCTGCCTTTTATACCCACCCTTCATTGCCGCAGGACCAGAGGCACCCTTGGCAGAGGTAACAATTTTTGGACAAGCTCATCTTGAATGCAAACACATGGGCTGTGCTTTAGCTTCCAACACTGCTGCCTTTTCATTTCCAGGTTTGTGCCATGATCATCCTCCAATGAAGGCTTTGTCTGATCTCTGGGATTAAAGGCCCCAGGATTTCTCAGGCAGGAATGCAGAGGTGCAGACAGAAGACTCAGTTCAGGGGCTGGATGGGTGTAAGACAAGGCAAATGATGTCATTCTGGGTCACTCTCTGTTCTTTGATATACCAGTCTCAGGAAAAGCTGCAACCATAATCGACTGCATGCCCTTGGGCTCCCATGCATGAGGATGTGACAAGTCCTCATCTTTCCTTAACTTCTCAGCTCACCCTGATGTTTTTTGTGAGTGTTGTGTTGCTTGAATTTGACACCATCCTGCCTAACACTGCCCAGTCCTCAGGAATCATCAGCAGAGTCCATGAACTTCTCCTAACATGATGGTTCATGGTGCTGCTATGTGTGTTCTTTTCCTGTGTGAGCTTGGAAGCAGCCAGGTTTGTGCAGATGGACATGAGATTACTAGTTTGTGTATAATTACACACTGTTGTGCATGAGTCTAGGTATGTATGTCCTTGTCTGTCAATGATCACAAGAAAAAGTGCGGTTCATTGCAGAGACACTCTCTACTGCTCTGACCATGAGCACCACAGAGCAGCAGGTTCCCAGGGCCTGAAGGAGCTGACGTGCAGCTGAGTGATGTTTGCACCAGCCTGCCAGAGATCTGCCCAGGGAAGAGAGATGCAGCCCCTGTCTCCTGAGCCCTCCTTCTCCTGCCCGTCCAAAGCTCTCGCTTCCCTGCTGTTGATTTCAGCTCACAACAAGGATGATTTCAGTCCAGTTTGAATCCTTGGTTTAATTCAGTGTAACAACACTGGATTTGTCTCAGCAGGTCTGGCAGTCTCCCCTCCCGGCATCTCCAGGCCAGGAAACAGCTGCTCTCCCCAGTATTAGAAAGTTCAAAAGGAGGGGTTTGCTTTGTGGGCAAGGAGGAAGGCTGAGGGGCAGAGTCCAGTTGTGACCTGTATCTAGTGCAGTGCCTCAGGGGTCAGTACTGGGGCCTGTATTATTCAATATATTCATCAATGATTTGGATGAGGGAATTGAGTGCACTATCAGCAAGTTTGTGATGACACCAAGCTGGGAGGAGTGGCTGACACTGGAAGCTGTGCTGCCATCCAGAGACCTGGACAGGCTGGAGAGGTGGGCAGGGAAAAATTTAATGAAATATAACAAGGGCAAGTGTAGAGTATTGCATCCGGGTAGGAACAACCCCAGGTTCCAGTGTAAGTTGGGGAATGACCTATTAGAGAGCAGTGTAGGGGAAAGGGACCTGGGGGTCCTGATGGACGGCAGGATGACCATGAGGCAGCACTGGGCCCTTTTGGCCCAGAAGGCCATTGGCATCCTGGGGTGTATTAGAAGGGGGGTGGTTAGTAGGTCGAGAGAGGTTCTCCTTCCCCTCTACTCTGCCCTGGTGACACCACACCTGGAATATTGTGTCCAGTTCTGGGCCCCCCAGTTCCAGAAGGACAGGGAACTGCTGGAGAGAGTCCAGCGCAGAGCCACAGAGATGATTAAGTAAGGGAGTGGAGCACCTCCCTTATGAGGAAAGGCTGGGGGAGCTGGGGCTCTTTAGCTTAGAGAAGAGGAGACTGAGGGGTGACCTTATAAATGTTTACAAATATATAAAGGGTGAGTACCAGGAGGATGGAGCCAGGCTCTTCTCGGTGACAGCCAATGGTAGGACAAGGGGTAATGGGTTCAAACTGGAACACAAGAGGTTCCACTTAAATTTGAGAAGAGACTTCTTCTCAGTGAGGGTAAGAGAACACTAGAACAGGCTACCCAGGGGGGTTGTGGAGCCTCCTACTCTGGAGACATTCAAAACCTGCCTGGACACATTCCTCTGTAACCTCATCTAAGTGTTCCTGCTCCAGCAGGGGGATTGGGCTGGATGAGCTTTGAAGGTCTCTTCCAATCCCTGACATTCTGTGATTCTGTGATTCTGTGAACTGCTCATGGGAGGGAAGGAACATGAAATTCAAGAAAACGTCCCCAAAACACAGCTGTTGTCCCTCTTTCTAACAAGGACTGTTCCCAGCAAGCACTTCTTTGAAGCCTCCACTCCTGACTGTCTGTCAGCTGGAGCTCAGTTGAGGCCTTTCTGCCTTCCCTTCAGTGACCTCAGTGAGATCAATGCCAGGGAGCTCTGCTGGGAGAGCTCAGCCAGGGCTGATTTGCCCTCTCCATGAAGCTGCTTTGAGCTGAGGACAATGGGCCAAACCCATTGCTTTCTCATGAGGTAACAGGCACTGTGGACACGGAAAGGGCAGGGATATCTGTACCTGGAGCTTAGCAAGACCTTTGATACTTTCTCTCTTACTTCTTTCATGACCAAGTATGAGATGAATGGGTGCAGTGAAAGGATGATAAGGTGTGGAGAAAATTGCCTGGACTAACAGGCTCAGATGGTTATGACCTCAGTGCAAAGCTCAGCTGCCCAACACTTATTGGTGGGCTGTAGTAGTAGGGATCCAGTAGTAGAACCAATACTGTTTGATGCTTTAAGTAATGCCATGAGTCAGGGAAAGTGGGGCACTCTGAGAGAGTCTGTGCATAACACCCAGCAAGGGAAATGGGCCATAACGGTTGGGCATGGCTCCTGGTCAAAGGACCTGAACAGTCTGAAGAAGTGGGCTGACTGGAAACTCATGGATGCCAAAACCAGCAAGGACAAGGTTTTGCATGTGGGGGAGTAACCAGCTGGTTCATGCAGTCATGTAGGCTAGAACTGGCTGCCTGGGAAGCAGATCCACAGCAAAGGATGTGGGGTTTTAAGGGTGACCCATCTGACTATGAGACAGCAGTGTGCCTTTGCAGCGAAAGGACCAGCTGCGTCCTGAGCTGTGTTAATGTTTTGCCAGCAGGTGCAAGAAAATGACCCTTTCCATCTGGCCCATTTGAGATCATATCTGGAGTACTGCTGCCACACTGGGGCTCCCTGCTCAAGGAAGGGTATCAACATATGGAAGTGAGTTCAACAAGGCCACTGTACATGTTAGGCAGCTGATGAACGTGACATGCAAGGAGACACTGAGAGAAATGGGTGTCTTCATCTTGGACGAGAGATGTCTAGGAGGAATTTCTTGCCTTCTATAATTGCTTGTTTGGAGGAACACAAGAAGATGCACATCGCCCATGTAAGTGCCCAGGAGACAGACTTGGTGCAATTTCTATCCTGAGAGGTGCTCAAGAATGGACTGAATGTGACTTTGACCAACAGAATCTAATGGGATCTGTTCTGAGCAGAGGAATGATCTAGGTGACCTCTGAAGGTCCCTTCTTCCCTACATACTGACTCCGTATTTCTCCTCCTCCCCTACTCACACTGACACCTGCAGAGCCATGGGCACATGTGTCCCCACACACCCTCTGCCACACAACTTTCAGGCATTGTGCTGGGATTACACAGAGGCAGCTGAAGGGAGGCTCTCATCCTGCTCACTGCAAAGCCCAGGAAACCAGTGGCTGTTGTTTCCAGCCCCTGAGCTCGGAGACAGCTCTGGGAAGCTGGTCTCCTGGGTCAGGGCCCTGCTGTTCCCCAGGCTGCAGTTGGCGCTGTGCGAGCTTCATCTTGCTGGAGGAACGGGCGAGTCCATTTCCCAGGTGCCAAAGTTGTGGCCGTGAAGAGCCCCGGAGCCCTGTGAGCCCGGGCGAAAATCCGAGCGGCGCCGGCGCAGGACTCAGCCCTTGGGCGGAGCTCGCGGTGGAGAGAGGAGAAGGATCGGAGCGGAGAGCCGGGGCTGGCGGGGGGCAGCGAGGCGCGGCCGGAGGAGCGGCGGGATGCGGCGGTGCCGGGGCGCAGGGCTGGCCGGACTGGCCGCGGTGCTCCTGGGTGCGCGGGGCTGGGTGGGTGACGGGGCTGAGCCTCGGGTGGTCCCCGCAGGTCCCTCGAAGCTGTCGTCCCCTCTGGCTTCTTCACAGACTTCTGCCCCAAAGCCACCCTCCCTCCGTCCCACATTCCCTCTAGAAAACTCATCGTTCTATTCTTTTTCCAGTCCTCCCTGTTTCCTTTTTTGTCTCTGTGTCTTTTCCTATAACTCATGCAGTCATTCTTTCCCCTTGCTTCTTTGTGTTTATCAGTCTTTTAACCCACTTATTTTCTTAAATGATTCCACCCTTCCACCTATCGTCCATGCATTCATGTCTCCACCAAATACTATGGACACTTGCATTACTCGTGTGTGCACATCTTCTGGAACCCCTTCTCATCATCTCTTTTTCTTCCTCAGTGCTTCTGTGGGATTTGTTCCAGGAAGCAGCAGGCAGGGCTTTGAGGTTTTGAGGAATTTTGAGGGTTTGAGTATATTTTTCTTCTTTTTCTCCCCGGCAGTGGCTTCGGGCAGAGCCCAGGTGCAGCAGGAGCCGTCGGCAGAGACCTCCGAGGGCACTGAAATCAGCATCAACTGCTCACACCCCAACATACAGATCCGTGATTACATCTTCTGGTACCGTCTCCTCCCGGGCCGAGGTCCCGAACTCCTCGTGTGGGGTACTAAAGGCTCCAAAGCGCTGTCGGACCCGCCGGGTTGGCTGTCGGTGGCGGCAGACCGCCGGTCCAGCGCCCTGTGGCTCGAACGGCCCCGGCGCGGGGACGCGGCGGTGTATTACTGCGCCGTGGGAGACACGGGGAGAGGAGCCGGGGCTGCGGCCGGACACGAACCGCCGCGGGCGGGGCCGGGCGGGTGTGGCGGGGGCGGGGAGACAGTCCCAGCCGGGCCCGCCAGGGGGCGCTGCCGCTCCGTCCGCCGGAGCCGCCTCGCCCCCTCCAGCCCCGGGGCGGCTCCCCCGCCCGAGCATCTGCATCAATATTGACATTACCACTTGCCGCACCCCCACATGGACTCAGACCACTTAGTCTACATGCTGATCCTTCCTTCTGACCCTTCCGAATGACAGGAGAAGTTGCCCATGGACAGTTGTCCCTTGCTGAGGGCTGATTGTGCTCCCCAGGAGGGGCAAAAAGCTGTAGTTGATCTCTCCACAGAGCCTCCTCATGGCAGAGATGGGCAGTCCCAAGCACACCTGATTGAACAAACTCTCTTTGTTCCCTCCCATCACCTTTTTACACACATTGCCAATGTACCCCCTGAGCCCTCTCTTCCCCAGGCTGAACACTGTCAGCCCTCTCAGTGTATCCTCATAGGAAAGATGCCCCAGTCCCTGCTGATCACAGTGCAGTATCTTTCTTCTACTGGGGAGCCCAGAAGTGGAGTGAGCACTTCAGAGGTCACCTCAGCAGTATTGAGTGGAGAGGATCAGGTCCTTTGTCCTGCTGGTTGACTCTCTTCCTACTGCAGCCCAGGCTGCTGTTGGCCTTCCTTGCCATGAGGGTCCATTGCCACAGCAGACACAGGAACACCCCAGAGCTGCTGAAACTGAGCAGGACACAGCAGTGAGTATTCAGGAGAAGTATCCCAGCTGCTTGTCCAGTTCTTACTCTTCCCTCATCATGCACCAATGACCACTGTTGGAAAACAGGGCTCTTGTTAGGAGATGTGACCTTCTGTGTCTTTACCTGCTTGCAAAACAAACAAACAAACAAATAAAAACAACAAACTAACAAACACACACATACATATACAAACCAAACAAACAAAAAACAAACAAACAAACAAAAAACAACAAAACACTGAGGGAAGGTAAATGTTGTCTTAGGCCTGCTCTGAGGATCAGTGAAAGTCTCAACATGCAAGCAAGACCAATCAGTCAGGCACTGGACAAGAGTTTCTGTTCAAATATTTGACCTGTTGCTCTGCTCTTCATGTCTCTCCTCTGGCTTTGAGAGCTCACCAGTGTTTGCTGGGAGGAGTCCGCCGTGTCTCTGTTGTTCTTTGCCTGACAGAAAACGGCTGCTGGTTGTATTTCTGGGGTGTGTGTTTCTGGGTCTATTTTTCCCCTCTCTGCACGTGTCTCATTATACTCAATCCGTTTTGGAAAGCAAAGAGCTGGACCTGGAGAACATCTTTGGTGGAAGTTGACAGCCATGGTGACAGGCCAATATACTGTGCTTGATGGATTGATGTCACATCAGTAAACCCTGATGGCTGGTGTTTGCAATGAGGCCTTCTGAGGTGATAAAGAAAGCTCAGCTTTCGTGGAAGAGAGAGGGTGGGGGATACGTGCAAAGGAGACATGGGCCAAAGGGAAAGAGAAGGAGGCTGTCACAGAGGCACCCCAAAGTCGGTTTTAGGTGGATGACAAGTTCCAAACCAGACTTTATTCTAGCCAGAAAAGTGCAGCCAATAAACCTTCCAGAAACAGGGTTTATACTATTAGTTAGCACTCTGACAACAGAAAATACCGGTTTGGATATCACTTGAGGACATTACTGGGGTACAACAAAATAAGAATAATGAGGATCCACAGCATGCATGCACACACTCAAAAGAAACAAAACCAGAGCCCTCTGACTCCACGGTACCCACTAGAAATAATCACTTGCCAGGGTTAGGCAAGGACTCATTCAAGGATATATCCAGTAAATAACCACTCACCCAAATGAGGAGGTGAGGCATTCTCAATCCCAGGAAGTCTCCTTAGACAGCATCCCAGTCTAAGGAGAGGCCTCCAGTTCACAGACCCAATGCTCTGAGACCCACTCCAAAGGAGGCCATCGACAGGAACCCTGTTTTATAGTCTGGTCAGATCTGGCTGTGGGCATTACAACATGGTCCAGAAGCTTTGCAGATACTCTGGGCACCTCCTCTGCTAACGACCCTGACAATTGACTCAGGGTCCTGTTAAGGGCCCTGTCAATAAACAGAGAGTCACACCCCTCCTGCCCCTTCAGCTGGTGGAGGTGAAGTCACCCTGCCCCAGGTACCTCAGTACCACCCTATGTGTGTACATGGGGACAGGTACAGTGGGGCACAAAAGGTGCTAAAAGGGAGACAAGGAGGGAGACCAGAGCTCTGCAGCCTCTAATTGATGGGCCATTGGGCTACTGCAGGTGTAGCTTTGTAGTGGGACAGGCTGAGCTTTGTAAGGGACAGGAAGAGACAAGAAGAACATGAGGATTTGCATGTTTGAGAGGGGTCCTGTGGGACTAGACAACACTTCTTAAGACATGTGTAGGGGAAGAGTCAAAGATGGGGGGAAAGAGGAGACTGGGGAGGATCAAGGGGAAGCAAAAGAGAGGGGGAAGAATAAAATGCACCTAAGCAGGAGTTGGTCAGTGCAATTGTTGGGGTGACACCTGTGCCTGACTGCTACACTCCCCTCTGCCTTCTTATTAAATCCTTTCTTAAGCAAGAAAGGGAAAGGCTGTGTAAACCTGGAGACCCTCCACATCTCTAGGAACCTCCTTTGACATCTTGAGGTCCAGCACATCATCTGTGAGGACATGAGGTGAGGACTCCACTGTGAGCAGACCAGGAACAGCCCCGTCCCATGATGAGCTTCCTTCAGTTATCAGAGCATCTCATTTTGTAACTGTTTAGAATGCTGAGTGAGCCACACATGTTCTTGCTGGAGGAGGGAGAAACCCAGAATGAGAATTTCAGCACAGGAAGAGCAGGTCGCTTCTTTTCCCCACTTCTACATTTGCTCCCCCACCAGAGTGGTTTCCGGCAGCTCTGGTATCTCGGGGCTGGGAGGTGCTTTTCTCAGTCCCTCACTCAACAAACAAGCAGGCTGTTCTCGGCATGCACCTTGGGCATCTGGTCCTCACTGCCTTCCTGGGGCAACTGCTGGGTAAGTCTTTGCTTTCTATAAATTCATCCTTCTTCTTCTTCTCCCAAGGAAACTCCCACCAACCTTTTCAGGATCATGCAGAGAACTACTCATGATTAAAGGGAAAACACAAGGTAATGTCACCTCACATTTGAGGATTTGCACCAGTTTTCTAAAGATCCTCTTAATGTTGTAAGAGAGGGAGAGGGGAGAGGAGAGGGAGAGGAAGAGGAGAGCTAGAGGTACCTCTGATCTCTTCTTTCCCTATTCTCTCATGCTTGATCAATCTCTCTGCCTTTCTCTTCTGACCAACCTGCTGTCACCATAGGAGATCTCAGCTCTCTCTGCACTCCCACTTTTCTCACTTTCCAACACAAATGGTGTCCTGTTCTGCTTCCAGGTGGTACATGTCTGACATGGCCTCCAGTTTTCTCCTGTTTGTCAGCACTGTCAGAGCTCCCTCTTTCCAATATTCAGCTCAGCTGTGTGTTGACTCAGGAGCCCTCATAAATGACAGTGTTTGGGAATCAGGATGAATCTTTTTGTCATACCTCTGCACGTTTCCCAATCTGCTGGGGGGTGCTGGTTCCAGCACATGAAGGTCAGGCATGACAGGCTGTTCCCTGGTCCTCTGGGCAGTAGGAGCAGGAGCAGAGAGGAGGAACAGGGACACAGCACAGGTTTCCTCAGATTCCAGCACTGAGTTCCTGCTCAGAACTACTCTCCACTGTCCCCAGGCATCAGGATTTTGCTGCACGACAAGGAATGAGAAGCCTTCTACTGGAGGGCTTTGTATTCATTCCTGGTTTGGTTTCCAGAGCCTTTCCCTGCAAAATTCCTGACCTTCACTTCCTTTCAGGCACCATGGGGCAGGTCACTGTCACCCAGCAAGAAGGACAAGTCACAGTGAAGCAGAAAGACACCTTCCAAACAACCTGCACATACCAGACACCCAGCTTTTATGGCTTGATCTGGTACCAGCAGAGGAAAGGCCAAGCTCCCCAGCTGCTCTCATATCATGCAGGATCTGGCCTCAGGCGCAGTGACCGTTTCAGCACAACTCTGAACACCACGGGGAAATACAGCGTCCTGCAGGTGGAGGAAGTCGAGGTGTCTGACAGTGCCTTGTACCTCTGTGCTGTGCAAGACACCCTGGTGCAGGGAGCTTCCTTGGCTGTGCAAGAACCCCGGGGAGGGAGGGGATGTGTCTGTGCAAGGCTGAGCTTGTGGGAAGGGGCCCTGAGCTGTGCCCTGGCAGCGCTCCTTCCCCTGTGCCCCCAGGGATCTGCAGGGGAAGATCCTTTAATATAATGTTTTTTGTCCATTCCAGACACCATTTATGCACACATGGTATTCAGTATTCTCTTACTATACTAACTCAAGGCAGTATCTTCTTCTTGCCAATGCATGGGAAGCTCCACTGTTTGACAAAGTGCAAGAAGCAGCACAAACAAGAGCCATTGCATTGACATATTAGTCATTTGTTCATCTTGACCACTAGCAATAGCCACAGGCACACCTGTCCTCCCTGGCAGTAATAGGGTTTGTCTTGTCTTGAGGAAACACCTTATTACTATTTCCATTGTGCTGTTTCCCTCTTGAATGTCAGTCATGGCAGGTGTTTTTAAGAGGTGTTGGACCTTTTCTTTCTCCTATTGATATGCCAATAAACCACCCCACATACAGACAAAGGAAAGTGCAATTGAAGTAGGTCCCAGCATGGTCCATCCATGGGCCATCGATCGCCTATTCTCCCTGGGGAGGCAGCAAAAGCCTCAGCCTCATTTCAGCAGGTGTCTGGTCTCTGCCACTGGAAGAGCAGGTTGAGTGATTTTTTTTCCCCATTTACTGTACCCTGCTGAGGCTGCACCTGGAGTAATGTGTCCAGTATTGGGTTCCCCAGTTTACGAAGGACAAGGAATTACTGGAGAGACTCCAGCAGAGAGACACAAAGATAATGAGGGATCTGTAGCATCTTTTTATGAGGGAAGACTGTAAGAGCTGTGTCTGTTCATTCTGCAGAAAAGAAGACTGAGGGGGGATCTTATTTATGCTTATAAATATCTCAGGGTGGTGTCAAGAGGATTGTCCAGACTCTTTTCAGTCATGCCCAATGACAGGATGAGGGGCAGTAGGTACAGACTGCAACACAGGAGGTTCCATCTAAACATGAGGAGAAACTTCTTTACTTTGAGGGTGACAGAGCCCTGGACCAGGCTGCCCAGAGAGATTGTCGAGTTTCCTTCTCTGGAGACTTTCAAAACTTCCCTGGATGCAATCCTGTGTGATCTCTTTTAGGTGAAACTGCTTGAGCATGCGGTTTGGACTAGATGATCTCCAGAAATACCTTCCAGCTGTAGCCATTCTGTGATTCTGCGAATCTATGTGCCTGGCAAAATTATGGACAAAGTTATTCTGGGACTTATTGAAGAACACTGAATGACAATGCAGTCATTTGTCACAGCCAGCATGGGTTCCTGGGTGGAAAGTCCTGCTTGACTGACTTAATTTGTTTCTACAAGGTTACCCACTTAGTTGACCAAGGGAAGCCTGTTAATGTGATCTTTTTGGGTTACAGTAAAGCCTTTGATACTGTCTCTGACAGTATCCTCCTGTACAAGGTGTCCAACATACAGATGGATAAACACACAATGCATTGGGTGAGAAATTGGATGATGGGCCGGACTCAGAAGGTTCTACTAAATGCAGTTATGCTGGGTTGGTAACAAGTCACTAGCAGAGTTCTGCAGGGATCCATCTTAGGGCCAGTCCTCTTTCATGTCTTCATAAATGACTTTGACTCAGGACTTGAGGGATTGCTTAGTAAGTTTGCTGATGACACAAAGTCAGGGGGAGCTGTCGACACTCTTGAGGGCAGAGAGGCCCTGCAGAGGTATCTGGATGAATTGGAGAACTGGACAGTCACCAACCACATGAAGTTCCACAAGAGCAAGTGCCGGATTTTGCACCTGGGACACCGCAACCCTGGCTGTATGTACAGACTGAGGGACAAGATGCTGGAGAGCGGCTCTGCAGAGATGGATCTGGGGGTTCTGGTCAACAGCAGGTTGAACATGAGCAAACAGTGTCCCTGGCAGCCAAAGGGGACCCGTGTCCTGGGTACATCCAGCACAGCATGGCCAGCCGGGCAGGGAGCGGATTGTCCAGCTCTGCTCTGTGCTGGGTCAGCCTCACCTGAGGCACTGGGGGCAGTTCTGGGTACTACAGGATAAAAAGGTTTTAAAGCTACTGGAGAGTGTCCAGAAGTGGGCTACAAAATTGGTGAAGGGTTTGGAGGGGAAGCCATGTGAGAAACAGCTAAAGTCACTTGGTTTGTTCAGCCTGGAGAAGAGGAGACTGAAGGGAGAACTCATGGTGGTCTACAGCTTCCTCATAAGGGGAAGACAAGGGACAGATGCTGAGTTCTTCTCTCTGGTGACCAATGACTAGACCCATGTGAATGGCAGGAAGATGGGCAGGAGGTTTAGGTTGCATATTAGGAAAAGATTCTTCCCCCACATGGTAGTGGAGCACTAGAACAGGCTCCCCAGTGAGGAAGTCATGGTACCATGCCTGATAATATTCATGAAGAGACTGGATAATGCCCTCAAACAAAAGGTGTGAACTGTGGGGTTACATACACAGGGTCAGGAGTTTGGCCTGATGGTCGTTGTGGGTCCCTTCCAACTCAGGATATACTATGCGAGAAGAATCTTTGGGAAAAATGCCCTTAGTTCAAACACTAAAACACGCATGGATCCTTTGCTCTTTTATCTACTTTTCCAATATCATTTTTGTTGGGCAGGAAAAGCAGGGATCACACCAAGAGCCAGTAGCAGCCTTCTGGCAGTGTTTTGGCCATAGGCCTCACTCACTTGTCGTGAGAAATGCCATCCCTCCCTCTTATACAATGACAAAGAGAGATGGTATCATCATTGCAAAGAACCTGAGGTACCTGGTGCTCATTGCAAGGTTAAGTGTAGTAGGGTCAGGAAGTGCAACTGTCCTGCCATTGATGATAGTTATTAAAATATGACTCAGGCAAAGACATTTGACATTCAATTGAAATGTGCTTATGAAGCTTTTGGCATTCAGTCATTCTGAGATCTGCTTCATTTGGCATAATTCCCTGGTGGAGGAAAGTGCTATGGGGTTATCTGTCCTTCCACTTGTACACCTTCGGGAGGACAACGGGTGGTTCATGCAGGAAACAGGATATGAGTCCATAGTGGCTGTCAAGAGACATTTCCACTGATCAAAAGGAATGAGATTAAAATGTAAAAGAAACATTTTCTCCCAGAATGGCAGCCAATTCCTGAGCACAAACTCAGCCCACCTGCAGCTCTCTTGGCATGTGCAACCAGTACTCCTGTGTCTGCTGATCTTCATATTCTCCTGTATGCTGTGGTCAGAGCAATTCGATCTCCCTCAGAAATGTACCCTTTCACTGTCCCCATTTCTGTGCTGGATGTCCTCACCTCCCACATGCTTAATTACCATTTCAGCCTAGACACATTCAGGAGTGGGTGTGAATTTTCCCTGCTACTCCTGCCCATGACCACGGGCCACAGCCCCGACATTGGCTGATGGGGGGGAGAGGAAGGTGCAGTAGCAGCTTTGGGCCATCCCAAGGGCTGTTCCAAGCTTTACTGTTCTTTCCATTCTGCAAAGCAAATCATCTTCCAGAGCCCCACATCCACCCCCTGCCACCCCAGCACAGCTCTGGCCATAGCAAGGGAACATCCTTACTCAAGAACTCAGGGGGCTGCTGACACCTCAGGGCCTCTTGCCTTTCTGGGCATTTGTGGGCAGAGGCAGAGCAAAGCAAAACCTGATGGTCACTGACAACGGAGTAGCCAGGGATGATTTCCTCAGGTCCAAGGGATGGTGCCCAAAAGAGGAGCCACTTCAGATTGTCTCAACCTCTCATTCCTCTATCAATGGAGAAAGATCTTCTTGTGCCCTTACCCACTTCGATTCCAGAGTAACACCCTTCTCCTTTGGCAGCTTAGGGAGTGTTCACAGAGGGAAGGACCACATGGAGGCCAGGCTTGAATGCAGCAGAACTTTAATGCATAAAAGTGAGAAAAAAAGTCACTGCAAGTGGAGGACAGCAGTGCAGGAATCCACAAAGGAATCCCAAAGTCTGCAGTCCATGGTCATGAAGAAGTTTGTGCACGATGTTCATCTGCCCATCCCATAGAGGGAGAGAAGACAGCTGATCCCCACCAGGCGGGACCTGGGGGAACCTCATTGCCAAGAGGAACCAAAGGAAACAAAGAAAAAGGTAAAAAAGGTAAAGCCATTCAGCTCTACTGAAAACACAGCCAATATCTCAGTCCTTTGCCCAGCACCATGTTTTGAGTTCCTCAAGGTGTCTCCCTGGGCCTTTCCCAGAGTCTTTATCAGCGCAGGTACCTTCTGCCAAAGTAGCGGCCGGAAATGCCAGACAGGTCACAGCAGCCAGAGTTGATGGGCACTCCATCACAGCTGAGGATTCTGCCAACAGCAGCAGAGGTGGAGGAGCCCACAACAGTGTTCTGTGGGAAGGAGCTGAGGATGGGGCCAGGCAGGGTTACCACAACAGGCGAGGGCTCAATGACAACTCTGGAGTCCTGGCACTGCCTGACACAGGGCTCATTGCAGCTGTTGGCCAGTGGGGTCGGGCCACAGGGCTGGCAGGGCAGGCACTGGTCGTAACAGGACATTTCTTGAGGGTGGATATGAAGCTGTGAGAGAGGGCAGGGAGAAAGCAGACCATAGAAGTGTGTGAGAAGCAGTCTGGTTACCCTGTCACAAAAAAGCCAAGGCCACTACTGAGTGGGGAGCTGGAAGCTGTAGCAGGAGCCACACAGTCTTCATGACACTAAAAGGAGCAGCCTGGCACAGGGAGGCTCTCTCTCTTAGTGAATAAACCAAAAGCCACCTCTGCCACCTCCCAGCCTCTCTATAAGCAGAACATTTTCCCACTCCCCTCTCCCTAGACAAGAAGAGGTGTATCACAGGAGAGATCATAGTATCAGCTGAGATGTCCATTGATGAGAGAAATGCCAAATTGGAAGAGGAGAAAAGGTTTTAGACTCACCTGGTTCCTGGGAAGAAGGAGCCAAGAAAAGTGGATGAGAGAGCAAGACCCTGGGCTGCCTTTTATACCTGCCCTTCATTTCTGCAGGACCAGAGAGAACCTTGGCAGAGGTAACAATTTTCTGAGAAGCTCATCTGGAATGCAAACAATCACAGCTAATAAGATGGGCTGTGCTTTAGTTTCCAGCACTGCTGCCTTTTCATTTCCAGATTTGTTCCATGCCCATTCCTCAGTGAAGGCTTCTTATGATCCTTATGAAAGGCCCAAGGATTTCTCAGGCAGTAATGAAGCAGTGCAGGCAGAAGATTCAACTGAAGAGTTTGATGGGTCTAGAGCAGACAAATGAGGTCATCCTGGGACACTCTCTTGGGTCTCTTTGAACTGCCATTCTCAGGAAAATTTAATCATCCTCAGCTGGATGCCCATGGGTTCACATGCATGAGGACGTACCAAGTCCTCGTATTTCCTGGCCTCCTCAGATCATCATTATGGTTCATTTTTTTTCTCCTTCCCAGGTCTGTGTGCTGTGCTGTTTGGTTATGACCCCATCTTCACTAACACTGCCCAGTCCCTGGGATCCTCAGCAGAGTCCATGAACTTCTCCAGTACCACAGTTCATGCTGTTGCTATGGCTGTTCTTTTCCTGTGTGTACTTGCAAGCTGCCAGGTTTGTGCAGATGCATGTGGAGGCACAAATTTCTCTATAATTCCGTGCTAATGAGCATAAACCTGTGTGTGTGTGTGTGTGTGTGTCCTTGGGTTCATACATCATGAGGGAACATTCTGCTCATGGCTTGGACATTCTCCACTACTCCCTTCATGAGCACCACAGAGCACCAGGATCCCAGGGTCAGAAGGAGCCTGAGTGCAGCTGAGTGGTGATGGCACCAGCCTGCTGGAGATCCCTCCAGGGAAGAGGCTCTGAAATGCAGCCCCTGTCTCCTGAGCCACCATTTTCCTGCCACTGCAAAATTCTTGCTCCTCTGACGCCTATTTCAGACCACAACAAGGATGGTTTCAGTCCAGTTTGAATCCTTGGTTTAAGTCAATGTAACAACATTGGGTGTGTCTCAGCATGGTTGGCAGTCTCCCCTCCCTGCATCTCCAGGCCAGGACACAGCTGCTCTCCTCAGTGCTAGAGAGTTCAAAAGGAGCAGGTTTGCTTTATGGGCAAGGAAGAAGGCTGAGGGATCCTGCACACCATGTGCTGGCCATTCCTGAGTGAATCTGCTTCCAATGCACTCTTAAATGTGTCTGAGATGGAACACAACCCACCACATTAGATTTGGGAACGAATCCCCAAAAGCCAGACACTGTCCCTCTTTCCAAACAGGTTTGTGTCTCAGTGGGTGCATTTTCTAAGCCTGCCGTCATGAACGTCCATCAGCTGGATATCAGATGTGACTTGTAGAAGGTGCAGTTGTGGACTTTCCCCCTTCTCTTTATTGACCTCAGTGAGATCAGTGACAGGGAGCTCTATTGGGAGAACTCAGCCAGGGCTGATTCCCCTACTCATGAAGCTGCTTCTGAGCTGTGGCTCTAGTGATTCTGAGGGTGAACCCCATTGCTTTCTCATGAAGGATGTGGGGTTTTAAGAGAGACCCAGAGGAGCATGAGACAGCAGTGTGCCCTTGCAGCAAAAAGGAGCAACTGCATGCTGTGCTGTATTAGTGCAAGTGTTGCCATCAGGTGCAGGAATATGACCCTGTCCCATTTGAGGTCTCATGTGGAGTACTGGTGCCAGTTTGGGATTGCCTGATCCACAAAGGGAATGAGTTCATCAAACACAACCATGTGTCTTTGGGGGCTGATGAACATGCATATCAAGAGAATGAGAGAACTGGGTCTGTTCTTCTTGGAGATGTTTCAGGGAAGAATTTCTTACTGTCAATGACTACATTTGCAGAGGAAAACAAGGACATGGGAGCAGTCTCTGGAAGCGCCCAGAAAATAGAAGGAAAGCGCCCAGGAGTTTGTGCAATTTCTCTCATAAGATGTGTTAAAGAATGGACCGAATGTGACTTTGAGCAACAAGATCTAATGGGATTTGTTCTGAGCAGAGGAGTGATCTAGATGACCTCTGAAGGTCCCTTCTCACCTACATACTGACTCCCTAATTCCCCCCCTCCCCTACTCACACTGACACCTGCTCGGCCATGGGCACATGTGTCCCCACACACCCTCTGCCGCAGCACAACTTTGAGTCATTGTGCTGGGATTACACAGAGGCAGCTGAAGGGAGGCTCTCAGCCTCCTCACTGCCAGCCGCAGGAAATCAGTGGCTGCTGTTTCCAGCCTCTGAGCTCGGGGAAAGCTCTGGGAAGCTGGTCTATCTCCTGGGTCAGGGCTGCAGCTCGTGCTTTGCGGGCTTCTTGCCCGAGAAGGGGCAGAGTCTGGTTGCCAGGAGCCAAACTTGAGGTCGTGCAGGGACCCAGAGCCCTGTGATCCTGGGCGAGACCCCAAGCGGCGCCGGCACAGGACTCAGCCCCTGGGCGGAGCTGGTGGAGGAGAGGAGAGAGGAGAGAGGAGAGAGGAGAGGGAGAGGGGAGAGGGGAGAGGGGAGAGGGGAGAGGGGAGAGGGGAGAGGGGAGAGGGGAGAGGGGAGAGGGGAGAGGGGAGAGGGGAGAGGGGAGAGGGGAGAGGAGAGGAGAGGAGAGGAGAGGAGAGGAGAGGAGAGGAGAGGAGAGGAGAGGAGAGGAGAGGAGAGGAGAGGAGAGGAGAGGAGAGGAGAGGAGAGAAGGAGAGGAGAGGGAGAGGAAGAGGAAGAGACATAGGAGAAGGAGGAGGAGGAGGAGGAGGAGACGGAAGAGGCGGCGGTGCCAGAGCAGGGAGCCGGGGCTGGCAGGGGCAGCGAGGCGCGGGCGGCGGAGCGGCGGGATGCTGCGGTGCCGGGGCTCAGGGCTGGTGGGACTGGCTGCGGTGCTCCTGGGTGCGTGGGGCTGGCGGGGCTGGGTGGGGGCCGAGTCTCAGCCTGGAGTGTTCCCAGGGGACCTCAGCACCATCTCTTCCCTCTCCTCCAACGTGTCCTTTCCCTCTCCCTGCCTCTCTGACATCTTTTATGATCCTTTCCCACCCCTCCATGTCCCCTCTTCCTGTTCTCCCTATCTACTATTCCTCTCTTCCTCCATTGACCCACTCATCTTTGGACCCATCTCTCCATGCGTCTACTATCTCTAACCCCTTTTCATACTCTCTGAAATACCTTTCTTATCTGTCCCTCTGCTTTCTTTACATCTGTAGGCATGTTTGCTTTCCTGCACTGCACCATACATCATGTTATTCCTCTGTTCATTTAGCAATTCTTCTTCTGAATTCAGCCCTCGATGTTTCACTGCAATGCACCAAAATCTCCCATCACCTTTCCCTGTCACCATTCATCCATCTGTGCACATGACTTTCATTTGGTCTCTTGCATCAATTTCAGATTCCATGCCAGCCTTCTGTCCTTGCTCAACAAACCCACACAAGTATAATCTGCCAACCATGTCAAGGAGTATATTTTCCCCAATTCTTCCGGTCTCGCTCTCTGTCATTGACACTGTTCCTAAAGATTTCTCTGGGGCAAGTGCCATCAGACCTGGGTGATCTTCGATGACCTTTGGTCTTTCCTTCTCCTTTCTCCGCAGTGGCCGGAGCCAGAGCTCAGGTGCAACAGGACCTGTCAGCAGAGACCACCGAGGGCACCGGCATCAGCATCAACTGCTCACACCCCAAAATACAATTAAACGAGGTCATCGTCTGGTACCGTCAGCTCCCGGGCCGAGGCCCCGCATTCCTCACACTTGGTAACAAAGACTCCAAAGCGCTGTCGGACCCGCCGGGTTGGCTGTCGGTGGCGGCAGACCGCCGGTCCAGCGCCCTGTGGCTCGAACGGCCCCGGCGCGGGGACGCGGCGGTGTATTACTGCGCCGTGGGAGACACGGAGAGAGGAGCCGGGGCTGCGGCCGGACACGAACCGCCGCGGGCGGGGCCGGGCGGGTGTGGCGGGGGCGGGGTGACAGTCCCGGTCGGATCCGCCAGGGGGCGCTGCCGCTCTGCCCGCCCGCACCTCCTCACCCCGCAAAATCACAGAATGGTCGGAGTTGGACGGGACCTCTGGAGATCATCTGGTCCAACCCACCTGCTAAAGCAGGTTCACCAGAGCAGATCACACAGGAATGCATCCAGGTGGGTCTTGAATATCTGTGGAGAAGGAGACTTCACAACCTCTCTGGGCAGGCTGTTCCAGAGCTCTGGCACCCTCAAAGTAATGAAGTTTTTCCTCGTATTCAGATAGAGTCTCCTGTGCTTCAGCTTGTGCCCATTGCCCCTCATCCTATCGTTGGGCACCACTGAAAAGAGTCTGGTCTCATCCTCTTCACATCTACCCTTGAGAAAATTATAAACACTGATGGGATCCCCTCTCAGCCTTCTCTTCTCAAGGCTGAATAGACACAGCTCTCTCAGTCCCTTTTCATAAGAAAGGTGCTCTAGGCCGCTAATCATCTTCATAGCTGGCCGCTAGACTCCCTCCAGTAAGTCCTTATTCTTCTTAAACTGGGGAGCCCTGAACTGGACGCAGTACTGCAGATGCAACCTCACCAGGGCAGAGGGGATGACAACCTCCCTTGACCTGCTGGTCACTCTCTTTATGTACCCAAGGATACTGTTGGCTTTCTTGGCCACAAGGGCACATTGTTCACTCATGGTCAACCTCTTGTTATTTAGAACTCCCAAGTCCTTCTCTGCAGAGATGCTTTCCAGCAGGTCCACCTCTAAGCTGTACTGGTACCTGGGGCTATTTCTTCCCAGGGGCAGGACCCTACACTTGCCCCTGTTAAACCTCATCAGTTGTCTGACTAGCACCGGCATCAGAACTGCCGGGGTGTCACAGCTGCCCCTGCGCCCCATAGGCCTGGGAGGTGCCCAATGACATGTCTCCAGACCCTCGTACTGGGCAAGAACATTCTCCCACCTCTCATCCCCCCTCTCACTCTCACCGGGATACAGACAGAAACACCCCGCCACAGCAGGGAGGAATTGTGACGCGAGCGGTACCAGTGTCCTGTGGTGCCCAGGAAGGAGTGATTGCAGCTGCTGCCCCACTGGCTCATGGTGAGGAGCAGCGACTTTCTGCTCTGCACAGGGAGGCAGGAACAGAGATCCTCCTGTCCATGGGCAGCCGCACAGCCCTCGCTCCCACCGCAGCGACCTGTCATTGCTCCCATGTAACAGATGAGGTGTCTTCTCGGGCTTTTTCCTTTCCCTACCAGAACAGCCAAGAGATCCCAGAGCAGGTGCTTTCCTCTGGTCTGTAAACAGAGAGACTCCAGTGCTAGGATGCTAATGCAAAATTGGACTTAGAAAACAACAACCAGAAGGGGTTTCACATTTTGTTACATTGTTGGAGCTTGGACATGTAGTTTAAAACTGTGTCCTCTAGATACAAGCTTTCAGGGAGATTTCAAAATGTTCCTGCTAGTGTTACAAATCATCGCATGCAGTTCAGGAGTTCAAGCTCCACACCAACCAGGAACGGGTCATGTCAGGGTCACAGCCACCTTCAAGCACTCCCAACTGTGACCGAGTGTTGAGACCATGAGCTTGTGTGACAGGATTCAGCAGCTCTGTAGTTGCGGCCCAGGAGACAGGGTAAAAGCTTGGAATGGTCACACTGACCACAGCCCTAAGGGATGCCAGGTTCCTACTTGAAGAGTGAGACAGAAAGAGATTGGTTAAGCTACCCTAAGGTGCTGGAGGTCTGAGGTGAGAGCTGGCACTGAGGCAGGGAGTGGTCAGTGCACTTCTAGGGGTGAGCCCTGTGCCTGACCATTACAGTCCTCCCAGCCTTCTTATTAATCAAGAAAGGGAAAGGCTGTGTCAGCCTGGAGACCCTCCACGTCTCTAGGAACCTTTATTTAAGCCATGAGTAGGTTCAGCACATTCATGAGGACAAGAGTTGAGGACTCCACTGCGAGCAGACCAGGAGCAGCCCCTTCCCATGATGGGGCCCCCAGAGGGCACAGGGCATCTCATTTTTGAAATGTCCAGAATGCTGAGGGAGCCACAGGTGTTGCTGCTGGAGGACGGAGAAACCCAGAAGGAGCAGTTCAGGCACAGGAACAACACATCACTTTTCTTCCCCACTTCCGCACCAGAGTGGTTTCCCACAGCTCTGGTATCTCAGGGCTGGGAGGTGGTTTTCTGACTCTCTCTCACTCAACAAACAAGCAGGTTGGTCTCGGCATGCACCTCGGGTATCTCGTCCTCACTGCCTTCCTGGGACAACTGCTGGGTAAGTCCTTGTTTTCTATAAATGCATCATTCTTATTCTTCTCCCAAGGAAACTCCCACCCACCTTATAAGGATCATGCAGAGAACTACTCATGAATAACAACAAAATGCTGGGAAATGTCACCTTATATTTCCGGGTTTTCACTGGTTCTCTCTATTTTCTTACTGTTGGAAATGAGAAGGGAGAGATACCTCAGATCCCTTCTCTGCCTTTTCTCTGCCTTTTCTCTGCCCTTTGGTTGATCTCACATCTCTCTCCCACATTTCTCCCTTTACGATCCCAATTATTAACAGTAGATCCTGTCAAAGTCATTACACGGACTTCAAAGTTCTCATCCCATTGACATTAACAGGGTGTCCCATTCTACCTCTGGGCTGGTACATGTCTGCCATGGCCTCCAGTTTTCTCCTGTTTGTCAGCACTGCCAGGGCTACCTCTTTCTGACATTCAACTCAGCTGTGTGTTGACTCAGGGAGCCAGGAACATATGAGATGACAGGGAATCAGGATGAATTTTTTGTCATAACTCTGCAGACCCCTCAACCTGCTGGAGGGCTGCAGGTCCCAGCACATGAAGGTCAGGCATGACAGGCTGTTCCCGGGTCCTCTGGGCAGTAGGAACAGGGAGGAGGAGCAGGGACGCAGCACAGCTCTCCTCAGAGTCCAGCTCTAATCTGCTGCCCAGAACTACTCTCCACCTTGCTGTCCCCACGCATCAGGATTCTCCTGCAGGGCAAGGGACAAGGAGACTTCTCCAGCAGGGTTTTGCATTCATTCCTAGTTTGCTTTCCAGAGCCCTTCCCTGCAGAGCTGCTGACCTTCACTTTCTTCCAGGCACCATGGGGCAGGTCACTGTCACCCAGCAAGAAGGACAAGTCACAGTGAAGCAGAAAGATACCTTCCAAACAACCTGCACATACCAGACCTCGTACTTTCAAGCCTTGCTCTGGTACCAGCAGAGGAAAGGCCAAGCTCCCCAGCTGGTCTCATATCAAGCAGGATCTGGCCTCAAGCGCAGCGACCGTTTCAGCACAACTCTGAACACCACAGGGAAATACAGCGTCCTGCAGGTGGAGGAAGTCGAGGTGTCTGACAGTGCCTTGTACCTTTGTGCTGTGCAAGACACCCTGGTGCAGGGAGCTTCCTTGGCTGTGCAAGAACCCCAGGGAAGGAGGGGCCATGTCTGTGCAAGGCTGAGCTTGTGGCAAGAGGCCCTGAGCTGTGCCCTGGCAGCGCTGCTTCCCCTGTGCCCCCAGGGATCTGCAGGGGAAGATCCTGTGATGTAACATTTTCTATCCATTCCAGTCACCATCTATGCACACATGGTATTCAGTATTCTCATACTAAGTCAAGGCAGTATCTTCTTCTTGCCAATGCATGGGAAGCTCCACTGTTTGGCAATGTGCAAGCAGCACACACATGAGCCATTGCATTGACATGTTAGTGATTTGTTCATCTTGACCACTATCAATAGTCGCAGGCACATCTGTCCCCTGCGGGAGTATCTGGTTTTGTCTTATCTCAAGAGGGAGGCAACTGATTGCATTATGTTCTTTCCTCTTGAACTTCACCCATGAGAGTTGATTTTGAGGTGTTTTACCTTTTCCTTCTTATCTCTCTTAGTATGACAATAAACTAAAATAAACACAAAGAAAAGCTCCTCCCAGGCAGCTCCCAGCATGGGGCATCCATGGATCTTCATTCCCTTGTTCTCGCTGGGGGGGCAACAAAAGGCTCAGCCACATATCAGCAGGTGTCTCATCTCTGCCACTGGAACATGGCCCCAGGGTGTCTCTGGGGATATTAGAAATTCTCATGGGAGCTCATCAGTTCCTTCTGCTCATGGTGTAATATGAACTGGCACTTCTGCTTGCAAGTGTCCCATATCTGCCGAATCAGGAATAATGTGCACTGCTCTCTTTCCCTAATGGGTTTTTCTGTCCTTTTTTGGGGGGGCCCAGAGATGGCTTCTCCATAGATATATCTCCACAAACAGCAGCTGTTGCAGAAATTCCCACTGCAGGAGCAGGCACTGTCCCTCACTCTGCTAGCTCAGGACACATGCAGCACAGCCTCTGCTGTGCAGACAGTCCCTCTCCAAGCTCCACGTAGTCACATGTGTGACCTCTGAATGCCTGTACCAGCCTGGGCCCCACACCCTGTCCCCTGGGCAAACACAAGGCCTACCCCAGCACAACAGCACAGCCCAGAGAAAGGCTGCATTGCCATTGACCAACAGCAGCAAATGTCACACCAACTTTGGAAGGTGTCGAGATTGTCCAAAGCAGCTGTAACATTCTGTGCCCTTAACGTGTAACCATTCTCAGTCCTCTTGGGAGCTGCACACCCCAGTGCCCAGGAAGGAAACACCAGGCAGCCAGTGACCTGAACCCATAGCAGGAGCCCCTGAATTTCTAAATTTCAGGTGCAACTGAGTAGGCCAGACCAAGAAAGCAAGAGCAGGAGGCAGGAGTGAGGATGACCCCAGACCCCAGACCCCAGCCCAGGTCAGGCAGTGCCCACACTAGCAGGGTGCAAGGGTGCAGGTGCCCATGGGTGACTATTACTCTCTTTATCTCTGCTGCAGGACCAAAATGGATGGGCACAAGCAAACCAGGACATGGATGGGGTGTATCAAAGACAACTTTCTGATGCAGACATTCCATGAATGGACATGGGGAGAGGCTCTGTTGGACCTGCTACTCACAAATGAGGAAGAACTATTGGATGATGTAGGGTTCAAGCGTAGCCTTGCCTGCACTGACCAGGAGACTGTGGAGCTCAAGATCTACAGAGGACTGACCAAGTCAAACAGGACTACTTCCCCCACTCCAGGAGAGTGCAGCACACACAGTAGAAGAAGGAACAGAGAAGCTCTTACTGCCAATTGTACATGCCCATGTTCAAGGGCTCACTTTCAGAGCCATCCAAGTGTGTTCAAGGAGCTGACTGGACTCAGTCCCTGAAAGGCAGATGGAGCAAATACACTCAGAAATCTTGTCTGTACTCATTAAAGGCCAGAAGGGAGCTGGGAGCAGTTCACATGGGATTTCTGAAGGTAAATCATACCTCATCACCCTCAATACTTTCTACAAGGAGGTGACTGGTGACAGGAAGTCTGTGGATAACAACCAGCAAGGGGAATGGGAAGCAACTGTGGGACACGACTTTTGTTCAAAGAACCTGGACAGGCTGAAGTGATGGACTGATTGGAACCTCATGAATGCCAAAAAGAGAAGTTTTGCATATGACGGATAGATCAGCCCCTGCAATCATACAGGCTGGGGCTGGCTGCTGGGGAAACAGATCAAGAGAAAATGAGGAGGGATTTGAGGAGACACTTAGCTGAACATAGGACAGCAGTAATTAGGCAATCCCTTGCAGTAATTAGGACCAACTGCATCCTGAGCTGTATTATTCAAATTGTTGACAGCAGGTGCTGGAAAATGATCCTGCCCTTCTGTCCCATTACAGATCACATCTGGGGTACTGCATCCAGGTTGGTGGTCTGTGGTCCAAGAAGGGTATTGACATCCTGAAGGGAGTTCAACAAAGTCCACCATATAAATTAGGGGGCTGATGAACACGACATGAGAAGCTGAGAGAACTGGATCTGTTCATCTTAGTGATGACTCAGGGGAGAATTTCCCGTTTTCCACAATGACTTGTTCAGAGGAAAAGAAGAAAATGGACCTAGTCCATGGAACTGCCCAGGAAACAGAGGGGAAATGCTTGGTAATGGGATCTGTTGTAGATGACCTCTGCAAGTCACTTCTCACCTACATTCTGAATTTGTGGCTCCCCCTCTGCTCCCCTCCCTGACATCTGCACACCCATGGGCACAGTAGACCTCACATCCCCTCTGCCACAAACCAACTTTCAGTCATTGTGCTGGGACTACAGAGAGGCTGCCGAAGGGAGGCTCTCAGCCTCCTCACTGCCAACCACAGGAAATCAGTGACTGCTGTTTCCAGCCACTGAGCTCGGAGACAGCTCTGGGAAGCTGGTCCGTCACCTGGGTCAGGGCCCTGCTGTTCCCCAGGTTGCAGCTGGCGCTGTGCTGGCTTCTTATTGCTGGAGGAGGCGCGGCCGAAGCAGAGAGCCGGGGCTGGCAGGGGCAGCGAGGCGCGGGCGGCAGAGCGGCGGGATGCGGCGGTGCCGGGGCGCAGGGCTGGCGGGACAGGCCGCGGTGCTCCTGGGTGCGCGGGGCTGGCGGGGCTGGGTGCGGGACGGAGCTGAGCCTGGCGTGTCTCCTGCCGGTCCCTCAATGCTGTCGTCCCCTCTGGCTTTTTCACGGATATCTGGCCCCAACCAGCCTCCCATCCATCCCACATTCCTCCTAGAAAACTAATTGCTATATTCTTTGTCCAGCACTCCCCGTTTCCTCTCTTTCCTCTGTGTCTTTCCTTATAACTCATGAAGTCATTGCTTCACCTTGATACTTTTTTCTATCATTCTTTTGCACCTCCTTTTATTTTTTTTTAATTATTCTACCCTTCCAGCCATCACTCATGCATTCATCTCTCCGCCAACTATTAATGGACATTTCCATTATAGCACATGTTGGCAGCTGCTGCAAACCTTTCTCCTCCTCATCTCTCTGTGTTCCTGACATCTTCTGTGGGATTTCTCCCGGAAAACAGCTGGCAGGGCTGTGCAGTTTATCAGGTATATATCTTCCTCTTCTCCCTGGCAGTGGCTGTGGGCAGAGCGCAGGTGGAGCAGGACCCATCGGCAGAGACCATTGAGGGCACCGAAATCAGCATCAACTGCTCACATCCCAACACACAGACAGTCGACTACATCTACTGGTATCGTCATCTCCTGGGCCGAAGTCCCGAACTCCTCGTGTGGGGTACTAAAGGCTCCAAAGCGCTGTCGGAGCCGCCGGGGCGGCTGTCGGTGGCGGCAGACCGCCGGTCCAGCGCCCTGTGGCTCGAACGGCCCCGGCGCGGGGACGCGGCGGTGTATTACTGCGCCGTGGGAGACACGGAGAGAGGAGCCGGGGCTGCGGCCGGACACGAACCGCCGCGGGCGGGGCCGGGCGGGTGTGTCGGGGGCGGGGAGACAGTCCCAGCCGGGCCCGCCAGTGGGCGCTGCCGCTCCGCCCACTGGGGCCACCTCGCCACACAAAAATCACAGAATGGTCGGGATTGGAAGGGACCTCTGGACATCATCTGGTCCAACCCACCTGCTAAAGCAGGTTCACCAGAGCAGATCACGCAGGAATGCATCCAGGTGGATCTTGAATGGCTCTGGAGAAGGAGACTCCACAACCTCTCTGGGCAGCCGCTTCCAGGGCTCTGGCACCCTCAAAGTAATGAAGTTTTTCCTTGTATTGAGATGGAGCCTCCTGTGCTTCAGCCTGTGCCCGTTGCCCCTCATCCTGTAGTTGGGTACCTCTGAAAAGAGTCTGGTCTCATCCTCTTGCCATCCACCCATGAGATAATTATAAACACTGATGAGATCCCCTCTCAGCCTTCTCTTCTCCAGGCTGAATAGACACAGGTCCCTCAGTTTCTCTTCACAAGAAAGGTGCTCTAGGCCCGTAATCATCTTTGTAGCCAGCCCTGGACTTCCTCCAGTAATTCCTTATTCTTCTTCAACTGGGAAGCCCTGAACTGGAAGCAGTACTGCAGATGCAACCTCACCAGGGCAGAGTAGAGGCGGACGACAACCTCCCTTGACCTGCTGGTCACTCTCTTTATGTACCCCAGGATACCGTTGGCTTTCTTAGCCTCAGGGGCACATTGTTGACTCATGGTCAACCTCTTGTTATTTAGAACTCCCAAGACCTTCTCTGCAGAGCTGCTTTCCAGCAGGTCCACCTCTAAGCTGTACTGGTACCTGGGGTTATTCCTTCCCAGGGGCAGGACCCTACACTTAGCCATGTTAAACCTCATCAGTTGTCTGACTAGCACCGGCATCAGAACTGCTGGGGTGTCACAGCTGCCCCCATGCTCCGTAGGCCTGGGAGTCGTCCACAGACAAGTCTCCAGAATCTTGTACCGGACAAAAACATTCTCCTACCTCTCATCCCCCTCCCACTCCCACCAGGATACAGACAGAAATACCCCGTGACAGCGGGAAGGAATTGTGACCGGAGCGGTGCCAGTGTCCTGTGGTGCCCAGGAAGGAGTGATTGCAGCTGCTGCCCCGCTGGCTCATGGCGAGGAGCAGCGAGTTTCTGCTCTGCACAGGGAGGTAGGAACAGAGATCCTCCTGCCCATGGGCAGCCACACAGCCCTCGCTCCTGCTGCACCGACCGGCCACTGCTCCCATGGAACCGAAAGGGTCTCTTCTCGAGCTTTTTTCTTTCCCCACCAGCACAGCCAAGAGATCCCTGAGCAGGTGTTTTCCTCTGGTCTGTAAACAGAAGGACCCCAATGCTACCATGCTAATGCAAAATTTCACTTAGAAAACAACAACCAGAAGGGGTTTCACATTTTGTTACTTTGTTGGAGCTTGGGTATGTAGTTTAAAACTGTGTCCTCCAGATACAAGCTTTCAGGGAGATTTCAAAATGTTCCTGCTAGTGTTACAAAGTCACTGCATGCATGCAGTTCAGGAGTTCAAGCTCCACACAAACCAGGAACAGGGGATGTCAAGGTCACAGGCACCTTCAAGCACTCCCAGCTGTGGCTGAGTGTTGAGACCATGAGCTTGTGTGACAGGATTCAGCAGCTCTGTAGTTGCGGCCCAGGAGACAGGGTAAAAGCTTGGAATGGTCACACTGACCACAGCCCTAAGGGATGCCAGGTTCCTACTTGAAGAGTGAGACAGAAAGAGATTGGTTAAGCTGCCCTAAGGGGCTGGATGTCTGAGGTGAGAGCTGGCACTGAAGCAGGGAGTGGTCAGTGCACTTCTAGGGGTGAGCCCCGTGCCTGACCATTACAGTCCCCCCTGCTTTCTTATTAAATCCTTTTGAAGCAAAAAAGGGAAAGGCTGTGTAAACCTGGAGACCATCCACATCTCTAGGAACTTTTCTTTAAGTTATGAGTAGGTCCAGCACATCCCTGAGTTGAGGACTCCACTGCGAGCAGACCAGGAGCAGCCCCTTCCCATGATGGGGCCCCCAGAGGGCACAGGGCATCTCATTTTTGAAATGTCCAGAATGCTGAGGGAGCCACAGGTGTTGCTGCTGGAGGACGGAGAAACCCAGAAGGAGCAGTTCAGGCACAGGAACAACACATCACTTCCCTTCCCCACTTCTATATTTGTGCCCCCACCAGAGTGGTTTCCCGTAGCTCTGGTATCTCAGGGCTGGGAGGCGCTTTTCTGACTCTCGCTCAATAAACAAGCAGGTTGGTCTCGGCATGCACCTCGGGTATCTCGTCCTCACTGCCTTCCTGGGACAACTGCTGGGTAAGTCCTGGTTTTCTATAAATGCATCATTCTTATTCTTCTCCCAAGGAAAACTCCATGAACCTTATCAAGGTCATGCAGACAACTACTCATTAATAACAGCAAAATGCTGGGAAATATCACCTCATATTTCTGTTTTTTCACTGGTTCTCTTTATTACTGTTGGAAATGAGAAGGAAAAGATACCTCAGATCCTTTCTCTGCCTTTTTCTGCCCTTTAACCAATCTCTCTCTGTCTCTCTCTTCTGACCTACATGCTGTCCCCGCAGGCGATCTCAGATCTCTCTGCACTCCCACATTTCTCCCTTTACCATCCCAATTATTAACAGCTGATCCTGTCAAAACCATTACATGGAATTTAAAGCTCTCATCCCATTGACATTAACAAGGTGTCCCATTCTACCTCTGGGCTGGTACATGTCTGTCATGACCTCCAGTTTGCTCCTAGTTGTTGACACAGTCAGGGCTCCCTCTTTCCAACATTCAGCTCAGCTGTGTGTTGAATCAGCGAGCCAGGAACATATGAGATGACAGGGAATCAGGATGAATCTTTTTGTCATAACTCTGCAGGCCCCTCAACCTGCTGGAGGGCTGCAGGTCCCAGCAGATGAAGGTCAGGCATGACAGGCTGTTCCCTGGTCCTCTGGGCGCTAGGAGCAGGGACACAGCACAGCTCTCCTCAGACTCCAGCTCTAATCTCCTGGCCAGAACTACTCTCCATCTTGCTGTCCCCATGCATCAGGATTCTCCTGCAGGGCAAGGGACAAGGAGATTTTTCCAGCAGAGTTTTGCATTCATTCCTAGTTTGCTTTCCAGAGCCCTTCCCTGCAGAGCTGCTGACCTTCACTTTCTTTCAGGCACCATGGGGCAGGTCACTGTCACCCAGCAAGAAGGACAAGTCACAGTGAAGCAGAAAGACACCTTCCAAACAACCTGCACATACCAGACCTCCGACTTTCGAGCCTTACTCTGGTACCAGCAGAGGAAAGGCCAAGCTCCCCAGCTGGTCTCATATCAAGCAGGATCTGGCCTCAAGCGCAGTGACCGTTTCAGCACAACTCTGAACACCACGGGGAAATACAGTGTCCTGCAGGTGGAGGAAGTCGAGGTGTCTGACAGTGCCTTGTACCTCTG
This sequence comes from Streptopelia decaocto, assembly GCF_964273445.1. Lineage (NCBI taxonomy): Eukaryota > Metazoa > Chordata > Aves > Columbiformes > Columbidae > Streptopelia > Streptopelia decaocto. Next base: position 1,548,364 of record NC_138677.1, on the reverse strand, counting down.
TGCTGTGCAAGACACCCTGGTGCAGGGAGCTTCCTTGGCTGTGCAAGAACCCTGGGGAGGGAGGGGCCGTGTCTGTGCAAGGCTGAGCTTGTGGCAAGAGGCCCTGAGCTGTGCCCTGGCAGCGCTGCTTCCCCTGTGCCCCCAGGGATCTGCACGGGAAGATCCTGTGATGTAACATTTTCTATCCATTCCAGTCACCATCTATGCACACATGGTATTCAGTATTCTCATACTAAGTCAAGGCAGTATCTTCTTCTTGCCAATGCATGGGAAGCTCCACTGTTTGACAATGTGCAAGCAGCACACACATGAGCCATTGCATTGACAAGTTAGTGATTTGTTCATCTTGACCACTATCAATAGTCGCAGGCACATCTGCCCCCTGTGGTAGTATCTGGTTTTGTCTTATCTCAAGAGGGAGACAACTGATTGCATTATGTTCTTTCCTCTTGAACTTCACCCATGAGAGTTGATTTTGAGGTGTTTTACCTTTTCCTTCTTATCTCTCTTAGTATGACAATAAACTAAAATAAACACAAAGAAAAGCTCCTCCCAGGCAGCTCCCAGCATGGGGCATCCATGGATCTTCATTCCCTTGTTCTCGCTGGGGGGGCAACAAAAGGCTCAGCCACATATCAGCAGGTGTCTCATCTCTGCCACTGGAACATGGCCCCAGGGTGTCTCTGGGGATATTAGAAATTCTCATGGGAGCTCATCAGTTCCTTCTGCTCATGGTGTAATATGCACTGGCACTTCTGGTTGCAAGTGTCCCGTATCTGCCGAATCAGGAATAATGTGCACTGCTCTCTTTCCCTAATGGGTTTTTCTGTCCTTTTTTGGGGGGGGCCAAAGATGGGTTCTCCATAGATATATCTCCACAAACAGCAGCTGTTGCAGAAATTCCCACTGCAGGACCAGGCACTGTCCCTCACTCTGCTAGCTCAGGACACATGCAGCACAGCCTCTGCTGTGCAGACAGTCCCTCTCCAAGCTTCACGTAGTCACATGTGTGACCTCTGAATGCCTGTACAAGCCTGGGCCCCACACCCTGTCCCCTGGGCAAACACAAGGCCTACCCCAGTACAACAGCACAGCCCAGAGAAAGGCTGCATTGCCATTGACCAACAGCAGCAAATGTTACACCAACTTTGGAAGGTGTCGAGATTGTCCAAAGCAGCTGTAACATTCTGTGCCCTTAACGTGTAACCATTCTCAGTCCTCTTGGGACCTGCACACCCCAGTCCCCAGGAAGGAAACACCAGGCAGCCAGTGACCTGAACCCATAGCAGGAACCCCTGAATTTCTAAATTTCAGGTGCAACTGAGTAGGCCAGACCAAGAAAGCAAGAGCAGGAGGCAGGAGTGAGGATGACCCCAGACCCCAGACCCCAGCCCAGGTCAGGCAGTGCCCACACTAGCAGGGTGCAAGGGTGCAGATGCCCATGGGTGACTATTACTCTCTCTATCTCTGCTGCAGGACCAAAATGGATGGGCACAAGCAAACCAGGACATGGATGGGGTGTATCAAAGACAACTTTCTGATGCAGACATTCCGTGAATGGACATGGGGAGAGGCTCTGTTGGACCTGCTATTCACAAATGAGGAAGAACTATTGGATGATGTAGAGTTCAAGCGTAGCCTTGCCTGCAGTGACCAGGAGACTGTGGAGCTCAAGATCTACAGAGGACTGACCAAGTCAAACAGGACTACTTCCCCCACTCCAGGAGAGTGCAGCACACACAGTAGAAGAAGGAACAGAGAAGCTCTTACTGCCAATTGTACATGCCCATGTTCAAGGGCTCACTTTCAGAGCCATCCAAGTGTGTTCAAGGAGCTGACTGGACTCAGTCCCTGAAAGGCAGATGGAGCAAATACACTCAGAAATCTTGTCTGTACTCATTAAGGGCCAGAAGGGAACTGGGAGCAGCTCACATGGGATTTCTGAGGGTAAATCATACCTCATCACCCTCAATACTTTCTACAAGGAGGTGACTGGTGACAGGAAGTCTGTGGATAACAACCAGCAAGGGGAATGGGAAGCAACTGTGGGACACGACTTTTGTTCAAAGAACCTGGACAGGCTGAAGGAATGGACTGATTGGAACCTCATGAATGCCAAAAAGAGAAGTTTTGCATATGACGGAGAGATCAACCCCTGCAGTCATACAGGCTGGGGCTGGCTGCTGGGGAAACAGATCAAGAGAAAATGAGGAGGGATTTGAGGAGACACTTAGCTGAACATAGGACAGCAGTAATTAGGCAATCCCTTGCAGTAATTAGGACCAACTGCATCCTGAGCTGTAATATTCAAATTGTTGACAGCAGGTGCTGGAAAATGATCCTGCCCTTCTGTCCCATTACAGATCACATCTGGGGTACTGCATCCAGGTTGGTGGTCTGTGGTCCAAGAAGGGTATTGACATCCTGAAGGGAGTACAACAAAGTCCACCATATAAATTAGGGGGCTGATGAACACGACATGAGAAGCTGAGAGAACTGGATCTGTTCATCTTAGTGATGACTCGGGAGAATTTCCCGTTTTCCACAATGACTTGTTCAGAGGAAAAGAAGAAGATGGACCTAGTCCATGGAACTGCCCAGGAAACAGAGGGGAAATGCTTGGTAATGGGATCTGTTGTAGATGACCTCTGCAAGTCACTTCTCACCTACATTCTGAATTTGTGGCTCCCCCTCTGCTCCCCTCCCTGACATCTGCACACCCATGGGCACAGTAGACCTCACATCCCCTCTGCCACAAACTAACTTTCAGTCATTGTGCTGGGACTACAGAGAGGCAGCCGAAGGGAGGCTCTCAGCCTCCTCACTGCCAATCACAGGAAATCAGTGGCTGCTGTTTCCAGCCACTGAGCTCGGAGACAGCTCTGGGAAGCTGGTCCGTCACCTGGGTCAGGGCCCTGCTGTTCCCCAGGTTGCAGCTGGCGCTGTGCTGGCTTCTTATTGCTGGAGGAGGGGCGGAGTCCCTGTGAGCCCGGGCGAGACCCGAAGTGCCGCCAGCGCAGGGTCAGCCTCCGGGTGGAGCTGGCGGTGGAGAGAGGAGAGAGAGAGGGAGAGGAGGAGAAAGAGGCGGAGGAGGAGGAGGCGCGGCCGAAGCAGAGAGCCGGGGCTGGCAGGGGCAGCGAGGCGCGGGCGGCAGAGCGGCGGGATGCGGCGGTGCCGGGGCGCAGGGCTGGCGGGACTGGCCGCGGTGCTCCTGGGTGCGCGGGGCTGGCGGGGCTGGGTGCGGGACGGAGCTGAGCCTGGCGTGTCTCCTGCCGGTCCCTCAATGCTGTCGTCCCCTCTGGCTTTTTCACGGATATCTGGCCCCAACCAGCCTCCCATCCATCCCACATTCCTCCTAGAAAACTAATTGCTATATTCTTTGTCCAGCACTCCCCGTTTCCTCTCTTTCCTCTGTGTCTTTCCTTATAACTCATGAAGTCATTGCTTCACCTTGATACTTTTTTCTATCATTCTTTTGCACCTCCTTTTATTTTTTTTAAATTATTCTTCCCTTCCAGCCATCACTCATGCATTCATCTCTCCGCCAACTATTAATGGACTTTTCCATTATAGCACATGTTGGCAGCTGCTGCAAACCTTTCTCCTCCTCATCTCTCTGTGTTCCTGACATCTTCTGTGGGATTTCTCCCGGAAAACAGCTGGCAGGGCTGTGCAGTTTATCAGGTATATATCTTCCTCTTCTCCCTGGCAGTGGCTGTGGGCAGAGCGCAGGTGGAGCAGGACCTATCGGCAGAGACCATTGAGGGCACCGAAATCAGCATCAACTGCTCACATCCCAACACACAGACAGTCGACTACATCTACTGGTATCGTCATCTCCTGGGCCGAAGTCCCGAACTCCTCGTGTGGGGTACTAAAGGCTCCAAAGCGCTGTCGGAGCCGCCGGGGCGGCTGTCGGTGGCGGCAGACCGCCGGTCCAGCGCCCTGTGGCTCGAACGGCCCCGGCGCGGGGACGCGGCGGTGTATTACTGCGCCGTGGGAGACACGGAGAGAGGAGCCGGGGCTGCGGCCGGACACGAACCGCCGCGGGCGGGGCCGGGCGGGTGTGGAGGGGGCGGGGAGACAGTCCCAGCCGGGCCCGCCAGTGGGCGCTGCCGCTCCGCCCACTGGGGCCACCTCGCCACACAAAAATCACAGAATGGTCGGGATTGGAAGGGACCTCTGGACATCATCTGGTCCAACCCACCTGCTAAAGCAGGTTCACCAGAGCAGATCACGCAGGAATGCATCCAGGTGGATCTTGAATGGCTCTGGAGAAGGAGACTCCACAACCTCTCTGGGCAGCCGCTTCCAGGGCTCTGGCACCCTCAAAGTAATGAAGTTTTTCCTTGTATTGAGATGGAGCCTCCTGTGCTTCAGCCTGTGCCCGTTGCCCCTCATCCTGTAGTTGGGTACCTCTGAAAAGAGTCTGGTCTCATCCTCTTGCCATCCACCCATGAGATAATTATAAACACTGATGAGATCCCCTCTCAGCCTTCTCTTCTCCAGGCTGAATAGACACAGGTCCCTCAGTTTCTCTTCACAAGAAAGGTGCTCTAGGCCCGTAATCATCTTTGTAGCCAGCCCTGGACTTCCTCCAGTAATTCCTTATTCTTCTTCAACTGGGAAGCCCTGAACTGGAAGCAGTACTGCAGATGCAACCTCACCAGGGCAGAGTAGAGGCGGACGACAACCTCCCTTGACCTGCTGGTCACTCTCTTTATGTACCCCAGGATACCGTTGGCTTTCTTAGCCTCAGGGGCACATTGTTGACTCATGGTCAACCTGTTGTAATTTAGAACTCCCAAGACCTTCTCTGCAGAGCTGCTTTCCAGCAGGTCCACCTCTAAGCTGTACTGGTACCTGGGGTTATTCCTTCCCAGGGGCAGGACCCTACACTTAGCCATGTTAAACCTCATCAGTTGTCTGACTAGCACCGGCATCAGAACTGCTGGGGTGTCACAGCTGCCCCCATGCTCCGTAGGCCTGGGAGTCGTCCACAGACAAGTCTCCAGAATCTTGTACCGGACAAAAACATTCTCCTACCTCTCATCCCCCTCCCACTCCCACCAGGATACAGACAGAAATACCCCGTGACAGCGGGAAGGAATTGTGACCGGAGCGGTGCCAGTGTCCTGTGGTGCCCAGGAAGGAGTGATTGCAGCTGCTGCCCCGCTGGCTCATGGCGAGGAGCAGCGAGTTTCTGCTCTGCACAGGGAGGTAGGAACAGAGATCCTCCTGCCCATGGGCAGCCACACAGCCCTCGCTCCTGCTGCACCGACCGGCCACTGCTCCCATGGAACCGAAAGGGTCTCTTCTCGAGCTTTTTTCTTTCCCCACCAGCACAGCCAAGAGATCCCTGAGCAGGTGTTTTCCTCTGGTCTGTAAACAGAAGGACCCCAATGCTACCATGCTAATGCAAAATTTCACTTGGAAAACAACAACCAGAAGGGGTTTCACATTTTGTTACTTTGTTGGAGCTTGGGTATGTAGTTTAAAACTGTGTCCTCCAGATACAAGCTTTCAGGGAGATTTCAAAATGTTCCTGCTAGTGTTACAAAGTCACTGCATGCATGCAGTTCAGGAGTTCAAGCTCCACACAAACCAGGAACAGGGGATGTCAAGGTCACAGGCACCTTCAAGCACTCCCAGCTGTGGCTGAGTGTTGAGACCATGAGCTTGTGTGACAGGATTCAGCAGCTCTGTAGTTGCGGCCCAGGAGACAGGGTAAAAGCTTGGAATGGTCACACTGACCACAGCCCTAAGGGATGCCAGGTTCCTACTTGAAGAGTGAGACAGAAAGAGATTGGTTAAGCTGCCCTAAGGGGCTGGATGTCTGAGGTGAGAGCTGGCACTGAAGCAGGGAGTGGTCAGTGCACTTCTAGGGGTGAGCCCCGTGCCTGACCATTACAGTCCCCCCTGCTTTCTTATTAAATCCTTTTGAAGCAAAAAAGGGAAAGGCTGTGTAAACCTGGAGACCATCCACATCTCTAGGAACTTTTCTTTAAGTTATGAGTAGGTCCAGCACATCCCTGAGTTGAGGACTCCACTGCGAGCAGACCAGGAGCAGCCCCTTCCCATGATGGGGCCCCCAGAGGGCACAGGGCATCTCATTTTTGAAATGTCCAGAATGCTGAGGGAGCCACAGGTGTTGCTGCTGGAGGACGGAGAAACCCAGAAGGAGCAGTTCAGGCACAGGAACAACACATCACTTCCCTTCCCCACTTCTATATTTGTGCCCCCACCAGAGTGGTTTCCCGTAGCTCTGGTATCTCAGGGCTGGGAGGCGCTTTTCTGACTCTCGCTCAATAAACAAGCAGGTTGGTCTCGGCATGCACCTCGGGTATCTCGTCCTCACTGCCTTCCTGGGACAACTGCTGGGTAAGTCCTGGTTTTCTATAAATGCATCATTCTTATTCTTCTCCCAAGGAAAACTCCATGAACCTTATCAAGGTCATGCAGACAACTACTCATTAATAACAGCAAAATGCTGGGAAATATCACCTCATATTTCTGTTTTTTCACTGGTTCTCTTTATTACTGTTGGAAATGAGAAGGAAAAGATACCTCAGATCCTTTCTCTGCCTTTTTCTGCCCTTTAACCGATCTCTCTCTGTCTCTCTCTTCTGACCTACATGCTGTCCCCGCAGGCGATCTCAGATCTCTCTGCACTCCCACATTTCTCCCTTTACCATCCCAATTATTAACAGCTGATCCTGTCAAAACCATTACATGGAATTTAAAGCTCTCATCCCATTGACATTAACAAGGTGTCCCATTCTACCTCTGGGCTGGTACATGTCTGTCATGACCTCCAGTTTGCTCCTAGTTGTTGACACAGTCAGGGCTCCCTCTTTCCAACATTCAGCTCAGCTGTGTGTTGAATCAGCGAGCCAGGAACATATGAGATGACAGGGAATCAGGATGAATCTTTTTGTCATAACTCTGCAGGCCCCTCAACCTGCTGGAGGGCTGCAGGTCCCAGCAGATGAAGGTCAGGCATGACAGGCTGTTCCCTGGTCCTCTGGGCGCTAGGAGCAGGGACACAGCACAGCTCTCCTCAGACTCCAGCTCTAATCTCCTGGCCAGAACTACTCTCCATCTTGCTGTCCCCATGCATCAGGATTCTCCTGCAGGGCAAGGGACAAGGAGATTTTTCCAGCAGAGTTTTGCATTCATTCCTAGTTTGCTTTCCAGAGCCCTTCCCTGCAGAGCTGCTGACCTTCACTTTCTTTCAGGCACCATGGGGCAGGTCACTGTCACCCAGCAAGAAGGACAAGTCACAGTGAAGCAGAAAGACACCTTCCAAACAACCTGCACATACCAGACCTCCGACTTTCGAGCCTTACTCTGGTACCAGCAGAGGAAAGGCCAAGCTCCCCAGCTGGTCTCATATCAAGCAGGATCTGGCCTCAAGCGCAGTGACCGTTTCAGCACAACTCTGAACACCACGGGGAAATACAGTGTCCTGCAGGTGGAGGAAGTCGAGGTGTCTGACAGTGCCTTGTACCTCTGTGCTGTGCAAGACACCCTGGTGCAGGGAGCTTCCTTGGCTGTGCAAGAACCCCGGGGAGGGAGGGGCCGTGTCTGTGCAAGGCTGAGCTTGTGGCAAGAGGCCCTGAGCTGTGCCCTGGCAGCGCTGCTTCCCCTGTGCCCCCAGGGATCTGCAGGGGAAGATCCTGTGATGTAACATTTTCTATCCATTCCAGTCACCATCTATGCACACATGGTATTCAGTATTCTCATACTAAGTCAAGGCAGTATCTTCTTCTTGCCAATGCATGGGAAGCTCCACTGTTTGACAATGTGCAAGCAGCACACACATGAGCCATTGCATTGACAAGTTAGTGATTTGTTCATCTTGACCACTATCAATAGTCGCAGGCACATCTGCCCCCTGTGGTAGTATCTGGTTTTGTCTTATCTCAAGAGGGAGACAACTGATTGCATTATGTTCTTTCCTCTTGAACTTCACCCATGAGAGTTGATTTTGAGGTGTTTTACCTTTTCCTTCTTATCTCTCTTAGTATGACAATAAACTAAAATAAACACAAAGAAAAGCTCCTCCCAGGCAGCTCCCAGCATAGGGCATCCATGGATCTTCATTCCCTTGTTCTCGCTGGGGGGGCAACAAAAGGCTCAGCCACATATCAGCAGGTGTCTCATCTCTGCCACTGGAACATGGCCCCAGGGTGTCTCTGGGGATATTAGAAATTCTCATGGGAGTTCATCAGTTCCTTCTGCTCATGGTGTAATATGAACTGGCACTTCTGGTTGCAAGTGTCCCATATCTGCTGAATCAGGAATAATGTGCACTGCTCTCTTTCCCTAATGGGTTTTTCTGTCCTTTTTTGGGGGGCCCAGAGATGGCTTCTCCATAGATATATCTCCACAAACAGCAGCTGTTGCAGAAATTCCCACTGCAGGACCAGGCACTGTCCCTCACTCTGCTAGCTCAGGACACATGCAGCACAGCCTCTGCTGTGCAGACAGTCCCTTTCCAAGCTTCACGTAGTCACATGTGTGACCTCTGAATGCCTGTACCAGCCTGGGCCCCACACCCTGTCCCCTGGGCAAACACAAGGCCTACCCCAGTACAACAGCACAGCCCAGAGAAAGGCTGCATTGCCATTGACCAACAGCAGCAAATGTTACACCAACTTTGGAAGGTGTCGAGATTGTCCAAAGCAGCTGTAACATTCTGTGCCCTTAACGTGTAACCATTCTCAGTCCTCTTGGGACCTGCACACCCCAGTCCCCAGGAAGGAAACACCAGGCAGCCAGTGACCTGAACCCATAGCAGGAACCCCTGAATTTCTAAATTTCAGGTGCAACTGAGTAGGCCAGACCAAGAAAGCAAGAGCAGGAGGCAGGAGTGAGGATGACCCCAGACCCCAGACCCCAGCCCAGGTCAGGCAGTGCCCACACTAGCAGGGTGCAAGGGTGCAGGTGCCCATGGGTGACTATTACTCTCTTTATCTCTGCTGCAGGACCAAAATGGATGGGCACAAGCAAACCAGGACATGGATGGGGTGTATCAAAGACAACTTTCTGATGCAGACATTCCGTGAATGGACATGGGGAGAGGCTCTGTTGGACCTGCTATTCACAAATGAGGAAGAACTATTGGATGATGTAGAGTTCAAGCGTAGCCTTGCCTGCAGTGACCAGGAGACTGTGGAGCTCAAGATCTACAGAGGACTGACCAAGTCAAACAGGACTACTTCCCCCACTCCAGGAGAGTGCAGCACACACAGTAGAAGAAGGAACAGAGAAGCTCTTACTGCCAATTGTACATGCCCATGTTCAAGGGCTCACTTTCAGAGCCATCCAAGTGTGTTCAAGGAGCTGACTGGACTCAGTCCCTGAAAGGCAGATGGAGCAAATACACTCAGAAATCTTGTCTGTACTCATTAAAGGCCAGAAGGGAGCTGGGAGCAGTTCACATGGGATTTCTGAAGGAAAATCATACCTCATCACCCTCAATACTTTCTACAAGGAGGTGACTGGTGACAGGAAGTCTGTGGATAACAACCAGCAAGGGGAATGGGAAGCAACTGTGGGACATGACTTTTGTTCAAAGAACCTGGACAGGCTGAAGGAATGGACTGATTGGAACCTCATGAATGCCAAAAAGAGAAGTTTTGCATATGACGGAGAGATCAACCCCTGCAGTCATACAGGCTGGGGCTGGCTGCTGGGGAAACAGATCAAGAGAAAATGAGGAGGGATTTGAGGAGACACTTAGCTGAACATAGGACAGCAGTAATTAGGCAATCCCTTGCAGTAATTAGGACCAACTGCATCCTGAGCTGTATTATTCAAATTGTTGACAGCAGGTGCTGGAAAATGATCCTGCCCTTCTGTCCCATTACAGATCACATCTGGGGTACTGCATCCAGGTTGGTGGTCTGTGGTCCAAGAAGGGTATTGACATCCTGAAGACAGTTCAACAAAGTCCGCCATATATATTAGGGGGCTGATGAACACGACATGAGAAGCTGAGAGAACTGGATCTGTTCATCTTAGTGATGACTCAGGGGAGAATTTCCCGTTTTCCACAATGACTTGTTCAGAGGAAAAGAAGAAGATGGACCTAGTCCATGGAACTGCCCAGGAAACAGAGGGGAAATGCTTGGTAATGGGATCTGTTGTAGATGACCTCTGCAAGTCACTTCTCACCTACATTCTGAATTTGTGGCTCCCCCTCTGCTCCCCTCCCTGACATCTGCACACCCATGGGCACAGTAGACCTCACATCCCCTCTGCCACAAACTAACTTTCAGTCATTGTGCTGGGACTACAGAGAGGCAGCCGAAGGGAGGCTCTCAGCCTCCTCACTGCCAATCACAGGAAATCAGTGGCTGCTGTTTCCAGCCACTGAGCTCGGAGACAGCTCCGGGAAGCTGGTCCGTCACCTGGGTCAGGGCCCTGCTGTTCCCCAGGTTGCAGCTGGCGCTGTGCTGGCTTCTTATTGCTGGAGGAGGGGCGGAGTCCCTGTGAGCCCGGGCGAGACCCGAAGTGCCGCCAGCGCAGGGTCAGCCTCCGGGTGGAGCTGGCGGTGGAGAGAGGAGAGAGAGAGGGAGAGGAGGAGAAAGAGGCGGAGGAGGAGGAGGCGCGGCCGGAGCAGAGAGCCGGGGCTGACAGGGGCAGCGAGGCGCGGGCGGCAGAGCGGCGGGATGCGGCGGTGCCGGGGCGCAGGGCTGGCGGGACTGGCCGCGGTGCTCCTGGGTGCGCGGGGCTGGCGGGGCTGGGTGCGGGACGGAGCTGAGCCTGGCGTGTCTCCTGCCGGTCCCTCGATGCTGTCGTCCCCTCTGGCTTTTTCACGGATATCTGGCCCCAACCAGCCTTCCGTCCATCCCACATTCCTTCTAGAAAACTAATTGCTATATTCTTTGTCCAGCACTCCCCGTTTCCTCTCTTTCCTCTGCGTCTTTCCTTATAACTATGAAGTCATTGCTTCACCTTGATACTTTTTTCTATCATTCTTTTGCACCTCCTTTTATTTTTTTTTTTAATTATTCTACCCTTCCAGCCATCACTCATGCATTCATCTCTCCACCAACTATTAATGGACATTTCCATTATAGCACATGTTGGCAGCTGCTGCAAACCTTTCTCCTCGTCATCTCTCTGTGTTCCTGACATCTTCTGTGGGATTTATCCCGGAAAACAGCTGGCAGGGCTGTGCAGTTTATCAGGTATATATCTTCCTCTTCTCCCTGGCAGTGGCTGTGGGCAGAGCGCAGGTGGAGCAGGACCCATCGGCAGAGACCATCGAGGGCACCGAAATCAGCATCAACTGCTCACATCCCAACACACAGACAGTCGACTACATCTACTGGTACCGTCATCTCCTGGGCCGAAGTCCCGAACTCCTCGTGTGGGGTATTAAAGGATCCAAAGCTCTGTCGGACCCGCCGGGTTGGCTGTCGGTGGCGGCAGACCGCCGGTCCAGCGCCCTGTGGCTCGAACGGCCCCGGCGCGGGGACGCGGCGGTGTATTACTGCGCCGTGGGAGACACGGAGAGAGGAGCCGGGGCTGCGGCCGGACACGAACCGCCGCGGGCGGGGCCGGGCGGCTGTGGCGGGGGCGGGGTGACAGTCCCACCCGGGCCCGCCAGTGGGCGCTGCCGCTCCGCCCGGAGGGGCCACCTTACCCCACAAAAATCACAGAATGGGTTGAGTTGGAAGGGACCTCTGGAGATCATCTGGTCCAACCCATCTGCTAAAGCAGGTTCACCAGAGCAGATCACGCAGGAATGCATCCAGGTGGATCTTGAATGGCTCTGGAGAAGGAGACTCCACAACCTCTCGGGGCAGCCACTTCCAGGGCTCTGGCACACTCGAAGTAAATAAGTTTTTCCTTGTATTCAGATGGAGCCTCCTGTGCTTCAGCCTGTGCCTGTTGCCCCTCATTCTGTAGTTGGGCACCTCTGAAAAGAGTCTGGTCTCATCCTCTTGACATCCACCCATGAGATAATTATAAATACTGATGAGATACCCCTCAGCCTTCTCTTCTCCAGGCTGAATAGTCACAGCTCCCTCAGTTTCTCTTCATAAGAAAGGTGCTCTAGGCCCCTAATCATATTTGTAGCCAGCCCCTGGACTTCCTCCAGTAATTCCTTATCACTCTTCAACTGGGAAGCCCTGAACTGGAAGCAGTAGTGCAGATTCAACCTCACCAGGGCAGAGTAGAGGGGGACGACAACCTCCCTTGACCTGCTGGTCACACTCTTTATGTACCCCAGGATACCGTTGGCTTTCTTAGCCTCAGGGGCACATTGTTGACTCATGGTCAACCTGTTGTAATTTAGAACTCTGTTGGACCTGCTACTCACAAATGAGGAAGAACTATTGGATGATGTAGAGTTCAAGCGTAGCCTTGCCTGCAGTGACCAGGAGACTGCGGAGCTCAAGATCTACAGAGGACTGACCAAGTCAAACAGGACTACTTCTTCCACTCCAGGAGAGCACATATCAGTCTCATCAGGGCCCTACCTCTTGGCAAGGTGCCATGGGAAACTGTCATAGAGCTCAGAGGGTCCCAGCAGAGCTGGCTGCCCTTCAAGGACAGCCCTAGCAGAGCACAAAGATGGTCCTCTGCCATGTGGAGGAAAAAGCACAACTGGAGGGGAAAGCTGCAAGGAGGGTGAAGGGAATCAAGAAAGGAATCTCTGAGCCTATTGGCAGCAAAAGGAAGGGCCAGCCAATTAGGGCTCATTGCTTAGTGTGGAAAGGGACCTGGTGACAAATGGTAGGAAAAAGGCTGATGTACTCAATGCCTAATTCTCCTCATTTTTTTCTCATACGGCTTCTCCTCAGGCCTATCACACCCCTGAACCTCCCCACAGATGCTCTGGGAATACAGCAGCACACACAGTAGAAGAAGGAACAGAGAAGCTCTTACTACCAATTGTACATGCCCATGTTCAAGGGCTCACTTTCAGAGCCATCCAAGTGTGTTCAAGGAGCTGACTGGACTCAGTCCCTGAAAGGCAGATGGAGCAAATACACTCAGAAATCTCATCTATACTCATTAAGGGCCAGAAGGGAACTGGGAGCAGCTCACATGGGATTTCTGAAGGTAAATCATGCCTCACCACCCTCAATACTTTCTATGAGGTGGTGACTGGCGCTATAGGGAAGGGGAGGGGCACCGGCTGTGGCGTACCTTGACTTTCGCAAGACTTTTGACATACCTTCCTGGGTGCACACACGCACACCTATAAGCACACAGAGATCTGAACACTCACAGGCAAAACCACACTGAATGTCTGTTATTTGCAGCTCAGATCCAACTTGCAGGCAGTGCAGTTGAGGGCTTTCCCCCTTCCCTTCTGTGACCTCAGTGAGATCAGTGCCAGGGAGCTCTGCTGGGAGAGCTCAGCCAGGGCTCATTCTCCTCTTCATGAAGCTTCTTCTGAGCTGATGCCCTCGTGCATCTGAGGGTGGCCAATCTCACTGCTTTCTCCTGAGGTAACAGGCTCTGTGGACACAGGAAGGAGAGTGGATGTGTGTATCTAGAGCACAACAAGACCTTTGGCAGCTTCTCTATTGTCATTACAAAAGATGAGATGAATGGGTTCAGTGAAAGGAGGATAAGTAGGGTAAAAAATTGCCTGGACTACCAGGCTCAGAGAGTTGTGACCACAGCGCAAAGCCCAGCTGGGTGACACACATCAGTGAGGTCTAATATTACAAATCAGTAGTAACACCAATACTGTTTGAGGTTTTCATGAATGCCATGAGTGACAGGAAGTCTGTGGATAACAACCAGCAAGGGGAATGGGAAGTAACTGTGAGACATGGCTTTTGTTCAAAGAACCTGGACAGGCTGAAGAAATGGGCTGACTGGAACCTCATGAATGCCAAAAAGAGAAAGGGCAAGGTTTTGCATATGACAGAGAGATCAGTCCCTGCAGTCATGCAGGCTGGGGCTGGCTGGCAGGAAACAGATCAAGAGAAAATGAGGTGGGGTTTTAGGACACACTTAGCTGAACATAAGACAGCAGTGTGCCCTTGCAGTAATTAGGACCAACTGTATCCTGAGCTGTATTATTCAAATTGTTGGCAGCAGGTGCTGGAAAATGATCCTGCCTCTCTGTCCCATTAGAGGTCACATCTGGGGTACTGCATCCAGGTTGGTGGTCTGTGGTCCAAGAGGAGTGTTGACATCCTGAAGGGAGTTCAACAAAGTCCACCATATAAATTAGGGGTCATGAGAAGCTGAGAGAATTGGATCTGTTCACCTTAGTGATGTCTCAGGGGAGAATTTCCTGTTTTCCACAGTGACTTGTTCAGAGGAAAACAAGAAGATGGACCTAGTCCATGGAACTGCCCAGGAAACAGGGGAAATGTCCAATAATGGGATCTGTTGTAGATGACCTCTGCAGGTCACTTCTCACATCCATTCTGAATCTGGGTCCCCCCTCCCTGCCCTCCCTGACGTCTGCACACCCATGGGCACATAGGACCTCACATCCCCTCTGCCACAAACCAACTTTCAGTCATAGTGTTGGAAGTACACAGAGGCAGCTGAAGGGAGGCTCTCAGCCTCCTCACTGCCAGCCGCAGGAAATCAGTGGCTGCTGTTTCCAGCCCCTGAGCTCGGGGACAGCTCTGGGAAGCTGGTCCGTCACCTGGGTCAGGGCTCTGGAGCTGCCCCAGGCTGCAGCTGGTGCAGTGCGGGTTTCTTCTTGCTGGAGGAGGGGCAGAGTCCTTTTCCCAGGAGCCGAGTTGTGGCTGTGCAGAGCCTGGGAGACCTGCGAGCCCGGGCGACTCACCGAGCGGCTCTGGGGCAGGACGCAGGTCCGGGGCGGAGCTGGCGGTGGAAAGGAGAGGAGAGGAGAGGAGAGGAGAGGAGAGGAGAGGAGAGGAGAGGAGAGGAGAGGAGAGGAGAGGAGAGGAGAGGAGAGGAGAGGAGAGGAGAGGAGAGGAGAGGAGAGGAGAGGAGAGGAGAGGAGAGGAGAGGAGAGGAGAGGAGAGGAGAGGAGAGGAGAGGAGGAGGCGGTGGTGCCGGAGCAGAGAGCCGGGGCTGGCGAAGGGCAGCGAGGCGCGGGCGGCAGAGTGACGGGATGCGGCGGTGCCGGGGCGCAGGGCTGGCGGGACTGGCCGCGGTGCTCCTGGGTGCGCGGGGCTGGCGGGGCTGGACGGGGGCCGAGGCTGAGGCTGGGGTGGCTCATGCAGGTCCCTCGATGCTATCGTCTCCTCTGGCTTTTTCACGGATATCTGGCCCCAACCAGCTTCCCTTCCATCCCACGTTCTCTCTAGGAAACTAATTGCTATATTCTTTGTTCAGCACTCCCTGTTTCCCCTCTTTCCTCTGAGTCTTTCCTTATAACTCATTAAGTCATTCCTTCATCATGACACTTTATTTTTATCATTCCTTTGACCCCCTTTTTGCTTTTTAAATTATTCTGCTCTTCCACCATTCATGCATTCATCTCTCCACCAACTATCAATAGGCATTTCTGTTATAGCACATGTTGACAGCTTCTGTAAACTGTTCTCCTCATCATCTCTCTATGTTCCTGACTTCTCCTGTGGGATTTGTCCTGGGAAACACCAGGCAGGGCTGTGCAGTTTATCAGGTATATTTCTTATTTTTCTCCCCGGCAGTGGCTGTGGGCAGAGCCCAGGTGCAGCAGGAGCCGTCGGCAGAGACCATCGAGGGCATCGCCATCAGCATCAACTGCTCACATCCCAACATAAAGATAGGCGACTACATCTACTGGTATCGTCAGCTCCTGGACCGAGGTCCCGAACTCCTCGTGTGGGGTACTAAAGGCTCCAAAACTCTGTCGGACCCGCCGGGTTGGCTGTCGGTGGCGGCAGACCGCCGGTCCAGCGCCCTGTGGCTCGAACGGCCCCGGCGCGGGGACGCGGCGGTGTATTACTGCGCCGTGGGAGACACGGGGAGAGGAGCCGGGGCTGCGGCCGGACACGAACCGCCGCGGGCGGGGCCGGGCGGGTGTGGCGGGGGAGGGGAGAACCCCTGGCCGGGCCCGCCAGGGGGCGCCGCTGCTCTGCCCGCAGGGGGCGACCGGCCCCGCCCGATCCCGGGGCGGTTCCCCCGCCCGACCGACACCGGCTTCAGCATCTCTTGGTCTCTCTTGCAGTCGCTGTCTGGGCTCAGCACCTCTTCTCATCGACGGCTGCTGCGGGTCTGCAGGCAGCAAAGCCGTCCGCAGCTCCTGAAGGCAGCAAAGAGCTGCCTAACCCAGCACAACAGCACAGCCCAGAGAAAGGCAGCATTGCCATTGACTAACAGGAGCAAAAGTCACACCAGTTTTGAAAAGTGTCGAGATTGTCCAAAGCAGCTGTAACATTATGTACCTTTGACATGTAACCATCTTTGTCCCCTTGGAAGCTGTATGTCCCAGTCCCCAGGAAGGAAACACCAGGCAGCCAGTGACCTGAACCCGTAGTAGGAGCCCCTGAGCTTCTAAATTTCAGGAATATCTGGGTAGGCTAGACCAAGAAAGCAAGAGCAGGGAGGCAGGAGCGAGGATGACCCAGACCACAGCCTTGGTCAGGCAGTGCCCACACTAGCAAGGTACAGGGGTGAGGAAGCCCATGGGAAGATTTTATGACCTCATTCTCTGCTGCAGGACAAAAATGGAGGGGCATGAGCAAAGCAGGACATGGGTGGGGTGTATGGAGGGGAAATTTTTGATGCAGGCAATCCATGAACGGAACAGAGGAGAGGCTGTGTTGGACATGCTACTCACAAATGAAGAAGAACAGTTGGATGATGTAGAGTTCAAGGGCAGCCTTGCCTGCGTTGGCCAAAAGGCTGTGGAGCTCAAGATCCTGAGAGGACTGACCAAGACAAACAGGATGACTACTGCCCCAGACTACAGGAGAGCCCATGTCAGTCTTGTCAGGGACCTACCTGCTTGGCAGGGTGCCATGGGAAACTGTGCTGTAGCACAGAGGGCACCAGGACAGCTGGATGCCCCTCAAGAACATCCTCTTCAGAGCACAAGGATGGTCCTCTGCAATGTGGCAGCAGGGTGACACTGTGGGGCGCAACCACAGCCCCATGGGGACATACATCCCCAAAAAACAGTAACCTATGGACACATCGTCCCTACTGCAAGCTGAGCAGATATGAGAGGAATATTTTCCCCAACTGGATATTAAATCTTTCCTGCCAATTAATCATGGCCTGTGACATATCAGGGTGTTCCTGGAGCCCATCCCAAGCTGTAAGCAGTTAGTACCTTCCTGGTTGCAAGGTTAGAAAGACTTTCTGAGACAATTTTTTCACCTTTCCCTCACCCTGACTTTGTAGACATTCATCATTTTATTCTTGGGGTAATGGGGCAGATTTCCATGAATTAGGGCTACTTCTGCCCTGGTATCCAGCAGAGCCATAAACTGTTGTCTGTTGTGCTGAGCCCACAGGGTTACAAGCAGAACATAAGGATCATGTTTATTTCCACCCATGCCTGTGCCTGTACCCGTCCCTCTCCCTGTGCTGAAGAGGGGACAACCCTTCCCTGGGCTTGTTTGCAGGGAAGGGAGGATGCCACTCTGTGCACCCCCTGCCCCATGGCTCCACCTCACCATTTTGTGCCCAGACCCTTTTGAGATGCTGAGTCTGCATCTCACACAGGGCTGCTGCTTCAGCTCCAAACGTCCCCATGTTCACTATAAACACAATAGTGACGGCATTAACATCGCTTGAGTTTTCCTTACTTTTTCTTTGTTCTACTCTGTGTTTCCTGAAATAAGTCAATTCTTCAGGTGGGCTGGGACATTCAGCTAATTCCTCCTCACTTTCTCAATTCACCAGTAGAACCACCTGGCCAAGTGTCCTATGACAGACCCCCATACCTGTGTGTGGGGCCAGCCAGGCATTTGGTGTCTCTCTTCTTCACTATCCTTTCTCTACAAAGGTATTTCCAACTAGGACCTGCTGACTACACCAAGTGTTTTGCACCAGGAGCTGCTGCTTTTTTTAGATTCCCTGACTCTCCTTAAATATGAAGCATGATGTTCATGGGATGGAATACTCTTATTGATCAGTTTGGATGTCAGTCAAGATCTGTCCCATCTATGACCCCATTCCTTGATGCCTCACACCTGTGGGCAGAGCACTCACAATGTCCTTGGTTCTCAGACAAGAGCAATTAAAATGTTAACTCTCTGCTGGGGTGTTATCTCTTGTTCTCAAATGAAGTCCAAATAATGAATGTACTAACTATGAAAAAGGAAGGTTTCTAACTGTATGGAGAAAATTAACTTATTTTCAGTCAAATCAGCACACCTATGAAGAAAGAGAAGGCAGTAGAGTTGATCCTATGTCCTTCAGATGCCAGGAGTCCCAAGCTATAATATGTGCTGTCAAACAGGCAGCTCCAATCAGGGCACACCACGACATATGGATCCTGCTCATGGAAGTGTGTCTTTTGGTCCATCAAGCTTTTAGAAGATTTTTATAAAATAAAATATCTCTATTCATAATTTCTGCTATGAAACAGGAAAAGTGTTTGCATGAGAACTTCTTACTGCATTTTAGACACAGGCAAGGACACCCAGAGAGTGTAACCACGGGCACCGAGCAGGAGCTGCCTCCAGGCTCATCAGTTACAATCGACTGGATGAATTTTGCCTCTGGCCAAGGGATCTGTGCAGTGCAACATTGCCCTGAAGGGCAAACTCTGCATATAGCACAGCAGAGGACAAAGCCTCCTCAGTAATCTGTCACATGGACCATTAACTCCTTGATGTATGGGGATCTTTGGCTGAGGGTGATGGCACCCTGCCAGTTGTTTACATCATGTGGACAAATACCAGCTCTTGAACCTGCTCAGAGCAGCTTTCACATCCTTGTTTCTTGGGGTCTACATCAAGGGGTTGGGCAGGGGATTAAGAACAATGTAAAGAACAGCCACTGCTCTGCCTGGTTCAAGGCAGCTCCCATGTAGGTGAAGAAATATGGGCCATAGAAACAGGCCACAGCAATGAAATGAGAAGCACAGGGTAAGACAGCCCAGTGTCTGCATTCTGCAAAGCGGAGCCACAGCGTAATTTAGATCACCATTAAATAAAACAACCTCAGGCAACAATGCCAACAGTTTGAAGTGTAAAACCTGCATGGATCCTGTGTCCCTTTCCTACCGATCCAAGGTCTCCTCAGTTGCACAGCCAAGCTGGGGGTCATGCTAAGGGCCAGTGGCAGCCCTCTAGCAGTGCTTTGCAGAAGGGCTTGCTCGTCTGTCAGGAATAATGTCATTCCTCCCCCTTCATCAAGGACAATTACAAATGGTAGCATCGATGTGAAGGACCTGAAGTACCTTGCAGTTGTTGCAAGATTTAGTGCAGTAAGGTTAGGAAGTGCAACTATTCTGCTTTTAAAGACAGATATTAAGAGAGCAACTAGGGAGGAAAGATTTCACACATGCAACTGAAATGCCCTTGTGAAACTTTTGGCTTTCATTCATTCTGAGATATGCTTCGTCAGCCATAATGCCCTTTGCTTGGAGGACATGGGTGTACAGATTTCCATCTTTCCACCTAGAAAAAAAAAAATAGGAGACTGTAGTGGCTGCCAAGCGACATTTCCACCAAACAAAGAGGCTGAGATTTATGTTTAAAAATACCCTTTCTCAGCTCCAATGGATGGTGCCCAAATTAGGAGCCACTGCAGAGTGTCCCAACTTCCCATTCTTTTGTCAGTGGAGAAGGATCACCTTGAACCCTCACCCGCTTCCACTCCAAAGTAACATGCTGCTTCTTTGGCAGCTTGGGGAGATTCCACACAGGGAAGGACCACATAGAGGCCAGGCTTCAATGCAGCAGAACTTTAATGCATAAAAGAGGGAAACAAAGTCACTGCAAGTGAAGGACAGCAGTGCAGGAATCCAAAGAGGAATCCCAAGGTCTGCAGTCCATGGTCATGAAGAACTTTGTGCATGATGTTCATCTGTCTGCCCCATAGAGGGAGAAAAGACAGCTGATCCCCACAAGGCTGGACCTGGGGAAACCTTGTTGCCAAGAGGAACCAAAGGAAACAAAGAAAAAGGTAAAAAAGGTAAAGCCATTCAGCTCTACTGAAAACACAGCCAATATCTCATTCCTTTGCCCAGCACCATGTTTTGAGTTCCTCAAGGTGTCTCCCTGGGCCTTTCCCAGAGTCTTTATCAGCGCAGGTACCTTCTGCCAAAGTAGCGGCCAGAAATGCCAGAGAGGTCACAGCAGCCAGAGTTGATGGGCACTCCATCACAGCTGAGGATTCTGCCAACAGCAGCAGAGGTGGAGGAGCCCACAACGGTGTTCTGTGGGAAGGAGCTGAGGATGGGGCCAGGCAGGGTCACCACCACAGGCGAGGGCTCAATGACAACAGTGGAGTTCTGGCACTGCCTGACACAGGGCTCATTGCAGCTGTTGGCCAGTGGGGTCGGGCCACAGGGCTGGCAGGGCAGGCACTGGTCATAGCAGGACATGTCTTGAGAGCGGAGGTTCACCTGGGAGAGAGGGCAGGGAGAAGGCAGGGCATAAAAGCAGATAAGAAGTAGCCTGGTTACCCTCTCCAAAAGCAGCCAAGGCCACTACTGAGTGGGGAGCTTGAAGACATGCCAGGAGGCGCACAACCTTCACTGCCCTACAAGGAGCCGCACAGCATAGGGCAGCTCTCTCTTAGTGAAAAACCAAAACGCCCCTCTGCAGCCTCCCAGCCTCTCTCTAAGAAGAACTTCTCACCCCTTCCATATCCCATGATAAGGAGACGCAAATTGAGGAAAGAACATAGCCAATATGAGCAGAGATGCCCATCAGTGACAGATGTCAAGTTGGAAGAGAATCAGATGGAACTTCAGACTTACCTGGTTCCCAGTCAGAAGGAGGCAAGAGAAGTGGATGAGAGAGCAGGGACTTGGGCTGCCTTTTATACCCGCCCTTCATTGCCGCAGGACCAGAGGCACCCTTGGCAGAGGTAACAATTTTCGGACAAGCTCATCTTGAATGCAAACACATGGGCTGTGCTTTAGCTTCCAACACTGCTGCCTTTTCATTTCCAGGCTCGTGCCATGCTCATTCTCCAGTGAAGGCTTTGTCTGATCTCTGGGATTAAAGGCCCCTGGATTTGCCAGGCAGGAATGCAGAGGTGCAGACAGAAGACTCAGTTCAGGTGCTGGATGGGTCTAAGATGTCATGGGCAAATGATGTCATTCTGGGTTACTCTGTGTTCTTTGATATACCAGTCTCAGGAAGAAGCTGCAACCATAATCGACTGCATGCCCTTGGGCTCCCAATGCATTAGGATGTGACAAGTCCTCATCTTTCCTTAACTTCTCAGCTCACCCTGATGGTTTTTGTGAGTGTTGTGTTCCTTGAATTTGACACCATCCTGCCTAACACTGCCCCAGGAGTCATCAGCAGAGTCCATGAACTTCTCTTAATGTGATAGTTCATGGTCTTGCTATGTGTGTTCTTTTCCTGGGTGTACTTGCAAGCAGCCAAGTTTGTGCAGACAGACAATTGTGTATAATTGCACACTGATGTGCATGAGCCTAAGTATGTATGTCCTTGTCTGTCAATGATCACAACAAAATGTGCGGTTCATTACAGGGACACTCTCTACTGCTCTGTCCATGAGCACCACAGAGCAGCAGGTTCCCGGGGCCTGAAGGAACCCGAGTGCAGCTGAGTGATGTTTGCACCAGCCTGCCAGAGATCTGCCCAGGGAAGAGAAATGCAGCCCCTGTCTCCTGAGCCCTCCTTCTCCTGCCCGTCCAAGGCTGTCACTTCCCTGCTGTTGATTTCAGCTCACAACAAGGGTGATTTCAGTCCAGTTTGAATCCTTGGTTTAATTCAGTGTAACAACACTGGATTTGTCTCAGCAGGGCTGGCAGTCTCCCCTCCCTGCATCTCCAGACCAGGAAACGCCTGCTCTCCCCAGCACCAGAGAGTTCAAAAGGAGGGGTTTGCTTTGTGGGTAAGGAGGACGGCTGAGGAATCCTCTCGACCATGTGCTGGCCATTCCTGAGGGGATCTCCTTCCAATGCACTCTAGAATGTGTCTGAGATGGGATAGAGCCCCATCTCATGCACAAGTGAATGCCAATGTGCAGTAGATTGATCAGGTCCTGTGTCAGGCAAGAATTATGGCCTTCAATCAGAGAGCCACTGACTGAAGTGAACATGGAGTCTGATGTTGCTGTGCTGTGAGTAGAAAGACAGACTGTGTAGCTTCCACTGGGAAAGCCAAACAACAGGCTTTGGACTTCAGAAGGCACTGACCATCATGTCTTGCATTACAGTTTCAGTCCTAGTGCCAAGGAACTGCCCATGGAAGGGAAGGAACATGGAATTCAAAAAAACATGCCCAAAACACAGCTGTTGTCCCTCTTTCTAACAAGGACTGTTCCCAGCAAACACTTTGCTGAAGCTTCCACTCCTGAGTGTCTGTCAGCTGGAGCTCAGTTGAGGGCATCCTGCCTTCCCTTCAGTGACCTCAGTGAGATCAATGCCAGGGAGCTCTGCTGGGAGAGCTCAGCCAGGGCTGATTTGCCCTCTCCATGAAGCTGCTTTGAGCTGAGGACAATGGGCCAAACCCATTGCTTTCTCACGAGGTAACAGGCACTGTGGACACGGAAAGGGCAGGGATATCTGTACCTGGAGCTTAGCAAGACCTTTGGCACTTTCTCTCTTACTTCTTTCATGACCAAGTATGAGATGAATGGGTGCAGTGAAAGGATGATAAGGTGTGGAGAAAATTGCCTGGACTAACAGGCTCAGATGGTTATGACCTCAGTGCAAAGCTCAGCTGCCCAACACTTATTGGTGGGCTGTAGTAGTAGGGATCCAGTAGTAGAACCAATACTGTTTGATGCTTTAAGTAATGCCATGAGTCAGGGGAAGTGGGGAACTCCCAGAGAGTCTGGGCATAACACCCAGCAAGGGAAATGGGCCATAACAGTTGGACATGGCTCCTGGTCAAAGGACCTGAACAGTCTGAAGAAGTGGGCTGATTGGAAACTCATGGATGCCAAAACCAGCAAGGACAAGGTTTTGCATGTGGGGGAGTAACTAGCTGGTTCATGCAGTCATGTAGGCTAGAACTGGCTGCCTGGGAAGCAGATCCACAGAAAAGGATGTGGGGTTTTAAGGGTGACCCATCTGACTATGAGACAGCAGTGTGCCTTTGCAGCAAAAGGACCAGCTGCGTCCCGAGCTGTGTTAATGTTTTGCCAGCAGGTGCAAGAAAACGACCCTTTCCATCTGGCCCATTTGAGATCATATCTGGAGTACTGCTGCCACACTGGGGCTCCCAGCTCAAGGAAGAGTATCAACATATGGAAGTGAGTTCAACAAGGCCACTGTACATGTTAGGCAGCTGATGAACATGACATGCAAGGAGACACTGAGAGAAATGGGTGTCTTCATCTTGGACGAGAGATGTCTAGGAGGAATTTCTTGCTTTCTATAATTGCTTGTTTGGAGGAACACAAGAAGATGCACATCGCCCATGTAAGTGCCCAGGAGACAGACTTGGTGCAATTTCTATCCTGTGAGGTGCTCAAGAATGGACTGAATGTGACTTTGAGCAACAGAATCTAATGGGATCTGTTCTGAGCAGAGGAATGATCTAGGTGACCTCTGAAGGTCCCTTCTACCCTACATACTGACTCCGTATTTCTCCTCCTCCCCTACTCACACTGACACCTGCAGAGCCATGGGCACATGTGTCCCCACACCCCCTCTGCCACACAACTTTCAGGCATTGTGCTGGGATTACACAGAGACAGCTGAAGGGAGGCTCTCATCCTGCTCACTGCAAAGCCCAGGAAACCAGTGGCTGTTGTTTCCAGCCCCTGAGCTCGGAGACAGCTCTGGGAAGCTGGTCTCCTGGGTCAGGGCCCTGCTGTTCCCCAGGCTGCAGATGGCGCTGTGCGAGCTTCATCTTGCTGGAGGAACGGGCGAGTCCATTTCCCAGGAGCCAAAGTTGTGGCCGTGAAGAGCCCCGGAGCCCTGTAAGCCCGGGCGAAAATCCGAGCGGCGCAGGCGCAGGACGCAGCCCTTGGGCGGAGCTCGCGGTGGAGAGAGGAGAGAGGAGGAGGATCGGAGCGGAGAGCCGGGGCTGGCGGGGGGCAGCGAGGCGCGGCCGGAGGAGCGGCGGGATGCGGCGGTGCCAGGGCGCAGGGCTGGCCGGACTGGCCGCGGTGCTCCTGGGTGCGCGGGGCTGGATGGGGGACGGGGCTGAGCCTCGGGTGGTCCCCGCAGGTCCCTCGAAGCTGTCGTCCCCTCTGGCTTCTTCACAGACTTCTGCCCCAAAGCCACCCTCCCTCCGTCCCACATTCCCTCTAGAAAACTCATCGTTCTATTCTTTTTCCAGTCCTCCCTGTTTCCTTTTTTGTCTCTGTGTCTTTTCCTATAACTCATGCAGTCATTCTTTCCCCTTGCTTCTTTGTGTTTATCAGTCTTTTAACCCACTTATTTTCTTAAATGATTCCACCCTTCCACCTATCGTCCATGCATTCATGTCTCCACCAAATACTATGGACACTTGCATTACTCGTGTGTGCACATCTTCTGGAACCCCTTCTCATCATCTCTTTTTGTTCCTCAGTGCTTCTGTGGGATTTGTTCCAGGAAGCAGCAGGCAGGGCTTTGAGGTTTTGAGGAATTTTGAGGGTTTGAGGATTTTTTTCTTCTTTTTCTCCCCGGCAGTGGCTTCGGGCAGAGCCCAGGTGCAGCAGGAGCCGTCGGCAGAGACCTCCGAGGGCACTGAAATCAGCATCAACTGCTCACACCCCAACATACAGATCGGTTATTACATCTTCTGGTACCGTCTCCTCCCGGGCCGAGGTCCCGAACTCCTCGTGTGGGGTACTAAAGGCTCCAAAGCGCTGTCGGACCCGCCGGGACGGCTGTCGGTGGCGGCAGACCGCCGGTCCAGCGCCCTGTTGCTCGAACGGCCCCGGCGCGGGGACGCGGCGGTGTATTACTGCGCCGTGGGAGACACGGGGAGAGGAGCCGGGGCTGCGGCCGGACACGAACCGCCGCGGGCGGGGCCGGGCGGGTGTGGCGGGGGAGGGGAGAACCCCTGGCCGGGCCCGCCAGGGGGCGCCGCTGCTCTGCCCGCAGGGGGCGACCGGCCCCGCCCGATCCCGGGGCGGTTCCCCCGCCCGACCGACACCGGCTTCAGCATCTCTTGGTCTCTCTTGCAGTCGCTGTCTGGGCTCAGCACCTCTTCTCATCGACGGCTGCTGCGGGTCTGCAGGCAGCAAAGCCGTCCGCAGCTCCTGAAGGCAGCAAAGAGCTGCACTTGGGCAGCGCTACATGTGGAGACTGAGACGGTCTGTGCAAGGCAGGGAGGGGAGTAGGGTGCTTTCCACAAGGCTCTCTTGCTTCCCCAGAAACGGCTCAGAGCTTTCTGGGAAACGTGGCATCCTATGGCCTGTCTGTAAAGACCTGCAGCATTGTCTCAGAGGTCACTGATTCCCATCCAGCCCATGGCAGCCTGGTCCTCCTCTTGCCTCTGTCCTCCTCCCACCTAGAATGCTGAGCTCTTTTTACCTTTTAGGAAGGCAAAGCGACAGCTGTAGGTCCTTCCCATGGGAACATGTCACAGGGAGTTCATGGTGTCACAGCAAACTGACCCCAAATCCTCCAAAGAGGTGCTCAGCTTAGTGGGTATCTCATTAGAGCTTATCTCCTTTGTGAAAACACACCAACAGATCCATCCCAGTGCTTTTTCCCTTCCCAAGGACACACACAAAGGTCTAAACCCTACATATGGAGTAACACTTATAGGATCCTTGGGCATTCAAATGATGCAATTAAGAATGATGTAATGAAGAAACCAATGCCCCGAGGAGTTACCAAAGTTGCAATGAGAGTCAGCCCTTACATGGCAAAGGTGCATTCCAACAAACCAGAAATGTTTGTCAGAGCTCTGCCATGTTTTCTTTACTGTGGTCTGCCACCTGCTCCTCAGCCCTGGCAGGGCCAAACTTTCATCTGCCCTGAAGTGGTTACCTTGCCTTGCAGCCATGGTTGTTTTTATTCCTCTGGCACCAACATACACAAGGGATTTACCCCAGCACACCTCTGGTTCCTCTCTCTAGCCTGGGTAGCTGTTTCCTTCTGGACATGACAAAGCTGTTCCAGACCGAGTAGTACATTGCCCTGAATGAAGCACAAACGTAGTGAAGCAGGGTGACCCCGAAGTGGCACGTGGCTTTGTGTTCTCCATGGGTCTCATAACAATGGTGGGAATGGCCTCATCCTTGTCACTGTGGGGAGTGAGCAGCCCCTGAAAAAGTAGTTCTGTTCTACCTTGGTAAACTTACCTTCCTGGAGATCTCCTGCACCAACCACCCTTGTCCCCCAAATGCTGGAGAATTTTTCTGTTTCCTGCTGTCATTTTTCCACATCTTCATGAGCATGACTGAGTTTATGATCCTTTCAGCTGTGTCCTTTGATCATCATATCACAATATGCAAATACTCTGTAAAACACTCTATCATGACAAAGAAAGCCTACTTCCTGCTGGTACTGGGAGCATGGGCAGTGGGCTTTGTGCTCATCTTCTCCCAGGTGGCTCTGCTGTTGAAGCATCCTTTCTGTACCAAGAACATTGTTGAATACTTCTACCATAATGTTGGGCCAGCATGAGCATGTCAAGTTGGGTCTGAGTTGACATCAATTCCTGAAAATCTCTGTAACCCCACTTTATTATTAATCAATGTGCTGGTTTGACTCAAATAGATTTAATTTTATCATGCCACTAGAAAACTTTCTTTTTTTTTTTTTTAGCCAGCATGTTTGTTTGAACAAGAATATAACACTCCAGGACAGAGTTGAAGTTTTTAATTGTTATCTGGGAGCAAGGACTTTCAGAGCACTCTTTCTCCTTTTGTGAGGCAGCTGGGAAGAGGGACACAGATGGGGCAGACCTTGACTGACATCCAGACTGATCAATAAGAATATTCCATGTCATTAGCATTGTGCTTCATATTTAAGGATGTTTGGGATCTTCCAGCTAGGCTTTGGGATGGAGTCAGGATGGACAGGGATGAAGACCTGTTATGGTTCTGCTCTGTTTTGGTGGAGTGCTATTCGTGAGTTCCTTTATTTCAAACTTCTTCCGTCCTGCCATTTTACAGTGACCTCTGGGCCTTTCTGCCTTTTTTTCTCTTCTGTCTCTGGGATCGGCTGTTCAGGACCAGAGTATGGCTTCCTGGGACTGGCTGTGCAGTGCAGACAGAGTTCATGAGGGATTACATTGAGATTCTTTGTTTTCTATTTCAATTTTATATATAGTAGTAGTAGTAGTAGCAGTATATGAATGTTATTTTGTTATTTTATTAAACTGTGTTTAAATCAGTCCATGAGTTTTTCTCTTCTATTTTGATTCTATACCCTGTTTGGGGTGGGGAGGTGGGGGAGTGAGCAAGTGGTTATTGTAGTTATATTGCTGGTTTGGGTTAAACCGTGACGGTCAGGGAAGAGCAGGTGATACTGATGAAGGATTTTGGAAGCTGTCCCTCCAGGAGAAAAGTATCTCTGCCAGTGTTTGAACTTACCAGCTGGGGAAAGGGCAACACCCACAGCCCCCTATGTGAACGGGTGCATGGCTGGCTGGCTGGCTAGCTGGATGGATGGATGGATGGATGGATGGATGGATGGATGGATGGATAGATGGATGGATGGATGGGTGGATGCTGGATGGATGGGTGGATGGACAGATGTGTTCTGTTCATCACACTGACCCTGGCTGAGGCTTCTGATGTGCTTTTGATCAAATCAGTGCCCAGTAGCATCGGTCAAACAAGAGGGATGGTTGTGAATAAACGTTGCCTGCCACAGCCAGCTCACAGGTGTTCCATTGCCACCTGCACTTCTCAAGGGGACTAGGATGATCAGCTCCTGCACAGAGCTTTTAGGGAGCAGAGCTGATCCTGACATAGCAGGACCTTGGGGGTCCTGGTCTCGAGCAAAGCTGCTCCATCCACTCTTGGGGATGAGCAGGCACCACAGAGCAGTGATGGACCTGTGGGTGCTGGTCACTGTCTTTGGACTGTCCTGGCCTATGGGGGCGCTGGGCTTTCAGGGCCTCCAGTGTGTGACCCAGTGTGGTTAATCCCGATACTGACTTGTGAATGGTGTCAGCCTTGCATGCCTGCCCAGTCCTGGGCCCTGCCAGCTTCTGTAGGGGTGGTGGTAGGGCTGCATGGGGGGAACCAATCCCTGCTGCCGGTGCCCATGTGTGCTGGCCATGGCCCTAAATCAATCAATTGAGGAGGTGAGGCCGTGGGGCATCCCTAAGGATATTCCATCCATCCGCACTCCTGCTGTCCCTTGGGGACATCTTTTGTCCTCTTCTCCTTCCCTAGCACATCAGTGACCAGAGCAAGAGGTGTCCCATGCCCAGGAGCCTGCAGGGTGTCTTGCCTCCATTGCCTCCCACAGAGTCATAGCTTCGCACCCAAGGATAACAGAGGTTGTGCTGCTTCTTTGCAGGAACTCTGGGTGTATGTTTGGGCTAAAACACTGCAAGGGGAGGGCTGATTGCTACTTGCTCTGGGGTGTCTGGGTTGTTTTCCGTACTGTCACAGGATAGTGCCCCAAAAGGGTCCAGCGCACTGGGTCTCAGTAGCTCATTTTCCCTGAGCAGGCTGGGAGGGCACACATGGACGAAAGTCCCACTCAGAGGCCCAGGCTGGGATGCAGAAATCTTTAAAGAGTCTAAAGAGGGAACTGGGGCCCTAGATGCAAGGATCACTGGGGATAAGTGACAGTCTGCACCGCTTTGCCATTTTAAAGTTCACACAGAGTATCTGGCTGTATTTCACAAAGGGTGAAGGCTGGATTTGGAGAGCCTTGCAGCTAGGGGAGCAGAAGAAAAGGAAGAAAGGAAAAAAGGAAGAGAGCAAGAAAGAAAGAGAAAGAAAGGAAGAAAGGAAGAGAAAGACAGGAAGAAAGGAAGAGAAAGACAGGAAGAAAGGAAGAAAAGAAGGAAGAAAGGAAAGAAGAAAGGAAGAGAGGAGTAGGTAGAAAAAAAATGGATAAGGAAACATGATCCATGTTCATGTTCGTGGATTCATTCTTTGTCCAGCACTATGTCGGTACTTCCTGGGGAGCCTTCCCAAGGGCCATGTCCAGTAGCTTTAGCAGGGGAGGCACTTTCTGCCACAATAACAGCTGGAAATGCTAGAGAGGTCAGAGCACCCAGAGCTGATGGGCACTCCATCACAGCTGAGGGTTCTACCAACAGCAGCAGTGGTGAAGGAGCCCATAACGGTGTTCTATGGGAAGGAGATGAGGATGGGGCCAGGCAGGTTGACCACCACAGGTGAGGGCTCAATGACAGCAGTGGACTTCTGGCTCTGCCTGACACAGGGCTCGTTGCAGCTGTTGGCCAGTGGGATTGGGCTGCAGGGCTGGCAGGGCAGGCACTGATCATAGCAGGACATGCTCTAAGGCTCTGGATGTGCAGCTGGGAGTGATGCAGCGATGAAGCAGAGCACAAAGGTGGGTGAAGAGCAGCATGGTTACATTGTCACAAAGGAACCAAGGCCACTACTGAATTGGGACATGGAAGCAGTGCCAGGAGACACAGAGTCTTCATTGATTCAGCCTGCCAGGTCTCTACAAAGACCAGGGAACCTCTCTTCCAGTGAATAAACCTAAAGCCCCAGGCTCTTTGAGTAGACATTCTCCACGTTTGCCTCTCCCATGGCAAGGAGCTCCAGGACCAAAAAGTGAACAAAGCCAACATGAGCCAAGAGGTGTACTGAGGAGAGATCTGACTTTGGAAGAGGAGAAGAGACTTCAGACCCACCTGGCACCCAAGCAGAAGGAGGCAAGACACGTGGATGAGAGAGCAGGCAGGGACTTGCCTGCCTTTTATACCTGCCCTTCATTGCTGCAGAACAAGAGGCACCCTTGGCAGGGGTAACAATTTTTTGACAAGCTCATCTTGAATGTAAACCATCACAGCTAATGAGATGGGCGGTGCTTTGGTTTCCTGCACTGCTGCCTTTTCATATCCAGGTTTGTGCCATGCCCATTCCCCAGTGAAGGCTTCTTCTAATCCCTGGGATGAAAAGCCCCAGGATTTCTAGGGTAGTAATGAAGTGGTGCAGGCAGAAGACTCAGCTCAAGTGCTGCATTTGTCTGAAGCAGACAAATATTGTCATTCTGGGACACCCTGTGGGGGCTGAAGTGTCGCTCTCAGGAAGAAGCTCCAGGGATCCTCAGCTGGATTCCCAACTGCTCCTGTGCATAAGGACGTGCCATGTCCACCTCTTTCCCTCCCTCCTCAGCTCACCCCCAATGGTCACTTTTTTCCTCCCCAGGTGTGTGCATTATGCTGCTGGTTTTGACCCATCCTGCCTAGCACTGCCCTCAGGACCAATTATTGGACTGTTTTGACTGGTCTCCTCTCTGTGCAGTCTGTGAGTACACAGACAATGCCATGGGCTTGCCTGGGGCCTTGTCCTTCCCCAGAATGCTCTAGCATTGCTGTGGTTCCCCCCCGGTGTCCTCAATAGAGTCTACAGTTGGTTGTGTTCCTACGTGTGTTCTTGTCTTGTGTGCTATTGCGAGCAGCTCTTTTTGTGTCAATTCACTTGAGAGCACAAATTTGTGCATGATTCCACACCTGTGTGTATGAGCCTGTGTGCGTGTGTCCTTGTCACTCATCAGGAAGAAATGAGGCGCTCACAGCAGGGACACTCGCTATTGTTTTGTTCATGAGCAACATGTGTCCAGGGTCAGAAGGAGCCCAAGTGCACTTCAATGGCATGAAACTGCTAGAGATCTAACCATGCAAGAGGTGCTGAAATGCAGCACCTGCCTCCTGAGCCCTGCTTTTCCTGCCCCTCCAAACTTGCCCTTCTCTACTGTTGATTTCCAGCCACAACAATGACGGTTTCACTCCAGTTTAGATCCTTCACAGAATTAAAAGTACCAGTATTTGAAATGCCTCAGCATGGCAGGCAGTCCCCTCTAGTTCTCCCTCCAGGTGAGAGCACAGCTACAAGACAGCTGAGAAGGATGGGGATTGCGTTATGGGCAAGGAGAAAGACTGAAGAATCCTGCACAACCATGTGTTGGCCATTCCTAAGTGGATGTGTTTCCAGTGCACTGTTGAATGTGTCTGGGATGGCACAGAGCCCACGCTTGTGTCCAAGACAACGTCAAATGTACTTGTGGGGCCCATGGATTAGGTGTTGTGCCATGTAGGGACTGCGACCTTGGATGAGACAGGCATGGAGAGGAGAGGAGAGGAGAGGAGAGGAGAGGAGAGGAGAGGAGAGGAGAGGAGAGGAGAGGAGAGGAGAGGAGAGGAGAGGAGAGGAGAGGAGAGGAGAGGAGAGGAGAGGAGAGGAGAGGAGGGGAGGGGGATGGGGAGGGGGGAGGGGAGGGGAGGGGAGGGGAAGGAAGAGAAGGGGGAAGAGGAGGGGGAGGAGGAGGCGGCGCGTCCGGAGCAGAGAGCCGGGGCTGCCGGGGGGCAGCCTTGTGCGAGCGGCGGAGCGGCGGGATGCGGCGGTGCCGGGGCTCAGGGCTGGCGGGACTGGCCGCGGTTCTCCTGGGTGCGCGGGGCTGGCGGGGCTGGGTGGGCGCCCAGGCTTTGCCCCGTTTATTCCCTTGGGACCCACCACAAACTCTTCCTTCTCCTTTTTGTCTCTCGTTCCTCTCTCGTTACCCTTTAACAGCTCTTTTGAGTCTCCCTCTTTTCCATTGTATCTGTGATTACAAAACTGCTTGCAGGTACTCCTACCTTTCCATACACGCGCTATTTCCTCTGTAAATTCAACAGTTCTTATTTACCTGATTTCAGCCCACTTTCATTGTAACACTCACTCTTGCTCTCCACTCTTCCTACCTTCATTCATCTCTCCACTCCTCTTTCTACTTATCTCTCCAGGCCACTTCCATCAGTAACCACTCTTCCTACTCTCTGAAGACCCTCTGCTCTCTCCCTCTGTTTCCTTCATATTTGTAGGAGCAAGTTTGCTTTCCTGCACCTCTCCATTATTCAAATACATAATCTAATCCCCTTATGCTTTCAGCATATATTATTTTTTCTGAATCCAACCCTCCATACCTCACTGTAATACATCCATTCTCCTCTCTCCTCAGCCCCTCCTCATCCATCCATCCATTATTCTGACTTTCTTTCTGTGTCAGGGTACATCAATTCCAAAATCCCTCCAAGCTTCTTCTCTGGCTCCACACACATCCAGCACATGACCACTCTCCATCCCTGTTCATGGGTACATCTTCCCATCCTTTCTGGTCCATCTCCTTCTCACTGCCATTCTACCTAACAATTTCTTGGGGAAAATCCGAGCTGGGAGACCTTTGATGATCTTTGGTCTTTTTTCCTTCTTTCTCTGTAGTGACTGTGGGCAAAGCCCAGGTGCAGCAGGACGCTTCGGCAGAGACCACCGAGGGCACCGGCATCAGCATCAACTGCTCACACCCCAACATACAATCATACGACTACATCTACTGGTACCGTCAGCTCCCGGGCCGACGTCCCGAATTCCTCGTGAGCAGTCTTAGAGGCTCCAAAGCGCTGTCGGACCCGCCAGGGCGGCTGTCGGTGGCGGCAGACCGCCGGTCCAGCGCCCTGTGGCTCACCCAGCCCCGGCGCGGGGACGCGGCGGTGTATTACTGCGCCGTGGATGACACGGTGAGAGGAGCCGGGGCTGCGGTCGGGCACGATCCGCCGCGGGCGGGGTCGGGCGGGTGTAGGGGGGAGCGGGTGAACAACCCCGGTCGGATCCGCCAGGGGGCGCTGCCGCTCCACCCGCCGGTGCCGCCTTGTCCCGCCCGGCCCATGGCCGTTCCTTCGCCCGAGCGGCACCGGCACCAGCTTCAGCATCAACATCGGCATCGCCGTTGACATTTCCGTTGGCACCCCCCGCGGGACGGAGACAGAAATACCCCCTCACAGCACGGTGGAATCGTGATCGGAGCAGTGTCGGTGTCCGGTGGTGGCCGGGAAAGAGAGACTGCAGCCGCCGGCCCCGCCGGCGAGGAGCAGCGACTTTCTGCTCTGCAGAGGGAGGCGGGCAGAGAGATCCTCCTGCCCAGGGGCAGCTGCACGGCCCTTGCTCCTGCTGCAATGACCCTCCCATGGAACAGACGGGAGCTCTTCTTGGGCTTTTGGTTTTCCCCACCAGCACAGCCAAGGGACCCCAGAGCAGGTGCTTTCCTCTGCTCTGTAAACACAGGGACTCCTGTGCTAAAGTGCTAATGCAAAATTTGACTTAGAAAACAACAACCAGAAGGGTTTTCATGCGTTGCTACTTTGTTAAAGCTCAGATATGAAATTAAACACTGTGTCCTCCAGCTACACACTTTCAGGGAGATTTCAAAAACTTCCTGTTAGTGTTACAAAGTCATTGCATGGAGTTCAGGAGTTCAAGCTCCACATCAACCAAGAACAGGGGATGTCAAGGTCACAGGCACCTTCAAACACTCCCCACAGTGGCTCATTATTGAGACCACGAGCTTGTTTGTCAGGATTCAGAAGCTTGGCAGTTGAGGCCCAGGAGACAGCACAAAGCTTGCACTGGTCCCACTGACCGCAGCCCCAAGTGATGCCAGGTTTCTACTTGAAAAGTGAGACAGAAAGACATCAGCTAATTTGCCCTGAGCAGCTGGAGGTCTGAGGTGAGTGAGAGCTGGCAGGAGGCCTCTGGGAAGAGACTGTGGGCTCCAGCCAGTCCCCAGGGGCATCTGTATGGCTGGAGTAGCTCACAGAGCTGTTCACAGCCCATGGTCAGAGGTTACAGAGGCACAGAGTGAAGGATCAGCCCTGCTCCCTGTCACAGCTGGACTTCCTAACTGTGTTTCCAGGACAAATAAGGCAGAGCAACAGGCATGGCCAGTCCAGCACACAGATCTGTCACATGCTCACATGGTATTGACCCCTCTTCTCACTGCCTTCTTCTGTCTTCCCACACTTGCTCCCGGCCAAACTACCTTTCCTGGTCTCAGCTCCTTCCCCTAAGTATTTCCAGGCTTGCAAAATCACCAAATGCTTTTCCATTGCATCCCATAATGAGGTCTGATACTGATGTATTCAGAAACATTGATGAGTCTATATGATGGTATTCTCACCATTCTGGATGGCAGGAGAAGATCACCATGGACTGTTCTCCCTTGCTGGGGGGTGGCTGGACTTGGTGTGATCTCCAGAAGGAGCAAAAAGCTGTAGTTGATCTCTCCACAGAGCCTCTTCATGGCAGAAGTGGGGAGTCCCAAGGACATCCAACTGAGAAGACTCGCTTCTTCATTCCCTCCCATCAGCTCTGTACACACATTCCAAGATCCCCCCGAACCCTCTCTTCCCCAGGCTGAACACTGCCAGCCCTCTCAGTGTATCCTCATAGGAAAGATGCTCCAGTCCCTGCACCATTTTGCTGGTCTTGACACAGTATCTTTCTTGTACCAGGAGGCCCAGAACTGGAGCCAGAGCTCCAGAGTTGGCCTCACCAGTGGTGAGTAGAGAGGAAGGGTCAGGTCCCTTGTTCTGCTGGAGATGCACTTGCTACTGCAGCCCAGGCTGCTGTTGGCCTTCCTTGCCATGAGTGTCCATTGCCACAGCAGACACAGGAACACCCCAGAGCTGCTGAAACTGAGCAGGACACAGCAGTGAGTATTCAGGAGAAGTATCCCAGCTGCTTGTCCAGCTCTTCCTCTTCCCTCAGCCAGGCACTGGACAAGAGTTTCTGTTGAACACCTTGAACTGTCTCCCTGCTCTTCCCGTGTCTCCTCCAGCTTAGGGACTGACCAGTGCTTTCCTGGGGGCTGGGGTGGAGTCCCTGTGTCCCCATGGGTTCTCTGCCCAACAGAAAACTGCTGGTGGCTGTACTTCTGGGATGTGTCTTTCTGGGATCTTATTTACTCCAGGAACAGGAAACTTTCAGCATTTTGAGGAACTCACTCACCTGAGCAAGTTCAGCAGAGGCCCCTGTAAGGGCGTGTGGAGTGTGAGAGCAGCTGGTTCACTAAGGCTGGCTGATCAAGTCCCTTTTCCTTTCAAAGGGAAGAACAAGACCAAGGGAAAGCGATAAACAAAGCATACAATGACACCAAGCTCTCAGTAAGTGATAAGGGATGCAGGGAAGGAGACCAGAGCTCTGCAGCCTCTAATTGATGAGCCATTGGGAAACTGCAGGTGTAGCTTTGAAGTGGGACAGTCTGAGCTGTGTAAGTGACAGGGAGTGAGAGGAGCAACATAAGGATTCTGGATGTATGAGGGGGTTTTGCAGGACTAGAGAACACTTCTTAAGGCATGTGTAGGGGAAGGGCCAAAGGAAGGGGGAAAGAGGAGACTGGGGAGGAGCAAGGGGACTGAACAGAAAGGAGGAAGAAAATAGAAGGCTGTACCTGCAGCTGAGGCAGGACTGGTCAGTGCATTTCTTGGAAAGATCCCTATGCCTGACCACTACAGTCCCCCCGGCCTTCTTATTATATCCTTTCTTAACCATCCTTCTGTGTAACGTCCCATGTTTGAGTGCCAGTAGTTGGGGAGAGTGGTGTGAAAGAGAGAACTGGGTGCCAGTAACTGGATGGACTGTGCTGTGTGCAGCAAGGCCTCCAGCCAGCAGCTGGAGAAGAGACCTCTGCTCCCAGGTCTGTCAGTCTCTGTGTCAGTAGCTGGAGGGACAACATCGCACATGCATGTGTGAGAAGTCATTAGAGGGATCTCAGTGTTTGTTGGTGTTCTTTCTGAATTTGATGCTCACGTGTGTTTGTGGAATTTTTTGGCATATTGCAAACTTGCTTGCCCAGTGAGTGGGAGGAAAAGTTGTACCTAAAGCCAAAGCCAACGGTGGGTGAGGTGGCCCAAGGCCAGCACATGACTGCTCAACAGATTGGTACTACCAAGCTGTGGTAATGTTTGAGGGATCCAAGAGTGTGGAGATAACTGTGAGATGAGTGGGTGATTGTGTCCATCTCTTTGTCAGTGAACATCAGACTGGCCATGCCAGGGAGAAGGAGGAGCCCCAGGTGCTGGGTCAGAGGGCCCTGGCTCCAGGCAGGGCTATGAGATGGGCTGAGGGCCCATGCTGCTATTTGAGGGGTGCAGGAATGCGGGTGTGCTGGTGACTCCAGAGGGTGAGGGGGTGTTTGTTTGAACTATTGAAATGTATGACCCAGGTGTAATGGAGACAGTCCAATAAAGAGACACTTAGATGATGAAGAGACTGGAGAATCTCTGACATTGTGATAGACTGAGAAGCCTGGGACTGCTCAGCACAGAGAAATCTCAGGGAGATCTCATCAGTGTCTGCAATTATCTGAAGGGAGGTTGTGAGGAACATGAAGCCAGGCTCTTCCCCATGGTGTCCAGTGACAGGACAAGAGGCACTTGGCACAAAGGGAAACAGTGGAGACCCTCTCTGAACACCAGGAAACACTGTTTCACTGTGAGGGTGAGTGAGCTCTGGCACAGGATGTCCAGAGTGGTTGTGGAGTCTCCATCCTTGGAGAACTTGCCTTCTTCAGTATCCCAAAGAGAAGCTGTGAAGAGAAAGATTTTTGATGCTTCTAACACTTGACTGCAAGTTGAGGAGCCAGATGGAGCCAAACTCAGCTTGAGCACATTGCAAAAGGCAATGGACCTGGTTGGGAACAGGGAAAATTCCTCCTAGAAACTTGGAATTGTGTTATTTTAATGATATAGGTGGAGCATGGGTGGAGATGGATCTCAGTTAGAATGAGACTCTGACTCCACAGAACGTTGATTAAAATACTGGAGATAAAACAAGAGTGTAAAAGGGGATGGCACAGGTAATGTGATGCCCTTTCAATCGTGGGAATCCTGAGTTATGGAGCATGATGTGGAGCTCAAATTGGGTTTTAGCACATAGTACAAATCCCAGCCATGCAGGAATTTGCTGGTATTGTCATCTTTTCAGTTTTCATGGGACATTCTTAGAAATACAACACTTCAAATTTCTAGTGTTGAGTGAAAGGACATTTATATGAAAGACCAGTGCTTCACTCCCAGATCAACACAAGGACATGTTTGTGGCAACATTGCCAAATTTGTCAGGTGATCTATACAGCTCAGCACAACACAGGCCTATGCCTGCCCAGGTCAGGTTAACTTAACGATAATGAACAGTTTGTTACCTCTGCCATTACTGGTGCCTGGTATCATTCTGGAAAGTGAATGTGAGTAGGGGTCCCCACCTGCAGTACCCCCACATGCCCTTTCAGCTCTGGGTGCAAGGCTACTCTATGCCCACCCCTCACAGTGCAGCACTGCAATGGGTGCCCCATGTGCTCCCTGGGAGTAGGGGGTGACCTACTGGTCCCTCATCCTGTTCCCTGATGACCCCTCACCCTTTTCCCTAGACCAGGAGTACATCGTCCATGTCACCTCTGGGTTTGTGGAACCCAGCAACCCCACTAGAGCCAGGTTCCTCTCTCACACTGTGGATTTTCCCAGCAGGAACAGGACACGCCCAGAACTCCTGGGCAGGATCACAGCAATATAATCTCCTGGTTTGGAGGATTTGAGGGAGAGGTGTTGTTCTCAGTAGCTGAGGAAAGAAAGGGAGAAGAAAGAGAAACAGAAGAGTCTTCTGTTTCCAAAGGAAATAACAGTGTCACCAGAAAGCTGAGGATCCCAGAGGAAAATGTGAAATGTCCATGGGGAAAGAAACCTCTGATCTCCTAAATGGCCCAGAAGTGGTTGTGCAGAATAGCAGGCGATTCCAGTTCCGGCTTTGAGAATTCCACTGTGAGCTGACTGGGAACAGCCCCTTCCCATGACTGGGGCTCTCAGAGTGCCCAGGACCCCTGATTGTGGAAATGCTGACAAAGCCTTTGGCTGAGGGAGCCACAGGTGTTGCTGCTGGAGGAGGGAGAAACCCAGAAGGAGCATTTGAAGCACAGGAAGAACAGATCAGTTGTCTTCCCCACTTCCACATTTGCTCCCCCAGCAGAGTGGTTTCCGGTAGCTCTGGTATCTCGGGGCTGGGAGGTGCTTTTCTGACTCTCACTCAACAGGCAGTTCGGTCTCGTCATGCACCTCGGGTATCTCGTCCTCACTGCCTTTCTGGGGCAACTGCTGGGTAAGTCTTGGATTTTCCTCAACAGTCTTTCTTCCTCTGTAGAAACCCTCACCAGCCTTATCAGGTCCATATGGGAAAATATTCTTGAATTATAGGAGATCATTGGGACAGATTAGCTCACATTTGTGTTTTTGCATTGGCTCTCTCAATGTGTTTTTACTGTTCAAAAGGGGAGAGGACATCTCAGACCTCTTCTCCTGCTTTTCTATTGCCTTCAATCCAGCTCTCTCTGTCTCTCTTCTCTGATCCACAGGCTGTCTTCATGGGAGATCCCAGCTGTCTCTACACTCTCACATTTCTTCCTTTTCAACAGAAATTAGTAGAGCTTGTCAAAGCTGCCCCAGCGACTATAAAGCTCTCATGCGATTGACATTAATAGGGGTCCCATTCTGCCTCCTGGCTGGCACATCAGCCATGGCTTCCAGTTTTCTCCTTTTTCTTGTTGTCATAGCCAGGGTTCCCTTATTTCATGCTCAGCATTCTATACACTCAGGGAGCCACGAACCCTCTAAGAGAAATATGGGGAAGAAAGATGATTTTTTTTTTTATTGCTCCATGGATGGCTCGTCCTGCTGGAGGGGTGCTGGTCCCCGGACGTGAAGGGCAGGCATGACAGGTTGTTCCTTGGTCCTCTGGGCACTAGGAGCAGGAGCAGGGACACAGCACAGCTCTTCTCAGAATCCACACTTGCTTGTGATCTTCACCCTCCTGCCCAGAACTACTCTCTACCTCCTTGTCCCCAGGCATAAGGATTTTCCTGTAGGGTAGGGGACAAGGAACCTTCTACAGGAGGGTTTTGCATCCATTCCTGATTTGCTTCCCAGAGCCCTTTCCTGCAGAGCTGCTGACCTTCACTTTCTTCCAGGCACCATGGGGCAGGTCACTGTCACCCAGCAAGAAGGACAAGTCACGGTGAAGCAGAAAGACACCTTCCAAACAACCTGCACATACCAGACCTCCAGCTTTAATGGCTTGTTCTGGTACCAGCAGAGGAAAGGCCAAGCTCCCCAGCTGGTCTCATATCAAGCAGGATCTGGCCTCAAGCGCAGCGACCGTTTCAGCACATCTCTGAACACCACGGGGAAATACAGCGTCCTGCAGGTGGAGGAAGTCGAGGTGTCTGACAGTGCCTTGTACCTCTGTGCTGTGCAAGACACCCTGGTACAGGGAGCTTCCTTGGCTGTGCAAGAACCCCGGGGAGGGAGGGGCTGTGTCTGTGCAAGGCTGAGCTCGTGGGAAGGGGCCCTGAGCTGTGTCCTGGCAGCGCTGCTTCCCCTGTGCCCCCAGGGATCTGCAGGGGAAGATCCTCTAATAATATGTTTTCTGTCCATTCCAGACACCATTTATGCACACATGGTATTCAATATTCTCATACCACAGAAGGTGAAGGCAGTATCCTCTTCTTGTCAATACATGCAAAGCTCAGTTTCTGGTAAAGTGCAAGCAGCACACATGAACATTTGTATTGACATATTAACAATTTGTTCATCTTGACCACTAGTAATAACCACAGGAACATCTGTCATCTGCAACACTATCTGGTTTAGTCTTGTCTTGAGATGGAGAAACCTTAAAACTGGTTTAATTGTGTTATTCCCCTCTTGACTGGGAACAGCCCCTTCCCATGACTGGGGCTCTCAGAGTGCCCAGGACCCCTGATTGTGGAAATGCTGACAAAGCACTTTGACTGCAATTTGACTAGGAGTCAACCACCTTATTCTATAAGTATGACAGCCTGAGTGAGCCCACTTTGAGCTCTCTCTGCTAAATGAGCTGGCTGTACAGCAAAGGTTTTACTGCTCACAGGTCAGTGGATGATCGCAATTTAAATTTCTGATTAATCATTTACCTGAAGTAAATGCAGACTGAATATAATGAATCAACTAGAAGTATACACTTGTGTTATTTTTTATACACTCTGTGCTTCACGTTTACTAAGTAAGCTGAATTTGTTGCAATTCTTAAGCTGTAAGTTCTCCTCATATTTACCAAAATCAACTACAAACTACACTGAACACGTACAAGATAAGGCCTAGTTCGCACTTTGCTGGAAGGAATGAAATTGACTGAGGAAAAAATAATGATCCCAAGGGTAACACCGAGACATTACAGACATCTGCAAAACGGGGCCTGTTTTGCACTCACTGAGAAGAAAAGTATTTATTCAAACACAAGAGTGCCTGCAAAGCTATGGACCATAAACAATGTTTATAACTAAACAAAACAAAGGCACATGTGAGATCAGTGAAAAAGATCCAATGAGAAGCAAGAAGACCCCAAAGTGCTCTTGGACAGAAACATGGTATGAATGGTCTTTAAAGACATGGAAGATTATGGTTTTCTATGTTCAGGTTGAAACTCTGAGCAGGTACCCAGACTGAGTCAGCCCTCCTGCTATTCTACTCCTTTTCTTAAAAGAAAAAAAAAAAAAAGAAAAAAGAAAAAAATATTTATTTATGAGAATTTTGTTTCCTGAAAGTTTTCTCCATGAATTGACATCAGGCCTTCCCTGAAAGTCTGGCTCTGGATGTCTAAAACACAGACTTAGGAGCCAATGGTTATCAGGGAGGGAAGATGCCTGAAATTTTCCTCCACAAATGGGTATCAGGCTCCTGTGGAGAAGGGAAGCAACATTCGGCTTGGCATATTTCAGCGGAGGGACACAAAGATGATGAGGGGGCTGGAGCATCTTTCTTATGAGGAGAGACTGCGAGAGCTGTGTCTGTTCAGCCTGGAGAAAAGAAGGCTGAGAGGGGATCTTGTTCATGCTTATAAGTATCTCAAGCCTGGGTGTCAAGATGATTGGGCCAGACTCCTTTCAGTGGTGTTCAATGATGAGAGGCAATGGACACTGACTGAAGCACAGAAGGTTCCATCTAAACATGTGGGGAAACTTCTTTACTTTGAGGGTGACACAGCCCAGGAACAGGCTGCCCAGAGAGGTTGTAGAGTCTCCTTCACTGGAGACATTCAAAACTCGCCTGGACACAATCCTGTGTGATCTGATCTGGTGACCATGCTTTGCTAAAGGTGGGTTGGACTAGACAATCTCTGCAACCCCAGCCATTCTGTGATTCTGTGATCATCACCCCAAGGAATCTATGTAGACATTCAGTTTTCTAGGGGGAGCTGGTCAGTTCCTTCTGCTCATATTGTGCTATGAACTGGCACTTGTGATAGCAAGTGTCCTGTGTCTGCTTCATCAGGAATGAACTTCACAGTTCTGTTTCCCTAATGTGTCTTTGGTTTGGTTTGGTTTGGTTTGGTTTGGTTTGGTTTGGTTTGGTTTGGTTTGGTTTGGTTTGGTTTGGTTTGGTTTGGTTTGGTTTGGTTTGGTTTTTTCCTGAGCACAGAGGTGGCTCCTCAACAGAAACAGCTCCACAAACAGCAGCTCTTGCAGAAACTCCACATGCAGGGCCAGGCGCTGTCCCTCACTCTGCTGGCTCAGGGGGGACAGATGCAGCACAGCCTCTGCTTTACAGACAACGCCTCTCCAAGCTTCTCCTGGTCACACATGTGACATCTCAATGCTTGTGCCAGCCTGGACCCCACACCCTGTCCCCTGGGCAAACACAAGACCTAACCCAGCACAACAGCACAGCCCAGAGAAAGGCAGCATTGCCATTGACTAACAGGAGCAAAAGTCACACCAGTTTTGAAAAGTGTCAAGATTGTCCAAAGCAGCTGTAACATTATGCACCTTTGACATGTAACCATCTTTGTCCCCTTGGAAGCTGTATGTCCCAGTCCCCAGGAAGGAAACACCAGGCAGCCAGTGACCTGAACCCGTAGTAGGAGCCCCTGAGCTTCTAAATTTCAGGAATATCTGGGTAGGCTAGACCAAGAAAGCAAGAGCAGGGAGGCAGGAGTGAGGATGACCCAGATCACAGCCTTGGTCAGGCAGTGCCCACACTAGCAAGGTGCAGGGGTGAGGAAGCCCATGGGAAGATTTTATGACCTCATTCTCTGCTGCAGGACAAAAATGGAGGGGCATGAGAAAAGCAGGACATGGGTGGGGTGTATGGAGGGGAAATTTTTGATGCAGGCAATCCATGAACGGAACAGAGGAGAGGCTGTGTTGGACATGCTACTCACAAATGAAGAACAGTTGGATGATGTAGAGTTCAAGGGCAGCCTTGCCTGCGTTGGCCAAAAGGCTGTGGAGCTCAAGATCCTGAGAGGACTGACCAAGACAAACAGGATGACTACTGCCCCAGACTACAGGAGAGCCCGTG
Source organism: Streptopelia decaocto (assembly GCF_964273445.1). Taxonomy (NCBI): domain Eukaryota; kingdom Metazoa; phylum Chordata; class Aves; order Columbiformes; family Columbidae; genus Streptopelia; species Streptopelia decaocto. The sequence continues at coordinate 1,506,062 of NC_138677.1, read as the reverse complement.
TCAGTCTTGTCAGGGACCTACCTGCTTGGCAGGGTGCCATGGGAAACTGTGCTGTAGCGCAGAGGGCAGCAGGACAGCTGGATGCCCCTCAAGAACATCCTCTTCAGAGCACAAGGATGGTCCTCTGCAATGTGGCAGCAGGGTGACACTGTGGGGCGCAACCACAGCCCCATGGGGACATACATCCCCAAAAAACAGTAACCTATGGACACATCGTCCCTACTGCAAGCTGAGCAGATATGAGAGGAATATTTTCCCCAACTGGATATTAAATCTTTCCTGCCAATTAATCATGGCCTGTGACATATCAGAGTGTTCCTGGAGCCCATCCCAAGCTGTAAGCAGTTAGTACCTTCCTGGCTGCAAGGTTAGAAAGACTTTCTGAGACAATTTTTTCACCTTTCCCTCACCCTGACTTTGTAGATACTCATCATTTTATTCTTGGGGTAATGGGGCAGATTTCCATGAATTAGGGCTACTTCTGCCCTGGTATCCAGCAGAGCCATAACTTGTTGTTTATTGTGCTGGGCCCACAGGGTTACAAGCAGAACATAAGGATCATGTTTATTTCCACCCATGTTTGTGCCTGTACCCGTCCGTCTCCCCATGCTGAAGAGGGGACAACCCTTCCCTGGGCTTGTTTGCAGGGAAGGGAGGATGCCACTCTGTGCACCCCCTGCCCCATGGCTCCACCTCACCATTTTGTGCCCAGACCTCTTTGAGATGCTGAGTCTGCATCTCACACAGGGCTGCTGCTTCAGCTCCAAACATCCCCATGTTCACTATAAACACAATAGTAACAGCATTAACATCGCATGAGTTTTCCTTACCTTTTCTTTGTTCTACTCTGTGTTTCCTGAAATAAGTTAATTCTTCAGGTGGGCTGGGACATTCAGCTAATTCCTCCTCACTTTCTCAATTCACCAGGAGAACCACCTGGCCAAGTGTCCTGTGACAGCCCCCCATGCCTGTGTGTGGGGCCAGCCAGGCATTTGGTGTCTCTCTTCTTCACTGTCTTTTCTCTACAAAGGCATTTCCCACTGGGACCTGCTGACTACACCAAGTGTTTTGCACCAGGAGCTGCTGATTGTTTAGATTCCCTGACTCCCCTTAAATATGAAGCACAATGTTCATGGGGTGGAATACTCTTATTGATCAGTTTGGATGTCAGTCAAGATCTGTCCCATCTATGACCCCATTCCTTGATGCCTCACACCTGTGGGCAGAGCACTCACAATGTCCTTGGCTCTCAGACAACAGCAATTAAAAATATTAACTCTGTGCTGGGGTGTTATCTCTTGTTCTCAAGTCTAAATAATGAATGTACTAACTATGAAAAAGGAAGGTTTCTAACTGCATGGAGAAAATTAACTTATTTTCAGTCAAATCAGCACACTATGAAGAAAGAGAAGGCAGTAGAGTTGATCCTATATGCTTCAGATGCCAGGAGTCCCAAGCTATAATATGTGCTGTCAAACAGGCAGCTCCAATCAGGGAACAGCACAACACATGGATCCTGCTCATGGAAGTGTGTCTTTTGGGCTCCCTGCTCAAGGAAGGGCATCAACATATGGAAGTGAGTTCAACAAGGCCACTGTACATGTTAGGCAGCTGATGAACATGACATGCAAGGAGACACTGAGAGAAATGGGTGTCTTCACCTTGGACGAGAGGTGTCTAGGAGGAATTTCTTGCCTTCTATAATTGCTTGTTTGGAGGAACACAAGAAGATGCACATCGCCCATGTAGGTGCCCAGGAGACAGACTTGGTGCAATTTCTATCCTGTGAGGTGCTCAAGAATGGACTGAATGTGACTTTGAGCAACAGAATCTAATGGGATCTGTTCTGAGCAGAGGAGTGATCTAGGTGTCCTCTGAAGGTCCCTTCTTCCCTACATACTGACTCAGTATTTCTCCTCCTCCCCTACTCACACTGACACCTGCACGGCCATGGGTACATGTGTCCCCACACCCCCTCTGCCACAACACAGCTTTCAGGCATTGTGCTGGGATTACACAGAGGCAGCTGAAGGGAGGCTCTCAGTGTCCGCACTGCAAAGCCCAGAAAACCAGTGGCTGATGTTTCCAGCCCCTGAGCTCGGAGACAGCTCTGGGAAGCTGGTCCATCTCCTGCGTCAGGGCCCTGCTGTTCCCCAGGCTGCAGATGGCGCTGTGCGAGCTTCATCTTGCTGGAGGAACGGGCGAGTCCATTTCCCAGGAGCCAAAGTTGTGGTCGTGAAGAGCCCCGGAGCCCTGTGACCCCGGGCGAAAATCCGAGCGGCGCAGGCGCAGGCCTCAGCCCTTGGGCGGAGCTCGCGGTGAAGAGAGGAGGAGGAGGGGGATCGGAGCAGAGAGCCGGGGCTGGCGAGGGGCAGCGAGGTGCGGGCGGCGCAGCGGCGGGATGCGGCGGTGCCGGGGCGCAGGGCTGGCCGGACTGGCCGCGGTGCTCCTGGGTGCGCGGGGCTGGGTGGGTGACGGGGCTGAGCCTCGGGTGGACCCCGCAGTTCCCCTCGAAGCTGTCGTCCCCTCTGGCTTCCTCACAGACTTCTGCCCCAAAGCCACCCTCCCTCCGTCCCACATTCCCTCTAGAAAACTCATCGCTCTATTCTTTTTTCCAATCCTCCCTGTTTCCTTTCTTGTCTCTGTGTCTTTCCCTATAACTCATGCAGAGATTCTTTCCGCTTCCTACTTTGTGTTTATCAGTCTTTTATCCCACTTATTTTCTTAAATGATTTCACCCTTCCACCTATTGTCCATGCATTCATGTCTCCACCAAATACTATGGACACTTCCATTACTCGTGTGTGCACATCTTCTGGAATCTCTTCTCATCATCTCTTTTTGTTCCTCAGTGCTTCTGTGGGATTTGTTCCAGGAAGCAGCAGGCAGGGCTTTGAGGTTTTGAGGAATTTTGAGGGTTTGAGGATTTTTTTCTTCTTTTTCTCCCCGGCAGTGGCTTCGGGCAGAGCCCAGGTGCAGCAGCAGCCATCGGCAGAGACCTCCGAGGGCACTGAAATCAGCATCAACTGCTCACATCCCAACATACAGATCAATTATTACATCTTCTGGTACCGTCTCCTCCCGGGCCGAGGTCCCGAACTCCTCGTGTGGGGTACTAAAGGCTCCAAAGCTCTGTCGGACCCGCCGGGACGGCTGTCGGTGGCGGCAGACCGCCGGTCCAGCGCCCTGTTGCTCGAACGGCCCCGGCGCGGGGACGCGGCGGTGTATTACTGCGCCGTGGGAGACACGGGGAGAGGAGCCGGGGCTGCGGCCGGACACGAACCGCCGCGGGCGGGGCCGGGCGGGTGTGGCGGGGGCGGGGAGACAGTCCCAGCCGGGCCCGCCAGGGGGCGCTGCCGCTACGTCCGCCGGAGCCGCTTCGCCCCCTCCAGCCCCGGGGCGGCTCCCCCGCCCGAGCATCTGCATCAATATTGACATTACCACTTGCCGCACTCCCACATGGACTCAGACCACTTAGTCTACATGCTGATCCTTCCTTCTGACCCTTCCGAATGACAGGAGAAGTTGCCCACGGACAGTTGTCCCTTGCTGAGGGCTGATTGTGCTCCCCAGGAGGGGCAAAAAGCTGTAGTTGATCTCTCCACAGAGCCTCCTCATGGCAGAGATGGGCAGTCCCAAGCACACCTGATTGAACAAACTCTCTTTGTTCCCTCCCATCACCTTTTTACACACATTGCCAATGTACCCCCTGAGCCCTCTCTTCCCCAGGCTGAACACTGTCAGCCCTCTCAGTGTATCCTCATAGGAAAGACGCCCCAGTCCCTGCTGATCACAGTCCAGTATCTTTCTTCTACTGGGGAGCCCAGAAGTGGAGTGAGCACTTCAGAGGTCACCTCAGCAGTATTGAGTGGAGAGGATCAGGTCCTTTGTCCTGCTGGTTGACTCTCTTCCTACTGCAGCCCAGGCTGCTGTTGGCCTTCCTTGCCATGAGGGTCCATTGCCACAGCAGACACAGGAACACCCCAGAGCTGCTGAAACTGAGCAGGACACAGCAGTGAGGAGTATCAGGAGAAGTATCCCAGCTACTTGTCCAGTTCTTACTCTTCCCTCATCATGCACCAAAGACCACTGTTGGAAAACAGGGCTCTTGTTAGGAGATGTGACCTTCTGTGTCTTTACCTGCTTGCAAAACAAACAAACAAACAAATAAAAACAACAAACTAACAAACACACACATACACACACAAACCAAACAAACAAAAAAACAAACAAACAAAAAACCAAAAACAAAACACTGAGGGAAGGTAAATGTTGTCTTAGGCCTGCATCTGAGGATCAGTGAAAGTCTCAACATGCAAGCAAGACCAATCAGTCAGGCACTGGACAAGAGTTTCTGTTCAAATATTTGACCTGTTGCTCTGCTCTTCATGTCTCTCCTCTGGCTTTGAGAGCTCTCCAGTGCTTTGCTGGGAGGAGTCCGCCGTGTCTCTGTTGTTCTTTGCCTGACAGAAAACGGCTGCTGGTTGTATTTCTGGAGTGTGTGTTTCTGGGTCTATTTTTCCCCTCTGTGCATGTGTCTCATTATACTCAATCCGTTTTGGAAAGCAAAGAGCTGGACCTGGAGAACATCTTTGGTGGAAGCTGACAAAAGCAGCCATGGTGACAGGCCAGTATACTGTGCTTAATGGATTGATGTCACATCAGTAAACCCTGATGGCTGGTGTTTGCAATGAGGCCTTCTGAGGTGACAACAAAAGCTCAGCTTTTGTGGAAGAGAGAGGGTGGGGGATACGTGCAAAGGAGACACGGGCCAAAGGGAAAGAGAAGGAGGCTGTCACAGAGGCACCCCAAAGTCGGTTTTAGGTTGATGACAAGTTCCAAAACAGACTTTATTCTAGCCAGAAAAGTGCAGTCAATAAACCTTCCAGAAACAGGGTTTATACTGTTAGTTAGCACTCTGACAACAGAAAATACCGGTTCGGATGTCACTTGAGGACATTACTGGGGTACAGCAAAATAAGAATAATGAGGGTCCACAGCATGCATGCACACACTCGAAAGAAACAAAACCAGAGGCCTCGGACTCCAGGGTACCCACTAGAAATAATCACTTGCCAGGGTTAGGCAAGGACTCATTCAAGGATATATCCAGTAAATAACCACTCACCCAAATGAGGAGGTGAGGCATTCCCAATCCCAGGAAGTCTCCTTAGACAGCATCCCAGTCTAAGGAGAGGCCTCCAGTTCACAGACCCAGTGCTCTGAGAAGACCACTCCAAAGGGGGCCTTCGACAGGAACCCTGTTTTATAGTCTGGTCAGATCTGGCTGTGGGCATTACAACATGGTCCAGAAGCTTTGCAGACACTCTGGGCACCTCCTCTGCTAACGACCCTGTCAATTGACTCAGGGTCCTGTTAAGGACCCTGTCAATAAACAGAGAGTCACACCCCTCCTGCCCCTTCAGCTGGTGGAGGTGAAGTCACCCTGCCCCAGGTACCTCAGTACCACCCTATGTGTGTACACGGGGACAGGTACAGTGGGGCACAAAAGGTGCTAAAAGGGAGACAAGGAGGGAGACCAGAGCTCTGCAGCCTCTAATTGATGGGCCATTGGGCTACTGCAGGTGTAGCTTTGTAGTGGGACAGGCTGAGCTTTGTAAGGGACAGGAAGAGACAAGAAGAACATGAGGATTTGCATGTTTGAGGGGGGTCCTGTGGGACTAGACAACACTTCTTAAGACATGTGTAGGGGAAGAGTCAAAGATGGGGGGAAAGAGGAGACTGGGGAGGATCAAGGGGAAGCAAAAGATAGGGGGAAGAATGAAATGCACCTAAGCAGGAGTTGGTCAGTGCAATTGTTGGGGTGACCCCTGTGCCTGACTGCTACATTCCCCCCTGCCTTCTTATTGAATCCTTTCTTAAGCAAGAAAGGGAAAGGCTGTGTAAACCTGGAGACCCTCCACATCTCTAGGAACCTCCTTTGACATCTTGAGGTCCAGCACATCATCTGTGAGGACATGAGGTGAGGACTCCACTGCAAGCAGACCAGGAACAGCCTCGTCCCATGATGAGTTTCCTTCAGTTATCAGAGCATCTCATTTTGTAACTGTTTAGAATGCTGAGTGAGCCACACATGTTCTTGCTGGAGGAGGGAGAAACCCAGAATGAGAATTTCAGCACAGGAAGAACAGGTCGCTTCTTTTCCCCACTTCTGCATTTGCTCCCCCACCAGAGTGGTTTCCGGCAGCTCTGGTATCTCGGGGCTGGGAGGTGCTTTTCTCAGTCCCTCACTCAACAAACAAGCAGGCTGTTCTCGGCATGCACCTTGGGCATCTGGTCCTCACTGCCTTCCTGGGGCAACTGCTGGGTAAGTCTTTGCTTTCTGTAAATTCATCCTTCTTCTTCTTCTCCCAAGGAAACTCCCACCAACCTTTTTAGGATCATGCAGAGAACTACTCATGATTAAAGGGAAAACACAAGGTAATGTCACCTCACATTTGAGGATTTGCACCAGTTTTCTAAAGATCCTCTTAATGTTGTAAGAGAGGGAGAGGGGAGAGGAGAGGGAGAGGGAGAGGGAGAGGGAGAGGGAGAGGGAGAGGGAGAGGGAGAGGAAGAGGGAGAGGAAGAGGAGAGGTGGAGATACCTCTGATCTCTTTCCCTATTCTCTCCTGCTTGATCAATCTCTCTGCCTTTCTCTTCTGACCAACCTGCTGTCACCATAGGAGATCTCAGCTCTCTCTGCACTCCCACTTTTCTCACTTTCCAACACAAATGGTGTCCTGTTCTGCTTCCAGCTGGTACGTGTCTGACATGGCCTCCAGTTTTCTCCTGTTTGTCAGCACTGTCAGAGCTCCCTCTTTCCAATATTCAGCTCAGCTGTGTGTTGACTCAGGAGCCCTCATAAATGACAGTGTTTGGGAATCAGGATGAATCTTTTTGTCATACCTCTGCACATTTCTCAATCTGCAGGGGGGGGCTGGTTCCAGCACATGAAGGTCAGGCATGACAGGCTGTTCCCTGGTCCTGTGGGCAGTAGGAGAAGGAGCAGAGAGGAGGAACAAGGACACAGCACAGGTTTCCTCAGATTCCAGCACTGAGTTCCTGCTCAGAACTACTCTCCACTGTCCCCAGGCATCAGGATTTTGCTGCACGACGAGGGATGAGAAGCCTTCTCCTGGAGGGCTTTGTATTCATTCCCAGTTTGCTTTCCAGAGCCCTTCCCTGCAGAGCTGCTGACCTTCACTTTCTTTCAGGCACCATGGGGCAGGTCACTGTCACCCAGCAAGAAGGAAAAGTCACAGTGAAGCAGAAAGACACCTTCCAAACAACCTGCACATACCAGACACCCAACTTTAATGGCTTGTTCTGGTACCAGCAGAGGAAAGGCCAAGCTCTCCAGCTGGTCTCATATCAAGCAGGATCTGGCCTCAGGCGCAGCGACCGTCTCAGCACAACTCTGAACACCACGGGGAAATACAGCGTCCTGCAGGTGGAGGAAGTCGAGGTGTCTGACAGTGCCTTGTACCTCTGTGCTGTGCAAGACACCCTGGTGCAGGGAGCTTCCTTGGCTGTACAAGAACCCCAGGGAGGGAGGGGATGTGTCTGTGCAAGGCTGAGCTTGTGGGAAGGGGCCCTGAGCTGTGCCCTGGCAGCGCTGCTTCCCCTGTGCCCCCAGGGATCTGCAGGGGAAGATCCTGTGATGTAACATTTTCTGTCCAATCCAGACACCATTTATGCACACATTGTATTCAGTATTCTCTTACTATACCAAGTCAAGGCAGTATCTTCTTCTTGTCAATGCGTGGGAAGCTCCACTGTTTGGCAAAGTGCAAGCAGCACACACATGAGCCATTGCATTGACATGTTAGTGATTTGTTCATCTTGACCACTAGCAATAGCCACAGGCACACCTGTCCTCCCTGGCAGTAATAGGGTTTGTCTTGTCTTGAGGAAACACCTTATTACTATTTCCATTGTGCTGTTTCCCTCTCAAACTTCAGTCATGGCAGGTGTTTTTAAGAGGTGTTGGACCTTTTCTTTCTCCTATTGATATGCCAATAAACCACCCCACATACAGACAAAGGAAAGTGCAATTGAAGTAGGTCCCAGCATGGTCCATCCATGGGCCATCGATCGCCTATTCTCCCTGGGGAGGCAGCAAAAGCCTCAGCCTCATTTCAGCAGGTGTCTGGTCTCTGCCACTGGAACAGCAGGTTGAGTGATTTTTTTTCCCCATTTACTGTACCCTGCTGAGGCTGCACCTGGAGTAATGTGTCCAGTATTGGGTTCCCCAGTTTAAGAAGGACAAGGAATTACTGGAGAGACTCCAGCAGAGAGACACAAAGATAATGAGGGATCTGTAGCATCTTTTTATGAGGGAAGACTGTAAGAGCTGTGTCTGTTCATTCTGCAGAAAAGAGGACTGAGGGGGGATCTTATTTATGCTTATAAATATCTCAGGGTGGTGTCAAGAGGATTGTCCAGACTCTTTTCAGTCATGCCCAATGACAGGATGAGGGGCAGTAGGTACAGACTGCAACACAGGAGGTTCCATCTAAACATGAGGAGAAACTTCTTTACTTTGAGGGTGACAGAGCCCTGGACCAGCCTGCCCAGAGAGATTGTCGAGTTTCCTTCTCTGGAGACTTTCAAAACTTCCCTGGATGCAATCCTGTGTGATCTCTTTTAGGTGAAACTGCTTGAGCATGCGGTTTGGACTAGATGATCTCCAGAAATACCTTCCAGCTGTAGCCATTCTGTGATTCTGCGAATCTATGTGCCTGGCAAAATTATGGAGAAGGTTATTCTGGGACTTATTGAAGAACACTGAATGACAATGCAGTCATTTGTCACAGCCAGCATGGGTTCCTGGGTGGAAAGTCCTGCTTGACTGACTTAATTTGTTTCTACAAGGTTACCCACTTAGTTGACCAAGGGAAGCCTGTTAATGTGATCTTTTTGGGTTACAGTAAAGCCTTTGATACTGTCTCTCACAGTATCCTCCTGTACAAGGTGTCCAACATACAGATGGATAAACACACAATGCATTGGGTGAGAAATTGGATGATGGGCCGGACTCAGAAGGTAAATGCAGTTATGCTGGGTTGGTAACAAGTCACTAGCAGAGTTCTGCAGGGATCCATCTTAGGGCCAGTCCTCTTTCATGTCTTCATAAATCACTTTGACTCAGGACTTGAAGGATTGCTTAGTAAGTTTGCTGATGACACAAAGTCAGGGGGAGCTGTCAACACTCTTGAGGGCAGAGAGGCCCTGCAGAGTGATGTGGACAAATTGGAGAACTGGACAGTCACCAACCACATGAAGTTCCACAAGAGCAAGTGCCGGATTTTGCACCTGGGACACCGCAACCCTGGCTGTATGTACAGACTGAGGGACAAGATGCTGGAGAGCGGCTCTGCAGAGATGGATCTGGGGGTTCTGGTCGACAGCAGGTTGAACATGAGCCAACAGTGTCCCTGGCAGCCAAAGGGGACCCGTGTCCTGGGTACATCCAGCACAGCATGACCAGCCGGGCAGGGAGCGGATTGTCCAGCTCTGCTCTGTGCTGGGTCAGCCTCACCTGAGGCACTGGGGGCAGTTCTGGGTACTACAGGATAAAAAGGTTTTAAAGCTACTGGAGAGTGTCCAGAAGAGGGCTACAAAATTGGTGAAGGGTTTGGAGGGGAAGCCATGTGAGAAACAGCTAAAGTCACTTGGTTTGTTCAGCCTGGAGAAGAGGAGACTGAAGGGAGAACTCATGGTGGTCTACAGCTTCCTCATAAGGGGAAGACAAGGGACAGATGCTGAGTTCTTCTCTCTGGTGACCAATGACTAGACCCATGTGAATGGCAGGAAGATGGGCAGGAGGTTTAGGTTGCATATTAGGAAAAGATTCTTCCCCCACACAGTAGTGGAGCACTAGAACAGGCTCCCCAGTGAGGAAGTCATGGTACCATGCCTGATAATATTCATGAAGAGACTGGATAATGCCCTCAAACAAAAGGTGTGAACTGTGGGGTTACATACACAGGGACAGGAGTTTGGCCTGATGGTCATTGTGGGTCCCTTCCAACTCAGGATATACTATGCGAGAAGAATCTCTGGGAAAAATGCCCTTAGTTCAAACACTAAAACACGCATGGATCCTTTGCCCTTTTATCTACTTTTCCAATATCATTTTTGTTGGGCAGGAAAAGCAGGGATCACACCAAGAGCCAGTAGCAGCCTTCTGGCAGTGTTTTGGCCATAGGCCTCACTCACATGTCATGAGAAATGCCATCCCTCCCTCTTATACAATGACAAAGAGAGATGGTATCATCATTGCAAAGAACCTGAGGTACCTGGTGCTCATTGCAAGGTTAAGTGTAGTAGGGTCAGGAAGTGCAACTGTCCTGCCATTGATGATAGTTATTAAAATATGACTCAGGCAAAGACATTTGACATTCAATTGAAATGTGCTTATGAAGCTTTTGGCATTCAGTCATTCTGAGATCTGCTTCATTTGGCATAATTCCCTGGTGGAGGAAAGTGCTATGGGGTTATCTGTCCTTCCACTTGTACACCTTCGGGAGGACAACGGGTGGTTCATGCAGGAAACAGGATATGAGTCCATAGTGGCTGTCAAGAGACATTTCCACTGATCAAAAGGAATGAGATTAAAATGTAAAAGAAACATTTTCTCCCAGAATGGCAGCCAATTCCTGAGCACAAACTCAGCCCACCTGCAGCTCTCTTGGCATGTGCAACCAGTACTCCTGTGTCTGCTGATCTTCATATTCTCCTGTATGCTGTGGTCAGAGCAATTCGATCTCCCTCAGAAATGCACCCTTTCACTGTCCCCATTTCTGTGCTGGATGTCCTCACCTCCCACATGTTTAATTACAATTTCAGCCTTGACACATTCAGCAGTGGGTGTGAATTTTCCCTGCTACTCCTGCCCGTGACCATGGGCCATGACCCCCACATTGGCTGATGGAGGGGAGATGAAGGTGCAGCAGCAGCTATGGGCCATCCCACGGGCTGCTCCCAGCTTTACTGCTCTTTCCATTCTGCAAAGCAAATCATCTTCCAGAGCTGAATGAGTTGGGCTGTGCTTTAGTTTCCAACAGTGCTGCCTTTTCATTTCCAGATTTGTTCCATGCCCATTCCTCAATTAAGGTTTCGTATGAAAGCGCCCAGGAGTTTGTGCAATTTCTCTCATGAGAAGCATTAGAGAATGGACTGAATGTGACTCTGAGCAACAGCATCTAATGGAATCTGTTCTGAGCAGAGGAGTGATCTAGATGACCTCTGAAGGTCCCTTCTAACTGTGAAAAATGCAGTTGTGATTCGTGCTAAGATGTTTAATGTTTACAAGTATAACCAACTGAGGCACGGGCTCTGAACCTGGAAAAAGGAAAAGGTGGTTAAGTTCTATGTAAAAAGTTATGAAACTTGCTTATGAAGTTATATTGACAGAGGGAACTAACATTTTAAGGGTTAACTAAACATATAATGGGTGCCTACTAATGAACTAACACTTTAAGGCTTAGCCACACAATAAATGCTTAGTTTAGAGCTTTATGTTAAGAAGAACAGAACCCCATTGAATGCCAAGATCAGAAGTTTTACCGCACCTAGCTGTGAACTTGAGGAGACAAGATAACGAAGATTTACAGCAAAAGGGGGCGCCAGTCTGGTTTCAATCGACTTGGCAGCTTGGGTCCCAGTCAATTCAACATAATGAGCCAAAGGTAAAAAGTTCACTGTGAGGAAGCTGAAGGAGCTTCATCCAAAGACCCCTCCTCAAATTCACCAAGTGACACTGCGCAGGCGCAACAGGGGAGGGTCTATGGAAATGGTTCTCTGAGACTCATTTTAATCAGAAGCGGGGAAAGGTTATGAATACGTATAGGCGTTCCTGGGGTCATTATGAATATGTAATACCTTACTGTATTTAAGCACACTTCTTATTGTTTAAAGGTGTGCGTGTTGGGCGGAGCGAATCCCCCGCCCACCGAGCACTGTTTTGCTTATGCTCTAATGAACACGTGTTTAAGGAATACAGGGAATTGGATTAAATGTTGTTTATCCATAGAAAAAGCGTAAGTTATTTATTTCATAACCTGCATACTGACTCTGTAATTCCCCCCCTCACCTAGTCACACTGACACCTGCACGGCCATGGGCACATGTGTCCCCACACCCCCTCTGCCACAAACCAACTTTCAGTCATTGTGCTGGGACTACACAGACGCAGCTGAAGGGAGGCTCTCAGTCTCCTCACTGCCAACCGCAGGAAATCCGTGGCTGCTGTTTCCAGCCCCTGAGCTCGGAGACAGCTCCGAGAAGCTGGTCCATCTCCTGGGTCAGGGCTGCAGCTGCCCCAGGCTACAGCTGGCGCTGTGCGGGCTTCTTCTTGCTGGAGGAGGGGCGGAGTCCATTTCCCAGAAGCCAATCTTACGGGCGTGCTCAGAGCCCTGTGAGCCCGGGCGAGACCCCGAGCGTCGCTGTGCAGGACTCAGCCCCGGGGCGGAGCTGGTGGCAGAGTGGAGAGGGAGAGGGAGAGGGAGAGGGAGAGGGAGAGGGAGAGGGAGAGGGAGAGGACGCGGCGCAGCTGGAGCAGAGAGCCGGGGCTGGCAGGGGCAGCGAGGCGCGGGCGGCGGAGCGGCGGGATGCAGCGGTGCCGGGGCGCAGGGCTGGCGGGACTGGCTGCGGTGCTCCTGGGTGCGTGGGGCTGGCGGGGCTGAGTGGGAGCCGAGTCTCAGCCTGGAGAGTTCCCAGGGGACCTCAGCACTAACACTTCCGTCTCCTTCATCGTGTCCTTCCTTTCCCCCTCCCTGGCTCTCTAACATCTTTTATGATCCTTTCCCTCCCCTCCATGTCCCCTCTTCCTATTCTCACTGTCTACTCTTCCTGTCTTCATCCATTGACCCACTCATCTTTGGACCCATTTCTCCATGCATCTACTGTCTCTAACCCCACTTCATACTCTCTGAAATTCCTCTCTCATCTCTCCCTCTTCTTTCTTTACATCTGTAGGCATGTTTGCTTTCCTGCACTGCACCATACATCATGTTATTCCTCTGCTAATTCAGCAATTATTCTTCTGAATTCAGCCCTCGATGTTTCACTGCAATGCACCAAAATCTCCCATTGCCTTCCACTGTCACCATACACCCATCTCTGCACCTGACTTTCTTTTTGTCTCTTGATGCATCATTTTCAGATTCCATGCCAGCATTCTGCCCTTCCTCAACAGACCCATAGCAGTATAACCTGCCAACCATGTCAATTATGTACATTTTCCCCAGTTGTTCCCATCTCTCTCTCACCGACACTGTTCCTAAATATTTCTCAGGGGCAAGTGCCATCAGACCCAGGTGATCTTCAGTGATCTTTGGTCTTTTCTTCTCCTTTCTCTGCAGTGGCCAGAGGCAGAGCCCAGGTGCAGCAGGACCTGTCAGCAGAGACCACCGAGGGCACCGGCATCAGCATCAACTGCTCACACCCCAACATACAGTCAAACGAGTTCATCTACTGGTACCGTCAGCTCCCAGGCCGAGGCCCCGCATTCCTCACACTCAGTCACAAAGGAATGAAAGCGCTGTCGGAGCCGCCGGGTTGGCTGTCGGTGGCGGCAGACCGCCGGTCCAGCGCCCTGTGGCTCGAACGGCCCCGGCGCGGGGACGCGGCGGTGTATTACTGCGCCGTGGGAGACACGGGGAGAGGAGCCGGGGCTGCGGCCGGACACGAACCGCCGCGGGCGGGGCCGGGCGGGTGTGTCGGGGGCGGGGAGACAGTCCCAGCCGGGCCCGCCAGGGGGCGCTGCCGCACTGCCCGCCGGGACCACCTCGCCCCACAAAAATCTCAGAATGGTCGGGATTGGAAGGGACCTCTGGAGATCATCTGGTCGAACCCACCTGCTAAAGCAGGTTCACCAGAGCAGATCACACAGGAATGCATCCAGGTGGGTCTTGAATGTCTCTGGAGAAGAAGACTCCACAACCTCTCTGGGCAGTCTGTTTCAGTGCTCTGTCACCCTCAAAGTAAAGAAGTTTCTCCTGATATTCAGATGGAATCTCCTGTGCTTCAGCCTCTGCTCGTTGCCCTTCATCCTATCTCTGGGCACCTCTGAAAAGAGTCTGGTCTCATCCTCTTGCCATCCACCTATGAGATAATTATAAACACTGATGAGATCCCCTCTTAACCTTCTCTTCTCCAGGCTGAATAGACACAGCTCCCTCAGTTTCTCTTCATAAGAAAGGTGCTCTAGGCCCCTAATCATCGTCATAGATGGACTTTCTGGACTTCATCCAGTAATTCCTTATTCCTCTTCAAATGGGGAGCCCTGAACTGGAAGCAGTAGTGCAGATGCAACCTCACCAGGGCAGAGTAGAGGGGGACGACAACCTCCCTTGACCTGCTGGTCACACTCTTTATGTACCCCAGGATACCGTTGGCTTTCTTATCCTCAGGGGCACATTGTTGACTCATGGTCAACCTGTTATAATTTAGAACTCCCAAGTCCTTCTCTGCAGAGATGCTTTCCAGCAGGTCCACCTCTAAGCTGTACTGGTACCTGGGGTTATTCCTTCCCAGGGGCAGGACCCTACACTTACCCATGTTAAACCTCATCTGTTGTCTGACTAGCACCGGCATCAGAACTGCCGGGGTGTCACAGCTGCCCCCACGCCCTGTAGACCTGGGAGTCGTCCACAGACAAGTCTCCAGGCTCTTGTACTGGACAAAAACATTCTCCTACCTCTCATCCCCCTCCCACTCCCACCAGGATACAGACAGAAATACCCCGTGACAGCGGGAAGGAATTGTGACGCGAGCGGTGCCAGTGTCCTGTGGTGCCCAGGAAGGAGTGATTGCAGCTGCTGCCCCGCTGGCTCATGGCGAGGAGCAGCGAGTTTCTGCTCTGCACAGGGAGGCAGGCAACAGAGATCCTCCTGCCCATGGGCAGCCACACAGCCCTCGCTCCCGCTGCACCGACCGGCCACTGCTCCCATGGAACAGATGAGGTGTCTTCTCGGGCTTTTTTGTTTCCCCACCAGAACAGCCAAGAGATCCCAGAGCAGGTGCTTTCCTCTGGTCTGTAAACAGAGGGACTGCAGTGCTAGGATGCTAATGCAAAATTTGACTTAGAAAACAACAGCCGGAAGGGGTTTCACATTTTGTTACTTTGTTGGAGCTTGGGTATGTAGTTTAAAACTGTGTCCTCCAGATACAAGCTTTCAGGGAGATTTCAAAATGTTCCTGCTAGTGTTACAAAGTCACTGCATGCATGCAGTTCAGGAGTTCAAGCTCCACACCAACCAGGAACAGGGGATGTCAAGGTCACAGGCACCTTCAAGCACTCCCAACTGTGGCCGAGTGTTGAGACCATGAGCTTGTGTGACAGAATTCAGCAGCTCTGTAGTTGCGGCCCAGGAGACAGGATAAAAGCTTGGAATGGTCACACTGACCACAGCCCTAAGGGATGCCAGGTTCCTACTTGAAGAGTGAGACAGAAAGAGATTGTTAAGCTGCCCTAAGGGGCTGGATGTCTGAGGTGAGAGCTGGCACTGAGGCAGGGAGTGGTCAGTGCACTTCTAGGGGTGAGCCCTGTGCCTGACCATTACAGTCCCCCCTGCTTTCTTATTAAATCCTTTTGAAGCAAGAAAGGGAAAGGCTGTCAGCCTGGAGACCCTCCACATCTCTAGGAACTTTTCTTTAAGTTATGAGTAGGTGCAGCACATCCCTGAGTTGAGGACTCCACTGCGAGCAGACCAGGAGCAGCCCCTTCCCATGATGGGGCCCCCAGAGGGCACAGGGCATCTCATTTTTGAAATGTCCAGAATGCTGAGGGAGCCACAGGTGTTGCTGCTGGAGGACGGAGAAACCCAGAAGGAGCAGTTCAGGCACAGGAACAACACATCACTTCCCTTCCCCACTTCTATATTTGTGCCCCCACCAGAGTGGTTTCCCGTAGCTCTGGTATCTCAGGGCTGGGAGGCGCTTTTCTGACTCTCGCTCAATAAACAAGCAGATTGGTCTCGGCATGCACCTCGGGTATCTCGTCCTCACTGCCTTCCTGGGACAACTCTTGGGTAAGTCCTGGTTTTCTATAAATGCATCATTCTTATTCTTCTCCCAAGGAAAACTCCATGAACCTTATCAAGGTCATGCAGACAACTACTCATTAATAACAGCAAAATGCTGGGAAATATCACCTCATATTTTTGTTTTTTCACTGGTTCTCTTTATTACTGTTGGAAATGAGAAGGGAAAGTTACCTCAGATCCTTTCTCTGCCTTTTTCTGCCCTTTAACCGATCTCTCTCTGCCTCTGTCTTCTGACCTACATGCTGTCCCCGCAGGCGATCTCAGATCTCTATGCACTCCCACATTTCTCCCTTTACCATCCCAATTATTAACAGCCGATCCTGTCAAAACCATTACATGGAATTTAAAGCTCTCATCCCATTGACATTAACAAGGTGTCCCATTCTACCTCTGGGCTGGTACATGTCCATCATGACCTCCAGTTTGCTCCTAGTTGTTGACACAGACAGGGCTCCCTCTTTCCAACATTCAGCTCAGCTGTGTGTTGAATCAGGGAGCCAGGAACATATGAGATGACAGGGAATCAGGATGAATCTTTTTGTCATACCTCTGCAGGCCCCTCAACCTGCTGGAGGGCTGCAGGTCCCAGCACATGAATGTCAGGCATGACAGGCTGTTCCCTGGTCCTCTGGGCACTAGGAGCAGGGACACAGCACAGCTCTCCTCAGAGTCCAGCTCTAATCTGCTGCCCAGAACTACTCTCCACCTTGCTTTCCCCACGCATCAGGATTCTCCTGCAGGGCAAGGGACAAGGAGACTTCTCCAGCAGAGTTTTGCATCCATTCCTAGTTTGCTTTCCAGAGCCCTTCCCTGCAGAGCTGCTGACCTTCACTGTCTTCCAGGCACCATGGGGCAGGTCACTGTCACCCAGCAAGAAGGACAAGTCACAGTGAAGCAGAAAGACACCTTCCAAACAACCTGCACATACCAGACCTCCGACTTTCGAGCCTTACTCTGGTACCAGCAGAGGAAAGGCCAAGCTCCCCAGCTGGTCTCATATCACGCAGGATCTGGCCTCAAGCGCAGCGACCGTTTCAGCACAACTCTGAACACCACGGGGAAATACAGCGTCCTGCAGGTGGAGGAAGTCGAGGTGTCTGACAGTGCCTTGTACCTCTGTGCTGTGCAAGACACCCTGGTGCAGGGAGCTTCCTTGGCTGAGCAAGAACCCCGGGGAGGGAGGGGATGTGTCTGTGCAAGGCTGAGCTTGTGGGAAGGGGCCCTGAGCTGTGCCCTGGCAGCGCTGCTTCCCCTGTGCCCCCAGGGATCTACAGGGGAATATCCTGTGATGTAACATTTTCTATCCATTCCAGTCACCATCTATGCACACATGGTATTCAGTATTCTCATACTAAGTCAAGGCAGTATCTTCTTCTTGCCAATGCATGGGAAGCTCCACTGTTTGACAATGTGCAAGCAGCACACACATGAGCCATTGCATTGACATGTTAGTGATTTGTTCATCTTGACCACTAGCAATAGTCACAGGCACATCTGCCCCCTGTGGTAGTATCTGGTTTTGTCTTATCTCAAGAGGGAGACAACTGATTGCATTATGTTCTTTCCTCTTGAACTTCACCCATGAGAGTTGATTTTGAGGTGTTTTACCTTTTCCTTCTTATCTCTCTTAGTATGACAATAAACTAAAATAAACACAAAGAAAAGCTCCTCCCAGGCAGCTCCCAGCATGGGGCATCCATGGATCTTCATTCCCTTGTTCTCGCTGGGGGGGCAACAAAAGGCTCAGCCACATATCAGCAGGTGTCTCATCTCTGCCACTGGAACATGGCCCCAGGGTGTCTCTGGGGATATTAGAAATTCTCATGGGAGCTCATCAGTTCCTTCTGCTCATGGTGTAATATGAACTGGCACTTCTGGTTGCAAGTGTCCCGTATCTGCTGGATCAGGAATAATGTGCACTGCTCTCTTTCCCTAATGGGTTTTTCTGTCCTTTTTTGGGGGGGACCCAGAGGTGGCTCCTCAAGAGAAACATCTCCATGAACAGCAGTGGTTGCAGAGCCATGCACTGTCCCAGATTCTGCTGGCTCAGGGGGACACATGCAGCACAGCCTCTGCTGTGCAGACAGTCCCTCTCCAAGCTTCACATAGTCATGTATGACGACCCAATGCCTGTACCAGCCTGGGCCCCACACCCTGTCCCCTGGGCAAACACAAGGCCTACCCCAGTACAACAGCACAGCCCAGAGAAAGGCTGCATTGCCATTGACCAACAGCAGCAAATGTCACACCAACTTTGGAAGGTGTCGAGATTGTCCAAAGCAGCTGTAACATTCTGTGCCCTTAACGTGTAACCATTCTCAGTCCTCTTGGGAGCTGCACACCCCAGTCCCCAGGAAGGAAACACCAGGCAGCCAGTGACCTGAACCCATAACAGGAGCCCCTGAATTTCTAAATTTCAGGTGCAACTGAGTAGGCCAGACCAAGAAAGCAAGAGCAGGAGGCAGGAGTGAGGATGATCCCAGACCCCAGACCCCAGCCCAGGTCAGGCAGTGCCCACACTAGCAGGGTGCAAGGGTGCAGGTGCCCATGGGTGACTGTTACTCTCTTTATCTCTGCTGCAGGACCAAAATGGATGGGCACAAGCCATCCAGGACATGGATGGGGTGTATCAAAGACAACTTTCTGATGCAGACATTCCGTGAATGGACATGGGGAGAGGCTCTGTTGGACCTGCTATTCACAAATGAGGAAGAACTATTGGATGATGTAGGGTTCAAGCGTAGCCTTGCCTGCACTGACCAGGAGACTGTGGAGCTCAAGATCTACAGAGGACTGACCAAGTCAAACAGGACTACTTCCCCCACTCCAGGAGAGTGCAGCACACACAGTAGAAGAAGGAACAGAGAAGCTCTTACTGCCAATTGTACATGCCCATGTTCAAGGGCTCACTTTCAGAGCCATCCAAGTGTGTTCAAGGAGCTGACTGGACTCAGTCCCTGAAAGGCAGAAGGAGCAAATACACTCAGAAATCTTGTCTGTACTCATTAAAGGCCAGAAGGGAGCTGGGAGCAGTTCACATGGGATTTCTGAAGGTAAATCATACCTCATCACCCTCAATACTTTCTACAAGGAGGTGACTGGTGACAGGAAGTCTGTGGATAACAACCAGCAAGGGGAATGGGAAGCAACTGTGGGACATGACTTTTGTTCAAAGAACCTGGACAGGCTGAAGGAATGGACTGATTGGAACCTCATGAATGCCAAAAAGAGAAGTTTTGCATATGATGGATAGATCAACCCCTGCAATCATACAGGCTGGGGCTGGCTGCTGGGGAAACAGATCAAGAGAAAATGAGGAGGGATTTGAGGAGACACTTAGCTGAACATAGGACAGCAGTAATTAGGCAATCCCTTGCAGTAATTAGGACCAACTGCATCCTGAGCTGTATTATTCAAATTGTTGACAGCAGGTGCTGGAAAATGATCCTGCCCTTCTGTCCCATTACAGATCACATCTGGGGTACTGCATCCAGGTTGGTGGTCTGTGGTCCAAGAAGGGTATTGACATCCTGAAAGGAGTTCAACAAAGTCCACCATATATATTAGGGGGCTGATGAACACGACATGAGAAGCTGAGAGAACTGGATCTGTTCATCTTAGTGATGACTCAGGGGAGAATTTCCCGTTTTCCACAATGACTTGTTCAGAGGAAAAGAAGAAGATGGACCTAGTCCATGGAACTGCCCAGGAAACAGAGGGGAAATGCTTGGTAATGGGATCTGTTGTAGATGACCTCTGCAAGTCACTTCTCACCTACATTCTGAATTTGTGGCTCCCCCTCTGCTCCCCTCCCTGATATCTGCACACCCATGGGCACAGTAGACCTCACATCCCCTCTGCCACAAACCAACTTTCAGTCATTGTGCTGGGACTACAGAGAGGCTGCCGAAGGGAGGCTCTCAGCCTCCTCACTGCCAACCACAGGAAATCAGTGGCTGCTGTTTCCAGCCACTGAGCTCGGAGACAGCTCTGGGAAGCTGGTCCGTCACCTGGGTCAGGGCCCTGCTCTTCCCCAGGTTGCAGCTGGCGCTGTGCTGGCTTCTTATTGCTGGAGGAGGGGCGGAGTCCCTGTGAGCCCGGGCGAGACCCGAAGTGCCGCCAGCGCAGGGTCAGCCTCCGGGTGGAGCTGGCGGTGGAGAGAGGAGAGAGAGAGGGAGAGGAGGAGAAAGAGGCGGAGGAGGAGGAGGCGCGGCCGGAGCAGAGAGCCGGGGCTGGCAGGGGCAGCGAGGCGCGGGCGGCAGAGCGGCGGGATGCGGCGGTGCCGGGGCGCAGGGCTGGCGGGACTGGCCGCGGTGCTCCTGGGTGCGCGGGGCTGGCGGGGCTGGGTGCGGGACGGAGCTGAGCCTGGGGTGTCTCCTGCCGGTCCCTCGATGCTGTCGTCCCCTCTGGCTTTTTCACGGATATCTGGCCCCAACCAGCCTCCCGTCCATCCCACATTCCTTCTAGAAAACTAATTGCTATATTCTTTGTCCAGCACTCCCCGTTTCCTGTCTGTCCTCTGTGTCTTTCCTTATAACTCATGAAGTCATTGCTTCACCTTGATACTTTTTTCTATCATTCTTTTGCACCTCCTTTTATTTTTTTTTAATTATTCTACCCTTCCAGCCATCACTCATGCATTCATCTCTCCACCAACTATTAATGGACATTTCCATTATAGCACATGTTGGCAGCTGCTGCAAACCTTTCCCCTCGTCATCTCTCTGTGTTCCTGACATCTTCTGTGGGATTTCTCTCAGAAAACAGCAGGCAGGGCTGTGCAGTTTATCAGGTATATATCTTCCTCTTCTCCCTGGCAGTGGCTGTGGGCAGAGCGCAGGTGGAACAGGACCCATCGGCAGAGACCATTGAGGGCACCAAAATCAGCATCAACTGCTCACATCCCAACACACAGCCAGTCGACTACATCTACTGGTACCGTCATCTCCTGGGCCGAAGTCCCGAACTCCTCGTGTCGGGTTTTAAAGGCTCCAAAGCGCTGTCGGACCCGCCGGGTTGGCTGTCGCTGGCGGCAGACCGCCGGTCCAGCGCCCTGTGGCTCGAACGGCCCCGGCGCGGGGACGCGGCGGTGTATTACTGCGCCGTGGGAGACACGGGGAGAGGAGCCGGGGCTGCGGCCGGACACGAACCGCCGCGGGCGGGGCCGGGCGGGTGTGTCGGGGGCGGGGAGACAATCCCAGCCGGGCCCGCTAGGGGGCGCTGCCGCTCTGCCCGCCGGGGCCACCTTACCCCACAAAAATCACAGAATGGTCGGAGTTGGAAGGGACCTCTGGAGATCATCTAGTCCAACCCATCTGCTAAAGCAGGTTCACCAGAGCAGATCACGCAGGAATGCATCCAGGTGGATCTTGAATGGCTCTGAAGAAGGAGACTCCACAACCTCTCTGGGCAACCGCTTCCAGGGCTCTGGCACCCTCAAAGTAATGAAGTTTTTCCTTGTATTCAGATGGAGCCTCCTGTGCTTCAGCCTGTGCCTGTTGCCCCTCATCCTGTAGTTGGGCACCTCTGAAAAGAGTCTGGTCTCATCCTCTTGACATCCACCCATGAGATAATTATAAACACTGATGAGATCCCCTCTCAGCCTTCTCTTCTCCAGGCTGAATAGACACAGGTCCCTCAGTTTCTCTTCATAAGAAAGGTGCTCTAGGCCCCTAATCATCTTTGTAGCCAGCCCCTGGACTTCCTCCAGTAATTCCTTATCGCTCTTCAACTGGGAAGCCCTGAACTGGACGCAGTACTGCAGATGCAACCTCACCAGGGCAGAGTAGAGGCGGACGACAACCTCCCTTGACCTGCTGGTCACACTCTTTATGTACCCAAGGATACCGTTGACTTTCTTAACCTCAAGGGCACATTGTTGACTCATGGTCAACCTGTTGTAATTTAGAACTCCCAAGTCCTTCTCTGCAGAGCTGCTTTCCAGCAGGTCCACCTCTAAGCTGTACTGGTACCTGGGGTTATTCCTTCCCAGGGGCAGGACCCTACACTTACCCATGTTAAACCTCATCAGTTGTCCGACTAGCACCGGCATCAGAACTGCCAGGGTGTCACAGCTGCCCCCGTGCTCCGTAGGCCTGGGAGTCGGCCACAGACAAGTCTCCAGACTCTTGTACTGGACAAAAACATCCTCCTACCTCTCATCCCCCTCCCACTCCCACCAGGATACAGACAGAAATACCCCGTGACAGCGGGAAGGAATTGTGACCGGAGCGGTGCCAGTGTCCTGTGGTGCCCAGGAAGGAGTGATTGCAGCTGCTGCCCCGCTGGCTCATGGCGAGGAGCAGCGAGTTTCTACTCTGCACAGGGAGGCAGGCAACAGAGATCCTCCTGCCCATGGGCAGCCCCACGGCCCTCGCTCCCGCTGCACCAACCGGCCACTGCTGCCATGGAACAGAAGGGGTCTCTTCTCGAGCTTTTTTCTTTCCCCACCAGCACAGCCAAGAGATCCCTGAGCAGGTGCTTTCCTCTGGTCTGTAAACAGAAGGACCCCAATGCTACCATGCTAATGCAAAATTTCACTTAGAAAACAACAACCAGAAGGGGTTTCACATTTTGTTACTTTGTTGGAGCTTGGGTATGTAGTTTAAAACTGTGTCCTCCAGATACAAGCTTTCAGGGAGATTTCAAAATGTTCCTGCTAGTGTTACAAAGTCACTGCATGCATGCAGTTCAGGAGTTCAAGCTCCACACCAACCAGGAACAGGGGATGTCAAGGTCACAGGCACCTTCAAGCACTCCCAGCTGTGGCTGAGTGTTGAGACCATGAGCTTGTGTGACAGGATTCAGCAGCTCTGTAGTTGCGGCCCAGGAGACAGGATAAAAGCTTGGAATGGTCACACTGACCACAGCCCTAAGGGATGCCAGGTTCCTACTTGAAGAGTGAGACAGAAAGAGATTGTTAAGCTGCCCTAAGGGGCTGGATGTCTGAGGTGAGAGCTGGCACTGAAGCAGGGAGTGGTCAGTGCACTTCTAGGGGTGAGCCCCGTGCCTGACCATTACAGTCCCCCCTGCTTTCTTATTAAATCCTTTTGAAGCAAGAAAGGGAAAGGCTGTGTAAACCTGGAGACCATCCACATCTCTAGGAACTTTTCTTTAAGTTATGAGTAGGTCCAGCACATCCCTGAGTTGAGGACTCCACTGCGAGCAGACCAGGAGCAGCCCCTTCCCATGATGGGGCCCCCAGAGGGCACGGGGCATCTCATTTTTGAAATGTCCAGAATGCTGAGGGAGCCACAGGTGTTGCTGCTGGAGGACGGAGAAACCCAGAAAGAGCAGTTCAGGCACAGTAACAACACATCACTTCCCTTCCCCACTTCTACATTTGTGCCCCCACCAGAGTGGTTTCCCGTAGTTCTGGTATCTCAGGGCTGGGAGGCGCTTTTCTGACTCTCGCTCAATAAACAAGCAGATTGGTCTCGGCATGCACCTCGGGTATCTCGTCCTCACTGCCTTCCTGGGACAACTCTTGGGTAAGTCCTGGTTTTCTATAAATGCATCATTCTTATTCTTCTCCCAAGGAAAACTCCATGAACCTTATCAAGGTCATGCAGACAACTACTCATTAATAACAGCAAAATGCTGGGAAATATCACCTCATATTTTTGTTTTTTTCACTGGTTCTCTTTATTACTGTTGGAAATGAGAAGGGAAAGTTACCTCAGATCCTTTCTCTGCCTTTTTCTGCCCTTTAACCGATCTCTCTCTGCCTCTGTCTTCTGACCTACATGCTGTCCCCGCAGGCGATCTCAGATCTCTATGCACTCCCACATTTCTCCCTTTACCATCCCAATTATTAACAGCCGATCCTGTCAAAACCATTACATGGAATTTAAAGCTCTCATCCCATTGACATTAACAAGGTGTCCCATTCTACCTCTGGGCTGGTACATGTCTGTCATGACCTCCAGTTTGCTCCTAGTTGTTGACACAGACAGGGCTCCCTCTTTCCAACATTCAGCTCAGCTGTGTGTTGAATCAGGGAGCCAGGAACATATGAGATGACAGGGAATCAGGATGAATCTTTTTGTCATACCTCTGCAGGCCCCTCAACCTGCTGGAGGGCTGCAGGTCCCAGCACATGAAGGTCAGGCATGACAGGCTGTTCCCTGGTCCTCTGGGCACTAGGAGCAGGGACACAGCACAGCTCTCCTCAGAGTCCAGCTCTAATCTCCTGGTCAGAACTACTCTCCACCTTGCTGTCCCCACGCATCAGGATTCTCCTGCAGGGCAAGGGACAAGGAGACTTCTCCAGCAGAGTTTTGCATTCATTCCTAGTTTGCTTTCCAGAGGCCTTCCCTGCAGAGCTGCTGACCTTCACTTTCTTCCAGGCACCATGGGGCAGGTCACTGTCACCCAGCAAGAAGGACAAGTCACAGTGAAGCAGAAAGACACCTTCCAAACAACCTGCACATACCAGACCTCCGAATTTCGAGCCTTACTCTGGTACCAGCAGAGGAAAGGCCAAGCTCCCCAGCTGCTCTCATATCAAGCAGGATCTGGCCTCAGGCGCAGCGACCGTTTCAGCACAACTCTGAACACCACGGGGAAATACAGCGTCCTGCAGGTGGAGGAAGTCGAGGTGTCTGACAGTGCCTTGTACCTCTGTGCTGTGCAAGACACCCTGGTGCAGGGAGCTTCCTTGGCTGTGCAAGAACCCCGGGGAAGGAGGGGCCGTGGCTGTGCAAGGCTGAGCTTGTGGCAAGAGGCCCTGATCTGTGTCCTGGCCGCGCTGCTTCCCCTGTGCCCCCAGGGATCTGCAGGGGAATATCCTGTGATGTAACATTTTCTATCCATTCCAGTCACCATCTATGCACACATGGTATTCAGTATTCTCTTACTATACTAAGTCAAGGCAGTATCTTCTTCTTGCCAATGCATGGGAAGCTCCACTGTTTGGCAATGTGCAAGCAGCACACACATGAGCCATTGCATTGACATGTTAGTGATTTGTTCATCTTGACCACTAGCAATAGCCACAGACACATCTGTCCCCTGCGGTAGTATCTGGTTTTGTCTTATCTCAAGAGGGAGGCAACTGATTGCATTATGTTCTTTCCTCTTGAACTTCACCCATGAGAGTTGATTTTGAGGTGTTTTACCTTTTCCTTCTTATCTCTCTTAGTATGACAATAAACTAAAATAAACACCAAGAAAAGCTCCTCCCAGGCAGCTCCCAGCATGGGGCATCCATGGATCTTCATTCCCTTGTTCTCGCTGGGGGGGCAACAAAAGGCTCAGCCACATATCAGCAGGTGTCTCATCTCTGCCACTGGAACATGGCCCCAGGGTGTCTCTGGGGATATTAGAAATTCTCATGGGAGCTCATCAGTTCCTTCTGCTCATGGTGTAATATGAACTGGCACTTCTGGTTGCAAGTGTCCCGTATCTGCCGAATCAGGAATAATGTGCACTGCTCTCTTTCCCTAATGGGTTTTTCTGTCCTTTTTTGGGGGGGACCCAGAGGTGGCTCCTCAAGAGAAACATCTCCATGAACAGCAGTGGTTGCAGAGCCATGCACTGTCCCAGATTCTGCTGGCTCAGGGGGACACATGCAGCACAGCCTCAGCTGTGCAGACAGTCCCTCTCCAAGCTTCACATAGTCATGTGTGACGACCCAATGCCTGTACCAGCCTGGGCCCCACACCCTGTCCCCTGGGCAAACACAAGGCCTACCCCAGCACAACAGCACAGCCCAGAGAAAGGCTGCATTGCCATTGACCAACAGCAGCAAATGTCACACCAACTTTGGAAGGTGTCGAGATTGTCCAAAGCAGCTGTAACATTCTGTGCCCTTAACGTGTAACCATTCTCAGTCCTCTTGGGAGCAGCACACCCCAGTCCCCAGGAAGGAAACACCAGGCAGCCAGTGACCTGAACCCATAACAGGAGCCCCTGAATTTCTAAATTTCAGGTGCAACTGAGTAGGCCAGACCAAGAAAGCAAGAGCAGGAGGCAGGAGTGAGGATGACCCCAGACCCCAGACCCCAGCCCAGGTCAGGCAGTGCCCACACTAGCAGGGTGCAAGGGTGCAGGTGCCCATGGGTGACTATTACTCTCTTTATCTCTGCTGCAGGACCAAAATGGATGGGCACAAGCAAACCAGGACATGGATGGGGTGTATCAAAGACAACTTTCTGATGCAGACATTCCGTGAATGGACATGGGGAGAGGCTCTGTTGGACCTGCTATTCACAAATGAGGAAGAACTATTGGATGATGTAGGGTTCAAGCGTAGCCTTGCCTGCACTGACCAGGAGACTGTGGAGCTCAAGATCTACAGAGGACTGACCAAGTCAAACAGGACTACTTCCCCCACTCCAGGAGAGTGCAGCACACACAGTAGAAGAAGGAACAGAGAAGCTCTTACTGCCAATTGTACATGCCCATGTTCAAGGGCTCACTTTCAGAGCCATCCAAGTGTGTTCAAGGAGCTGACTGGACTCAGTCCCTGAAAGGCAGATGGAGCAAATACACTCAGAAATCTTGTCTGTACTCATTAAAGGCCAGAAGGGAGCTGGGAGCAGTTCACATGGGATTTCTGAAGGTAAATCATACCTCATCACCCTCAATACTTTCTACAAGGAGGTGACTGGTGACAGGAAGTCTGTGGATAACAACCAGCAAGGGGAATGGGAAGCAACTGTGGGACATGACTTTTGTTCAAAGAACCTGGACAGGCTGAAGGAATGGACTGATTGGAACCTCATGAATGCCAAAAAGAGAAGTTTTGCATATGACGGAGAGATCAACCCCTGCAGTCATGCAGGCTGGGGCTGGCTGCTGGGGAAACAGATCAAGAGAAAATGAGGAGGGATTTGAGGAGACACTTAGCTGAACATAGGACAGCAGTAATTAGGCAATCCCTTGCAGTAATTAGGACCAACTGCATCCTGAGCTGTATTATTCAAATTGTTGACAGCAGGTGCTGGAAAATGATCCTGCCCTTCTGTCCCATTACAGATCACATCTGGGGTACTGCATCCAGGTTGGTGGTCTGTGGTCCAAGAAGGGTATTGACATCCTGAAGGCAGTTCAACAAAGTCCGCCATATATATTAGGGGGCTGATGAACACGACATGAGAAGCTGAGAGAACTGGATCTGTTCATCTTAGTGATGACTCAGGGGAGAATTTCCCGTTTTCCACAATGACTTGTTCAGAGGAAAAGAAGAAGATGGACCTAGTCCATGGAACTGCCCAGGAAACAGAGGGGAAATGCTTGGTAATGGGATCTGTTGTAGATGACCTCTGCAAGTCACTTCTCACCTACATTCTGAATTTGTGGCTCCCCCTCTGCTCCCCTCCCTGATATCTGCACACCCATGGGCACAGTAGACCTCACATCCCCTCTGCCACAAACTAACTTTCAGTCATTGTGCTGGGACTACAGAGAGGCTGCCGAAGGGAGGCTCTCAGCCTCCTCACTGCCAACCACAGGAAATCAGTGGCTGCTGTTTCCAGCCACTGAGCTCGGAGACAGCTCTGGGAAGCTGGTCCGTCACCTGGGTCAGGGCCCTGCTGTTCCCCAGGCTGCAGCTGGCGCTGTGCTGGCTTCTTATTGCTGGAGGAGGGGCGGAGTCCCTGTGAGCCCGGGCGAGACCCGAAGTGCCGCCAGCGCAGGGTCAGCCTCCGGGTGGAGCTGGCGGTGGAGAGAGGAGAGGGAGAGGAGGAGAAAGAGACGGAGGAGGAGGAGGAGGCGCGGTCGGAGCAGAGAGCCGGGGCTGGCAGGGGCAGCGAGGCGCGGGCGGCAGAGCGGCGGGATGCGGCGGTGCCGGGGCGCAGGGCTGGCGGGACTGGCCGCGGTGCTCCTGGGTGCGCGGGGCTGGCGGGGGTGCATGCGGGACGGAGCTGAGCCTGGCCTGTCTCCTGCCGGTCCCTCGATGCTGTTGTCCCCTCTGGCTTTTTCACGGATATCTGGCCCCAACCAGCCTTCCGTCCATCCCACATTCCTTCTAGAAAACTAATTGCTATATTCTTTGTCCAGCACTCCCCGTTTCCTCTCTTTCCTCTGCGTCTTTCCTTATAACTCATGAAGTCATTGCTTCACCTTGATACTTTTTTCTATCATTCTTTTGCACCTCCTTTTATTTTTTTTTTAATTATTCTACCCTTCCAGCCATCACTCATGCATTCATCTCTCCACCAACTATTAATGGACATTTCCATTATAGCACATGTTGGCAGCTGCTGCAAACCTTTCTCCTCGTCATCTCTCTGTGTTCCTGACATCTTCTGTGGGATTTATCCCGGAAAACAGCAGGCAGGGCTGTGCAGTTTATCAGGTATATATCTTCCTCTTCTCCCTGGCAGTGGCTGTGGGCAGAGCGCAGGTGGAGCAGGACCCATCGGCAGAGACCATTGAGGGCACCGAAATCAGCATCAACTGCTCACATCCCAACATACAGCCAGTCGACTACATCTACTGGTACCGTCATCTCCTGGGCCGAAGTCCCGAACTCCTCGTGTGGGGTATTAAAGGATCCAAAGCTCTGTCGGACCCGCCGGGTTGGCTGTCGGTGGCGGCAGACCGCCGGTCCAGCGCCCTGTGGCTCGAACGGCCCCGGCGCGGGGACGCGGCGGTGTATTACTGCGCCGTGGGAGACACGGGGAGAGGAGCCGGGGCTGCGGCCGGACACGAACCGCCGCGGGCGGGGCCGGGCGGCTGTGGCGGGGGCGGGGTGACAGTCCCACCCGGACCCGCCAGTGGGCGCTGCCGCTCCGCCCGGAGGGGCCACCTTACCCCACAAAAATCACAGAATGGGTTGAGTTGGAAGGGACCTCTGGAGATCATCTGGTCCAACCCATCTGCTAAAGCAGGTTCACCAGAGCAGATCACGCAGGAATGCATCCAGGTGGATCTTGAATGGCTCTGGAGAAGGAGACTCCACAACCTCTCGGGGCAGCCACTTCCAGGGCTCTGGCACACTCGAAGTAAATAAGTTTTTCCTTGTATTCAGATGGAGCCTCCTGTGCTTCAGCCTGTGCCTGTTGCCCCTCATTCTGTAGTTGGGCACCTCTGAAAAGAGTCTGGTCTCATCCTCTTGACATCCACCCTTGAGATAATTATAAATACTGATGAGATACCCCTCAGCCTTCTCTTCTCCAGGCTGAATAGTCACAGCTCCCTCAGTTTCTCTTCATAAGAAAGGTGCTCTAGGCCCCTAATCATATTTGTAGCCAGCCCCTGGACTTCCTCCAGTAATTCCTTATCACTCTTCAACTGGGAAGCCCTGAACTGGAAGCAGTAGTGCAGATGCAACCTCACCAGGGCAGAGTAGAGGGGGACGACAACCTCCCTTGACCTGCTGGTCACACTTTTTATGTACCCCAGGATACCGTTGGCTTTCTTATCCTCAGGGGCACATTGTTGACTCATGGTCAACCTGTTGTAATTTAGAACTCTCTTGGACCTGCTACTCACAAATGAGGAAGAACTATTGGATGATGTAGAGTTCAAGCGTAGCCTTGCCTGCAGTGACCAGGAGACTGCGGAGCTCCAGATCTACAGAGGACTGACCAAGTCAAACAGGACAACTTCTCCCACTCCAGGAGAGCACATATCAGTCTCATCAGGGCCCTACCTCTTGGCAAGGTGCCATGGGAAACTGTCATAGAGCTCAGAGGGTCCCAGCAGAGCTGGCTGCCCTTCAAGGACAGCCCTAGCAGAGCACAAAGATGGTCCTCTGCCATGTGGAGGAAAAAGCACAACTGGAGGGGAAAGCTGCAAGGAGGGTGAAGGGAATCAAGAAAGAAATCTCTGAGCCTATTGGCAGCAAAAGGAAGGGCCAGCCAATTAGGGCTCATTGCTTAGTGTGGAAAGGGACCTGGTGACAAATGGTAGGAAAAAGGCTGATATACTCAATGCCTAATTCTCCTCATTTTTTTCTCATACGGCTTCTCCTCAGGCCTATCACACCCCTGAACCTCCCCACAGATGCTCTGGGAATACAGCAGCACACACAGTAGAAGAAGGAACAGAGAAGCTCTTACTACCAATTGTACATGCCCATGTTCAAGGGCTCACTTTCAGACCCATCCAAGTGTGTTCAAGGAGCTGACTGGACTCAGTCCCTGAAAGGCAGATGGAGCAAATACACTCAGAAATCTCATCTATACTCATTAAGGGCCAGAAGGGAACTGGGAGCAGCTCACATGGGATTTCTGAAGGTAAATCATACCTCACCACCCTCAATACTTTCTATGAGGTGGTGACTGGCGCTATAGGGAAGGAGAGGGGCACTGGCTGTGGCGTACCTTGACTTTCGCAAGACTTTTGACACACCTTCATGGGTGCACACACACGCACACCTATAAGCACACAGAGATCTGAACACTCACAGGAAAAAGCACACTGAACATCTGTTATTTGGAGCTCAGATCCAACTTGCAGGCAGTGCAGTTGAGGGCTTTCCCCCTTCCCTTCTGTGACCTCAGTGAGATCAGTGCCAGGGAGCTCTGCTGGGAGAGCTCAGCCAGGGCTCATTCTCCTCTTCATGAAGCTTCTTCTGAGCTGATGCCCTCGTGCATCTGAGGGTGGCCAATCTCACTGCTTTCTCCTGAGGTAACAGGCTCTGTGGACACAGGAAGGAGAGTGGATGTGTGTATCTAGAGCACAACAAGACCTTTGGCAGCTTCTCTATTGTCATTACAAAAGGTGAGATGAATGGGTTCAGTGAAAGGAGGATAAGTAGGGTAAAAAATTGTCTGGACTACCAGGCTCAGAGAGGTGTGACCACAGCGCAAAGCCCAGCAGGCTGACACACATCAGTGAGGTCTAATATTACGAATCAGTAGTAACACCAATACTGTTTGAGGTTTTCATGTATGCCATGAGTGACAGGAAGTCTGTGGGTAACAACCAGCAAGGGGAATGGGAAGTAACTGTGAGACGAGGAGAGGAGAGGAGAGGAGAGGAGAGGAGAGGAGAGGAGAGGAGAGGAGAGGAGAGGAGAGGAGAGGAGAGGAGAGGAGAGGAGAGGAGAGGAGAGGAGAGGAGAGGAGAGGAGAGGAGAGGAGAGGAGAGGAGAGGAGAGGAGAGGAGAGGAGAGGAGGAGGCGGTGCCGGAGCAGAAAGCCGGGGCTGGCGAAGGGCAGCGAGGCGCAGGCGGCAGAGTGACGGGATGTGGCGGTGTCGGGGCGCAGGGCTGGCGGGACTGGCCGCGGTGCTCCTGGGTGCGTGGGGCTGGCGGGGCTGGATGGGGGCCGAGGCTGAGGCTGGGGTGGCTCATGCAGGTCCCTCGATGCTGTCGTCTCCTCTGGCTTTTTCACGGATATCTGGCCCCAACCAGCCTCCCTTCCATCCCACGTTCTCTCTAGAAAACTAATTGCTATATTCTTTGTCCAGCACTCCCTGTTTCCCTTCTTTCCTCTGAGTCTTTCCTTATAACTCATTAAGTCATTCCTTCACCATTACACTTTATTTTTATCATTCCTTTGACCCCCTTTTTGCTTTTTAAATTATTCTGCTCTTCCACCATTCATGCATTCATCTCTCCACCAACTATCAATAGGCATTTCTGTTACAGCACATGTTGACAGCTTCTGTAAACTGTTCTCCTCATCATCTCTCTATGTTCCTGACTTCTCCTGTGGGATTTGTCCTGGGAAACAGCAGGCAGGGCTGTGCAGTTTATCAGGTATATTTCTTATTTTTCTCCCCGGCAGTGGCTGTGGGCAGAGCCCAGGTGCAGCAGGAGCCGTCGGCAGAGACCATCGAGGGCATCGCCATCAGCATCAACTGCTCACATCCCAACATAAAGATAGGCGACTACATCTACTGGTATCGTCAGCTCCTGGACCGAGGTCCCGAACTCCTCGTGTGGGGTACTAAAGGCTCCAAAGCTCTGTCGGACCCGCCGGGGCGGCTGTCGGTGGCGGCAGACCGCCGGTCCAGCGCCCTGTGGCTCGAACGGCCCCGGCGCGGGGACGCGGCGGTGTATTACTGCGCCGTGGGAGACACGGGGAGAGGAGCCGGGGCTGCGGCCGGACACGAACCGCCGCGGGCGGGGCCGGGCGGGTGTGGCGGGGGAGGGGAGAACCCCTGGCCGGGCCCGCCAGGGGGCGCCGCTGCTCTGCCCGCAGGGGGCGACCGGCCCCGCCCGATCCCGAGGCGGTTACCCCGCCCGACCGACACCGGCTTCAGCATCTCTTGGTCTCTCTTGCAGTCGCTGTCTGGGCTCAGCACCTCTTCTCATCGACGGCTGCTGCGGGTCTGTGCTCCTGAAGGCAGCAAAGAGCTGCACTTGGGCAGCGCTACATGTGGAGACTGAGACGGTCTGTGCAAGGCAGGGAGGGGAGTAGGGTGCTTTCCACAAGGCTCTCTTGCTTCCCCAGAAACGGCTCAGAGCTTTCTGGGAAACGTGGCATTCTCTGGCCTGTCTGTAAAGACCTGCAGCGTCATCTCAGAAATGCATCGCAGAGGTCACTGATTCCGATCCAGCCCATGGCAGCCTGGTCCTCCTCTTGCCTCCTCCTCCCACCTAGAATGCTGAGATCTTTTTGCCTTTTAGGAAGGCAAAGCGACAGCTGTAGGTCCTTCACATGGGAACATGTCACAGGGAGTTCATGGTGTCACAAACAAACTGATCCCAAATCCTCCAAAGAGGTGCTCAGCTTAGTGGGTGTCTCATTAGAGCTTATCTCCCTTGTGAAAACATACCAACAGATCCATCCCAGTGTTTTTTCCCTTCCCAAGGACACACACAAAGATCTAAACCCTACATATGGAGTAACACTCATAGGATCCTTGGGCATTCAAATGGTGCAATCAGGAATGATGTAATGAAGAAACCAATGCCCCGAGGAGTTACCAAAGTTGCAATGAGAGTCAGCCCTTACATGGCAAAGGTCCATTCCAACAAACCAGAAATTATTGTCAGAGCTCTGCCATGTTCTCTTTACTGTGGTCTGCCACCTGCTCCTCAGCCCTGGCAGGGTCAGGCTTTCATCTGCCCTGAAGTGGTTACTTTGCCTTGCAGCTGTGGTTGATTTTATTACTGTGGCACCAACATACACAAGGGATATATCCCAGGACACCTCTGGTTCCTCTCTCTAGCCTGGGTAGCTGTTTCCTTCTGGACATGACAAAACTGTTCCAAACAGAGCAGTACGTTGCCCTGAATGAAGCACAAATATAGCAAAGCATGGTGACCCCAAAGTGGCACGTGCCTTTGTCATCTCTATGGGTCTCCTAACAGTGGTGGGAATGGCCTCATACTTGTCACTGTGTGGAGTGAGCAGTCCCTGAGAATGTAGTTTTAATCTAGTTCTTCCTTGGCAGACTTTCCTTCCTGGAGATCTCCTGCACCACCACCATTGTCCCCAAAATGCTGGAGACTTTTTCTGGCACCAAGCCTACCATTTCTGTTTCCTGCTGTCATTTTTCCACATCTTTATGAGCATGACTGAGTTTATGACCCTCTCAACCATGTTCTTTGATCATTATATCACAATATGCAAATACTCTGTAAAACACTCTATCATGACAAAGAAAGCCTACTTCCTGCTGGTGCTGGGAGCATGGGCAGTGGGCTTTGTGCTCATCTTCTCCCAGGTGGCTCTGCTGTTGAAGCATCCTTTCTGTACCAAGAACATTGTTGACTATTTCTACCATGCTGTTAGGCCAGCATGAACATGGCAAGTTGGGTCTGGGCTGACCTTGACTGGATGCCAAGTACCCACCCAGCTGCTCTATCACTCCCCCACCATCAGCTGGAGAGGGGGAGAAAATACAAAGAAACGCTCATGGATCAATATAAGGACCTGGAGATCACTCATCAATTTCTATTACAGGCAGAACAGTCGACTTGGGGAAATCAGTTGAATTTATTACCAATGAAATGAGAGTAGGATCATAAGAAAGAAGAACCAATGTCAAACAGCTTCCTCCCACCCCACCCTTCTTCCTGGTCCCAGTCATTTCCCTATGTGTGCTCTGGGGACTTTCACTCCTCCCACAGAATGTACGGGTTTTGTTTGGGCAGGACCAGATCCTCTGGTGCCAGGGAGTCAAGTGGTTTCAGTCAACCCACCACACCTGTGCTTGGACAAGTGTTCCACCAGCAGAGCTGTAGCCTGGCCTGGCTCAGGGGTGCTGGAGGCGCTGGGCAGCTGGGTGCCAGTGGGGGATGTCCCAGCGTGTACTCTGTGGTTGGGCTGGTGTCTGCAGGTTCCACTGTGTCCCCAAGGCAGGATTGGTGCTTGTGCCCTGGGAAGGAACTCTCTCTCCCAGCTTGTGGGGCAGGGAGAGAGTGGAGGACTCTGGGAGTCCTAGGTAGGGTGAGGAGCTGGATTGTCCGGATGCCGGCACTTCACCCCAGTGGTAGTGATGCAGGTCTTGTGTGGAGGAGGGGAGGCCCTTGTCTCTGGGCATGGCAAGTATGTGTCCTGTGGCCAAAGAGATGGAGAGGGTCAGTGTCTCTGCCCCAGGTCTCAAGCAGGAGGAATGTGCATGGAACCTTGCCTAATCTGTTGGATCCTCTGTGCCTGAACCCCTCTTTTGAGCTTCGCAAGCTGTGGGACCTTGAAGAGCCAACTCTCTGTAGGAACACCGTCTGTAAACTGTGGAAGGCTGCAGAAAATTGAGGATTTGCTTCAGGAATGCTCAAGGCACAGATGTTTTGTGTCACTGAGACCTGCAGAGCTTGTCTTACAGAGTCCTCATCAACCCTGTTTGCAAGGGCGATGACATCAATACCTGAAAACCTCTGTCACCCCACTTCATCATTAATCAGTGTGCTGTTTTACCTCAAAGAGAATTAATTTTCTTCATGCCATTAGAAAACTTTCTTCTTCTGTAGCCAGCATGGTCATCTGGATTTAGTTCGAGAAAAGAAGATAACACCCCTGGACAGAGTTAAAGTTTTTTAATTGTTATCTGGGAGCAAGGACTTTCAGAGCACTCTTTCTCCTTTTATGAGGCAGCTGGGAAGGGGGGCACAGATGGGGCAGACCTTGACTGGCATCCAGACTGATCAATAAGAATACTCCATGCCATTGACATTGTGCTTCTTATTTAAGGATGCTTGAGATCTTCCAGCTAGGCTTTGGGATGGAGTCAGGGTGGACAGGGATGAAGACCTGTTATGGTTCTGCTCTGTTATGGTGGAGTGCTATTCGTGAGTTCCTTTAGTTCAAACTTTGGCCATCCTGCCATTTTGCAGTAGCCTCTGGGCCTTTCTGCCTTTTTCTCTCTTCTCTCTCTGGGATCGGCTGTTTGGGACTAAAGAATTGCTTCCTGGGACTGGCTGTGCAGTGAAGACAGAGTTTGTGAGGGATTACATTGAGTATCTTTATTTCCTATTTCCATTTTATATATTGTAGTATTAGTAGCAGTATATTAAAGTTTTTTTTGTTATTTTATTAAACTGTGTTTAAATCAGTCCATGAGTTTCTCCCTTCTCTTTTGATTCTCTACCCTGTTCGGGGTGGGGAGGTGGGGGAGTGAGCAAGTGGCTATTGTGGTTATATTGCTGGTTTGGGTTAAACTGTGACAGTCAGGCAAGAGCAGGTGATGTTGATGAAGGACTTTGGAAACTGTCCCTCCAGAAGAAAAGGATCTCTGCCAGTGTTTGAACTTACCAGCTGGGGAAAGGGCAACACCCACAGCCCCCTATGTGGATGGGTTCATGGCTGGCTGGCTGACTGGATGGATGGGTGGATGGACAGATGTGTTCTGTTCATCACACTGACCCTGGCTGAGGCTTCTGATGTGCACAGTAGCATTGGTCAAACAAGAGGAATGGTTGTGAATAAACGTTGCCTGCCACAGCCAGCTCACAGGTGTTCCATTGCCACCTGCACTTCTCAAGGGGACTAGGATGATCAGCTCCTGCACAGAGCTTTTAGGGAGCAGAGCTGGTCCTGACATAGCAGGACCTTGGGGGTCCTGGTCTCGAGCAAAGCTGCTCCATCCACTCTTGGGGATGAGCAGGCACCACAGAGCAGTGATGGACCTGTGGGTGCTGGTCACTGTCTTTGGACTGTCCTGGCCTATGGGGGCGCTGGGCTTTCAGGGCCTCCAGTGTGTGACCCAGTGTGGTTAATCCCGATACTGACTTGTGAATGGTGTCAGCCTTGCATGCCTGCCCAGTCCTGGGCCCTGCCAGCTTCTGTAGGGGTGGTGGTAGGGCTGCATGGGGGGAACCAATCCCTGCTGCCGGTGCCCATGTGTGCTGGCCATGGCCCTAAATCAATCAATTGAGGAGGTGAGGCCGTGGGGCATCCCTGAGGATATTCCATCCATCCGCACTCCTGCTGTCCCTTGGGGACATCTTTTGTCCTCTTCTCCTTCCCTAGCACAGCAGTGACCAGAGCAAGAGGTGTCCCATGCCCAGGAGCCTGCAGGGTGTCTTGCCTCCATTGCCTCCCACAGAGTCATAGCTTCGCACCCGAGGATAACAGAGGTTGTGCTGCTTCTTTGCAGGAACTCTGGGTGTATGTTTGGGCTAAAACACTGCAAGGGGAGGGCTGATTGCTACTTGCTCTGGGGTGTCTGGGTTGTTTTCCGTACTGTCACAGGATAGTGCCCCAAAAGGGTCCAGTGCACTGGGTCTCAGTAGCTCATTTTCCCTGAGCAGCCTGGGAGAGCACACATGGACGAAAGTCCCACTCAGAGGCCCAGGCTGGGATGCAGAAATCTTTAAAGAGTCTAAAGAGGGAACTGGGGCCCTAGATGCAAGGATCACTGGGGATAAGTGACAGTCTGCACCGCTTTGCCATTTTAAAGTTCACACAGAGTATCTGGCTGTATTTCACAAAGGGTGAAGGCTGGATTTGGAGAGCCTTGCAGCTAGGGGAGCAGAAGAAAAGGAAGAAAGGAAAAAAGGAAGAGAACAAGAAAGAAAGAGAAAGAAAGAGAAAGAACGGAAGAAAGGAAGAGAAAGACAGGAAGAAAGGAAGAAAGGAAGAAAGGAAGAAAGGAAGAAAGGAAGAAAGGAAGAAAGGAAGAAAGGAAGAAAGGAAGAAAGGAAGAAAAGAAGGAAAGAAGAAAGGAAGAGAGGAGTAGGTAGAAAAAAAATGGATAAGGAAACATGATCCATGTTCATGTTTGTGGATTCATTCTTTGTCCAGCACTATGTCGGTACTTCCTGGGGAGCCTTCCCAAGGGCCATGTCCAGTAGCTTTAGCAGGGGAGGCACTTTCTGCCACAATAACAGCTGGAAATGCTAGAGAGGTCAGAGCACCCAGAGCTGATGGGCACTCCATCACAGCTGAGGGTTCTACCAACAGCAGCAGCGGTGGAGGAGCCCACAACAGTGTTCTGTGGGAAGGAGATGAGGATGGGGCCAGGCAGGGTCACCACCACAGGCAAGGGCTCAATGACAGCAGTGGAGTTCTGGCACTGCCTGACACAGGGCTCGTTGCAGCTGTTGGCCAGTGGGATTGGGCTGCAGGGCTGGCAGGGCAGGCACTGGTCATAGCAGGACATGCTCTAAGGCTCTGGATGTGCACCTGGGAGAGATGCAGGGATGAAGCAGAACACAGAGGTGGGTGAAGAGCAGCATGGTTACACTGTCACAAAGGAACCAAGGCCACTACTGAATTGGGACATGGAAGCAGTGCCAGGAGACACAGAGTCTTCATTGATTCAGCCTGCCAGGTCTCTACAAAGACCAGGGAACCTCTCTTCCAGTGAATAAACCTAAAGCCCCAGGCTCTTTGAGTAGACATTCTCCACGTTTGCCTCTCCCATGGCAAGGAGCTCTAGGACCAAAAAGTGAACAAAGCCAACATCAGCCAAGAGGTGTACTGAGGAGAGATCTGACTTCGGAAGAGGAGAAGAGACTTCAGACCCACCTGGCACCCAAGCAGAAGGAGGCAAGAGACGTGGATGAGAGAGCAGGCAGGGACTTGCCTGCCTTTTATACCTGCCCTTCATTGCTGCAGAACAAGAGGCACCCTTGGCAGGGGTAACAATTTTCTGACAAGCTCATCTTGAATGTAAACCATCACAGCTAATGAGATGGGCGGTGCTTTGGTTTCCTGCACTGCTGCCTTTTCATATCCAGGTTTGTGCCATGCCCATTCCCCAGTGAAGGCTTCTTCTAATCCCTGGGATGAAAAGCCCCAGGATTTCTAGGGTAGTAATGAAGTGGTGCAGGCAGAAGACTCAGCTCAAGTGCTGCATTTGTCTGAAGCAGACAAATATTGTCATTCTGGGACACCCTGTGAGGGCTGAAGTGTCGCTCTCAGGAAGAAGCTCCAGGAATTCTCAGCTGGATTCCCAACTGCTCCTGTGCATAAGGACATGCCATGTCCACCTCTTTCCCTCCCTCCTCAGCTCACCCCCAATGGTCACTTTTTTCCTCCCCAGGTGTGTGCATTATGCTGCTGGTTTTGACCCATCCTGCCTAGCACTGCCCTCAGGACCAATTATTGGACTGTTTTGACTGGTCTCCTCTCTGTGCAGTCTGTGAGTACACAGACAATGCCATGGGCTTGCCTGGGGCCTTGTCCTTCCCCAGAATGCTCTAGCATTGCTGTGGTTCCCCCCCGGTGTCCTCAATAGAGTCTACAGTTGGTTGTGTTCCTACGTGTGTTCTTGTCTTGTGTGCTATTGCGAGCAGCTCTTTTTGTGTCAATTCACTTGAGAGCACAAATTTGTGCATGATTCCACACCTGTGTGTATGAGCCTGTGTGCGTGTGTCCTTGTCACTCATCAGGAAGAAATGAGGCGCTCACAGCAGGGACACTCGCTATTGTTTTGTTCATGAGCAACATGTGTCCAGGGTCAGAAGGAGCCCAAGTGCACTTCAATGGCATGAAACTGCTAGAGATCTAACCATGCAAGAGGTGCTGAAATGCAGCACCTGCCTCCTGAGCCCTGCTTTTCCTGCCCCTCCAAACTTGCCCTTCTCTACTGTTGATTTCCAGCCACAACAATGACGGTTTCACTCCAGTTTAGATCCTTCACTGAATTAAAAGTACCAGTATTTGAAATGCCTCAGCATGGCAGGCAGTCCCCTCTAGTTCTCCCTCCAGGTGAGGGCACAGCTACAAGACAGCTGAGAAGGATGGGGATTGCGTTATGGGCAAGGAGAAAGACTGAGGAATCCTGCACAACCATGTGCTGGCCATTCCTAAGTGGATGTGTTTCCAATGCACTGTTGAATGTGTCTGGGATGGCACAGAGCCCACGCTTGTGTCCAAGACAACGTCAAATGTA
Organism: Streptopelia decaocto; assembly: GCF_964273445.1. Classification (NCBI taxonomy): domain Eukaryota; kingdom Metazoa; phylum Chordata; class Aves; order Columbiformes; family Columbidae; genus Streptopelia; species Streptopelia decaocto. Next base: position 1,466,824 of record NC_138677.1, on the reverse strand, counting down.
CTTGTGGGGCCCATGGATTAGGTGTTGTGCCATGTAGGGACTGTGACCTTGGATGAGACGGGGAGAGGAGAGGAGAGGAGAGGAGAGGAGAGGAGAGGAGAGGAGAGGAGAGGAGAGGAGAGGAGAGGAGAGGAGAGGAGAGGAGAGGAGAGGAGAGGAGAGGAGAGGAGAGGAGAGGAGAGGAGAGGAGAGGGAGGAAGAGGAGGGGAAGGAAGAGAAGGGGGAAGAGGAGGGGGAGGAGGAGGCGGCGCGTCCGGAGCAGAGAGCCGGGGCTGCCGGGGGGCAGCCTTGTGCGAGCGGCGGAGCGGCGGGATGCGGCGGTGCCGGGGCTCAGGGCTGGCGGGACTGGCCGCGGTTCTCCTGGGTGCGCGGGGCTGGCGGGGCTGGGTGGGCGCCCACGCTTTGCCCCGTTTATTCCCTTGGGACCCACCACAAACTCTTCCTTCTCCTTTTTGTCTCTGTCCTCTCTCGTTCCCCTTTAACAGCTCTTTTCAGTCGCCTCTGGGTAGTCTCCCTCTTTTCCATTGTATCTGTGATTACAAAACTGCTTGCAGGTACTCCTACCTTTCCATACACGCGCTATTTTCTCTGTAAATTCAACAGTTCTTATTTACCTGATTTCAGCCCACTTTCATTGTAACACTCACTCTTGCTCTCCACTCTTCCTACCTTCATTCATCTCTCCACTCCTCTTTCTACTTATTTCTCCAGGCCACTTCCATCAGTAACCACTCTTCCTACTCTCTGAAGACCCTCTGCTCTCTCCCTCTGTTTCCTTCATATTTGTAGGAGCAAGTTTGCTTTCCTGCACCTCTCCATTATTCAAATACATAATCTAATCCCCTTATGCTTTCAGCATATCTTATTTTTTTCTGAATTCAACCCTCCATACCTCACTGTAACACACCCATTCCCCTCTCTCCTCAGCCCCTCCTCATCATCCATCCATTATTCTGACTTTCTTTCTGTGTCAGGGTACATCAATTCCAAAATCCCTCCAAGCTTCTTCTCTGGCTCCACACACATCCAGCACATGACCACTCTCCAGCCCTGTTCATGGGGACATCTTCCCATCCTTTCTGGTCCAACTCCTTCTCACTGCCGTTCTACCTAACAATTTCTTGGGGAAAATCCGAGCTGGGAGACCTTTCATGATCTTTGTTCTTTTTTCCTTCTTTCTCTGCAGTGACTGTGGGCAGAGCCCAGGTGCAGCAGGAGCCCTCGGCAAAGACCACCGAGGGCACCGAAATCAGCATCAACTGCTCACACCCCAACATACAATCATACGACTACATCGCCTGGTACCGTCAGCTCCCGGGCCGACGTCCCGAATTCCTCGTGAGCAGTCTTAGAGGCTCCAAAGCGCTGTCGGACCCGCCGGGGCGGCTGTCGGTGCCGGCAGACCGACGGTCCAGCGCCCTGTGGCTCACCCAGCCCCGGCGCGGGGACGCGGCGGTGTACTACTGCGCCTTGGATGACACGGTGAGAGGAGCCGGGGCTGCGGTCGGGCACGATCCGCCGCGGGCGGGGTCGGGTGTGTGTAGGGGGGAGCAGGTGAACAACCCCGGTCGGATCCGCCAGGGGGCGCTGCCGCTCCACCCGCCGGTGCCGCCTTGTCCCGCCCGGCCCATGGCGGTTCCTTCGCCCGAGCGGCACCGGCACCAGCTTCAGCATCAACATCGGCATCGCCATTGACATTTCCGTTGGCACCCCCCGCGGGACGGAGACAGAAATACCCCGTCACAGCACGATGGAATCGTGATCGGAGCAGTGTCGGTGTCCGGTGGTGGCCGGGAAAGAGAGACTGCAGCCGCCGGTCCCGCCGGCTCCCGGCGAGGAGCAGCGACTTTCTGCTCTGCAGAGGGAGGAGGGCAAAGAGATCCTCCTGCCCACGGGCAGCTGCACAGCCCTTGCTCCTGCTGCAATGACTGTCCAATGCTCCCATGGAACAGACAGGAGCTCTTCTTGGGCTTTGGTTTTCCCCACCAGCACAGCCAAGGGACCCCTGAGCAGGTGCTTTCCTCTGCTCTGTAAACACAGGGACTCCTGTGCTAAAGTGCTAATGCAAAATTTGACTTAGAAAACAAGAACCAGAAGGGGTTTCATGTGTTGCTACTTTGTTAAAGCTCAGAGATGCAATTTAAAACTGTGTCCTCCAGCTACACACTTTCAGGGAGATTTCAAAGATTTCCTGTTAGTGTTACAAAGTCATTGCATGGAGTTCAGGAGTTCAAGCTCCACATCAACCAAGAACAGGGGATGTCAAGGTCACAGGCACCTTCAAACATTCCCCACAGTGGCTCATTATTGAGACCACGAGCTTGTGTGTCAGGAGTCAGAAGCTTGGCAGTTGAGGCCCAGGAGACAGCACAAAGCTTGCACTGGTCCCACTGACCGCAGCCCCAAGTGATGCCAGGTTTCTACTTGAAGAGTGAGACAGAAAGACATCGGCTAATTTGCCCTGAGCTGCTGGAGGTCTGAGGTGAGTGAGAGCTGGCAGGAGGTCTCTGGGAAGAGACTGTGGGCTCCAGCCAGTCCCCAGGGGCATCTGTATGGCTGGAGTAGCTGACAGAGCTGTTCACAGCCCATGGTCAGAGGTTACAGAGGCACAGAGTGAAGGATCAGCCCTGCTCCCTGTCACAGCTGGACTTGCTAACTGTGTTTCCAGGACAAATAAGGCAGAGCAACAGACATGGCCAGTCCAGCACACAGATCTGCCACATGCTCACATGGTATTAACCCCTCTTCTCACTGCCTTCTTCTGTCTTCCCATGCTTGCTCCCGGCCAAACTACCTTTCCTGGTCTCAGCTCCTTCCCCTAAACAAAGCAGGCTTGCAAAATCACCAAATGCTTTTCCATTGCATCCCATAATGAGGTCTGATACTGATGTATTCAGAAGCATTGATGAGTCTATATGATGGTATTGTCATCCTTCTGGATGGCAGGAGAAGATCACCATGGACTGTTCTCCCTTGCTGGGGGGTGGCTGGACTTGGTGTGATCTCCAGAAGGAGCAAAAAGCTGTAGTTGATCTCTCCATAGGGCCTCTTCATGGCAGAAGTGGGCAGTCCCAAGGACATCCAACTAATAAGACCCTCTTCTTCATTCCCTCCCATCAGCTCTGTACACACATTCCAAGATCCCCCTGAACCCTCTCTTCCCCAAGCTGGACACTGTCAGCCCTCTCAGCGTATCCTCATAGGAAAGATGCTCCAGTCCCTGCACCATTTTGCTGGTCTTGACACAGTATCTTTCTTGTACCAGGAGGCCCAGAACTGGAGCCAGAGCTCCAGAGTTGGCCTCACCAGCGGTGAGTAGAGAGGAAGGGTCAGGTCCCTTGTTCTGCTGGAGATGCATTTCCTACTGCAGCCCAGGCTGCTGTTGGCCTTCCTTGCCATGAGGGTCCGTTGCCACAGCAGACACAGGAACACCCCAGAGCTGCTGAAACTGAGCAGGACACAGCAGTGAGTATTCAGGACAAGTATCCCAGCTTCTTGTCCAGCTCTTCCTCTTCCCTCAGAATGCACCAATAACCACTGTTGAAAAAAAGGACCCTTGGTAGGAGATGTGACTCCTCCTGTGGTTTTACCTCCTTTCCAAAAAAGTCCCTAAAGAGATAAAGTGTCCTCCTAGCTGTGCATGTGGGGATAAGTGAAAGCCTCAACATGTGAGCAAGACCCGTCAGCCAGGCCCTGGACAAGAGTTTCTGTTGAACACCTTGAACTGTCTCCGTGCTCTTCCCATGTCTCCTGCAGCTTAGGGACTGACCAGTGCTTTCCTGGGGGCTGGGGTGGAGTCTCTGTGTCCCCATGGGTTCTCTGCCCAACAGAAAACTGCTGGTGGCTGTACTTCTAGGATGTGTCTTCCTGGGATCTTATTTACTCCAGGAACAGGAAACTTTCAGCATTTTGAGGAACTCACTCACCTGAGCAAGTTCAGCAGAGGCCCCTGTAAGGGCGTGTGGAATGTGAGAGCAGCTGGTTCACTAAGGCTGGCTGATCAAGTCCCTTTTCCTTTCAAAGGGAAGAACAAGACCAAGGAAAAGCGATAAACAAAGCATACAGTGACACCAAGCTCCCAGTAAGTGATAAGGGATGCAGGGAAGGAGACCAGAGCTCTGCAGCCTCTAATTGATGAGCCATTGGGAAACTGCAGGTGTAGCTTTGAAGTGGGACAGGCTGAGCTGTGTAAGTGACAGGGAGTGAGAGGAGCAACATAAGGATTCTGGATGTATGAGGGGGTTTTGCAGGACTAGAGAACACTTCTTAAGGCATGTGTAGGGGAAGGGTCAAAGGAAGGGGGAAAGAGGAGACTGGGGAGGAGCAAGGGGACTGAACAGAAAGGAGGAAGAAAATAGAAGGTGGTACCTGCAGCTGAGGCAGGACTGGTCAGTGCATTTCTTGGGAAGATCCCTATGCCTGACCGCTACAGTCCTCCCGCTTTCTTATTAAATCCTTTCTTAACCATCCTTCTGTGTAACGTCCCATGTTTGAGTGCCAGTAGTTGGGGAGAGTGGTGTGAAAGAGAGAACTGGGTGCCAGTAACTGGATGGACTGTGCTGTGTGCAGCAAGGCCTCCAGCCAGCAGCTGGAGAAGAGACCTCTGCTCCCAGGGTCTGTCAGTCTCTGTGTCAGTAGCTGGAGGGACAACATCGCACATGCATGTGTGAGAAGTCATTAGAGGGATCTCAGTGTTTTTTGGTGATCTTTCTGAATTTAAGTTGATGCTCACATGTGTTTGTGGAATTTTTTGGCATATTGCAAACTTGCTTGCCCTGTGAGTGGGAGAAAAAGTTGTATCTAAAGCCAAAGCCAACGGTGGGTAAGGTGGCCCAAGGCCAGCACATGACTGCTCAACAGACTGATACTACCAAGCTGTGGTAATGTTTGAGGGATCCAAGAGTGTGGAGATAACTGTGAGATGAGTGGGTGATTGTGTGCATCTCTTTGTCAGTGAACACCAGACTGGCCATGGCAGGGAGAAGGAGGAGCCCCAGGTGCTGGGTCAGAGGGCCCTGGCTCCAGGCAGGGCTATGAGATGGGCTCAGGGCCCATGCTGATATTTGAGGGGTGCAGGAATGCAGGTGTGCTGGTGACTCCAGAGGGTGAGGGGGTGTGTGTTTGCACTCTGGAAATGTATGACCCAGGCATAATGGAGACAGTCCAATAAAGTGACACTTAGATGATGAAGAGACTGGAGAATCTCTGACATTGTGATAGACCGAGAAGCCTGGGACTGCTCAGCACAGAGAAATCTCAGGGAGATCTCATCAGTGTCTGCAATTATCTGAAGGGAGGTTGTGAAGAACATGAAGCCAGGCTCTTCCCCATGGTGTCCAGTGACAGGACAAGAGGCACTTGGCACAAAGGGAAACAGTGGAGACCCTCTCTGAACACCAGGAAACACTGTTTCCCTGTGAGGGTGAGTGAGCTCTGGCACAGGATGTCCAGAGTGGTTGTGGAGTCTCCATCCTTGGACAACTTGCCTTCTTCAGTATCCCAAAGAGAAGCTGTGAAGAGAAAGATTTTTGATGCTTCTAGCACTTGACTGCAAGTTGAGGAGCCAGATGGAGCCAAACTCAGCTTGAGCATATTGCAAAAGGCAATGGACCTGGTTGGGAACAGGGAAAATTCCTCCTAGAAACTTGGAATTGTGTTATTTTAATGATATAGGTGGAGCATGGGTGGAGATGGATCTCAGTTAGAATGAGACTCTGACTCCACAGAACGTTGATTAAAATACTGGAGATAAAACAAGAGTGTAAAAGGGGATGGCACAGGTGATGTGATGCCCTTTCAATCGTGGGAATCCTGAGTCATGGAGCATGATGTGGAGCTCAAATTGGGTTTTAGCACATAGTGCAAATCCCAGCCATGCAGGAATTTGCTGGTATTGTCATCTTTTCAGTTTTCATGGGACATTCTTAGAAATACACCACTCCTAATTTCTAGTGTTGAGTGAAAGGACATTTATATGAAAGACCAGTGCTTCACTCCCAGATCAACACAAGGACGTGTTTGTGGCAACATTGCCAGATTTGTCAGGTGATCTATACAGCTCAGCACAACACAGGCCTATGCCTGCCCAGGTCAGGTTAACTTAACGATAATGAACAGTTTGTTACCTCTGCCATTACTGGTGCCTGGTATCATTCTGGAAAGTGAATGTGAGTAGGGGTCCCCACCTGCAGTACCCCCACCCCTTCACATGCCCTTTCAGCTCTGGGTGCAAGGCTACTCTATTCCCACCCCTCACAGTGCAGCACTGCAATGGGTGCCCCATGTGCTCCCTGGGGGTAGGGCGTGACCTACTGGTGCCTCATCCTGTTCCCTGATGACCCCTCACCCTTTTCCCTAGACCAGGAGTACATCGTCCATGTCACCTCTGGGTTTGTGGAACCCAGCAACTCCACTAGAGCCAGGTTCCTCTCCCACACTGTGGACTTTCCCAGCAGGAACAGGACACGCCCAGAACTCCTGGGCAGGATCACAGCAAAATAATCTCCTGGTTTGGAGGATTTGAGGGAGAGGTGTTGTTCTCAGGTAGCTGAGGAAAGAAAGGGAGAAGAAAGAGAAACAGAAGAGTCTTCTGTTCCCAAAGGAAATAACAGTGTCGCCAGAAAGCTGAGGATCCCAGAGGAAGATGTGAAACCTCCATGGGGAAAGAAACCTCTGATCTCCCAAATGGCCCAGAAGTGATTGTGCAGAATAGCAGCTGATTCCAGTTCCGGCTTTGAGAATTCCACTGTGAGCTGACTGGGAACAGCCCCTTCCCATGACTGGGGCTCTCAGAGTGCCCAGGACCCCTGATTGTGGAAATGCTGACAAAGCCTTTGGCTGAGGGAGCCACAGGTGTTGCTGCTGGAGGAGGGAGAAACCCAGAAGGAGCATTTGAAGCACAGGAAGAACAGATCAGTTGTTTTCCCCACTTCTACATTTGCTCCCCCACCAGAGTGGTTTCCGGTAGCTCTGGTATCTCGGGGCTGGGAGGTGCTTTTCTGACTCTCACTCAACAGGCAGGTCGGTCTCGTCATGCACCTCGGGTATCTCGTCCTCACTGCCTTTCTGGGGCAACTGCTGGGTAAGTCTTGGATTTTCCTCAACACAGTCTTTCTTCCTCTGTAGAAACCCTCACCAGCCTTATCAGGTCCATATGGGAAAATATTCTTGAATTATAGGAGAACATTGGGAAGATTAGCTCACATTTGTGTTTTTGCATTGGCTCTCTCAATGTGTTTTTACTGTTCAAAAAGGGAGAGGACATCTCAGACCTCTTCTGCTTTTCTATTGCCTTCAATCCTTCTCTCTCTGTCCCTCTTCTCTGATCCACAGGCTGTCTTCATGGGAGATCCCAGCTGTCTCTACACTCTCACATTTCTTCCTTTTCTACAGAAATTAGTAGAGCTTGTCAAAGCTTCCCCAGGGACTATAAAGCTCTCATGCGATTGACATTAATAGGGGTCCCATTCTGCCTCCTGGCTGGCACATCAGCCATGGCTTCCAGTTTTCTCCTTTTTCTTGTTGTCATAGCCAGGGTTCCCTTATTTCATGCTCAGCATTCTATACACTCAGGGAGCCACGAACCCTCTAAGAGAAATATGGGGAAGAAAGATGATTTTTTTTTTTATAGCTCTATGGATGGCTCAGCCTGCTGGAGGGGTGCTGGTCACCGGGCACGAAGGTCAGGCATGACAGGCTGTTCCCTGGTCCTCTGGGCACTAGGAGCAGGAGCAGGGACACAGCACAGCTCTCCTCAGAATCCACACTTGCTTGTGATCTCCACCCTCCTGCCCAGAACTACTGTCTACCTCCTTGTCCCCAGGCATAAGGATTTTCCTGTAGGGCAAGGGACAAGGAACCTTCTACAGGAGGGTTTTGCATCCATTCCTGATTTGCTTCCCAGAGCCCTTTCCTGCAGAGCTGCTGACCTTCACTTTCTTTCAGGCACCATGGGGCAGGTCACTGTCACCCAGCAAGAAGGACAAGTCACAGTGAAGCAGAAAGACACCTTCCAAACAACCTGCACATACCAGACACCCAACTTTTATGCCTTGTTCTGGTACCAGCAGAGGAAAGGCCAAGCTCCTCAGCTGGTCTCATATCAAGCAGGATCTGGCCTCAAGCGCAGCGACCGTGTCAGCACAACTCTGAACACCACGGGGAAATACAGCGTCCTGCAGGTGGAGGAAGTCGAGGTGTCTGACAGTGCCTTGTACCTCTGTGCTGTGCAAGACACCCTGGTGCAGGGAGCTTCCTTGGCTGTGCAAGAACCCTGGGGAGGGAGGGGCCGTGTCTGTGCAAGGCTGAGCTTGTGGGATGGGGCCCTGAGCTGTGCCCTGGCAGCGCTGCTTCCCCTGTGCCCCCAGGGATCTGCACGGGAAGATCCTCTAATATAATGTTTTCTGTCCATTCCAGACACCATTTATGCACACATGGTATTCAATATTCTCATACCACAGCAGGTGAAGGCAGTATCCTCTTCTTGTCAATGCATGGGAAGGTCCACTGTCTGGCAAAGTGCCATCAGCACAAACGTGAATATTTGTATTGACATATTAACAATTTGTTCATCTTGACCACTAGTAATAACCACAGGAACATCTGTCATCTGCAACACTATCTGGTTTAGTCTTGTCTTGAGATGGAGACACCTTAAAACTGGTTTCATTGTATTATTCCCCTCTTGATCTGCAGCCATTGCAGTTGATGTTAAGAGATGCTGTAACTTTTCTTTCCCCTCTTGTGCCAGATTCACTCCACCCCCCGCCCAGCCAAACCAGCAGCACTTTGGCCCAGGCTCCAAAGGAGGTAAAGGCCTGAGCTGCAGCCAGGCCAATAACTCCTTTTAGGAAACCCACAAGGAAGCAGAATAGCAAATGAACACTGACAAATTGTGGGTGCACGAATCTCATACAGACCTTTCCCACTGTCTGCAATTTGACTAGGAGTCAACCACCTTATTCTATAAATATGACAGCCTGAGTGAGCCCACTTTGAGCTCTCTCTGCTAAATGAGCTGGCTGTACAGCAAAGGTTTTACTGCTCACAGGTCAGTGGATGATCACAATTTAAATTTCTGATTAATCATTTACCTGAAGTAAATGCACACTGAATATAATGAATCAACTAGAAGTATACACTTGTGTTATTTTTTATACACTCTCTGCTTCACGTTACTTAGTAAGCTGAATTTGCTGCTATTCTTAAGCTGTAAAGTTCTGCTCATATTTACCAAAATCAACTACAAACTACACCAAACACGTACAAGATAAGGTTTAGTTCACACTTTGCTGGAAGGAATGAAATTGACTGAGGAAAAAATAATGATCCCAAGGGTAACACCGAGACATTACAGACATCTGCAAAACGGGGCCTGTTTTACACTCACTGAGAAGAAAAGTATTTATTCAAACACAAGAGTGCCTGCAAAGCTATGGACCGTAAACAATGTTTATAACTAAACAAAACAAAGGCACATGTGAGATCAGTGAAAAAGATCCAATGAGAAGCAAGAAGACCCCAAACTGCTCTTGGACAGAAACATGGTATGAATGGTCTTTAAAGACATGGAAGTTTATGGTGTTCTATGTTCAGGTTGGAACTCTGAGCAGGTACCCAGATTGAGTCAGCCCTCCTGCTATTCTACTCCTTTCCTTAAAAGAAAAAAAAAAAAAAAAAAAGAAAAAAATTATTTATGAGAATTTTGTTTTCTGAAAGTTTCCTCCATGAATTGACATCAGGCCTCCCCTGAAAGTCTGGCTCTGGATGTCTAAAACACAGACTTAGGAGCGAATGGTTATCAGGGAGGGAAGATGCCTGAAATTTTTCTCCACAAATGGGTATCAGGCTCCTGGGGAGAAGGGAAGCAGCATTCGGCTTGGCATATTTCCTCCATGCAGTAAATAATAGAGTGAACCTGTCACCAAAGTCTTTTAAGGCACACTTTTCTTTGAGAAACCTTAACATTGTTCTGCAGTAAGCAGAGCCCTAAATCACTCCCCCGTGACATCTATCTGTTGGTATGATAATAAACCAAAACAAATACAGACAAAGAAAAGTGCAGCTCCCAGCATGAGACATCCATGGGTCTTCATTCCCCTGTTCTCCCTGGGGAGGCAGCAAAAGGCTCAGCCTCATTTCAGCAGGTGTCTCGTCTTTGCCACTGGAACAGTAGATTGAGGGAAGGTTTCCTCCCCCTCTACTCTGCCCTGGTGGGTCCGCACCTGGAGTAAGGTGTCCAGTTCTGGGTTCCCCAATTTAAGAAGGACAAGGAATTACTGGAGAAAGTCCAGCGGAGGGACACAAAGATGATGAGGGGGCTGGAGCATCTTTCTTATGAGGAGAGACTGCGAGAGCTGTGTCTGTTCAGCCTGGAGAAAAGAAGGCTGAGAGGGGATCTTGTTCATGCTTATAAATATCTCAAGCTTGGTTGTCAAGGTGATTGGATCGGACTCTTTTCAGTGGTGCCCAATGATGAGAGGCAATGGACACTGACTGAAACACAGAAGGTTCCATCTAAACATGTGGGGAAACTTCTTTACTTTGAGGGTGACAGAGCCCAGGAACAGGCTGCCCAGACAGGTTGTGGAGTCTCCTTCACTGGAGACATTCATAACCCGCCTGGACACAATCCTGTGTGGTCTGCTCTGCTGACCATGCTTTAGCAGGTGGGTTGGACTAGATGATCTCCAGACATCCCTGCAACCCCAGCCATTCTGTGATCATCACCCCAAGGAATCCATGTAGACATTCAGTTTTCTAGTGGGAGCTGGTCAGTTCCTTCTGCTCATATTGTGCTATGAACTGGCACTTGTGATAGCAAGTGTCCTGTGTCTGCTTCATCAGGAATGAACTTCACTGCTGTCTTTCTCTAATGGGTTTTTGGTTTTGTTTTTTTTTTTTGGTTGGTTGGTTGGTTGGTTTTTTTGTGGGGTTTTTTGTTTGTTTGGTTGGTTGGTTGGTTGTTGTTTTTGTTTATTTGATTTGTTTTTTTTCCTGAGCACAGAAGTGGCTCCTCAGGCGAAACATCTCCATGAACAGCAGCTGCTGCAGAAACTCCACATACGGGGCCAGGCGCTGTCCCTCACTCTGCTGGCTCGGGGGGGACAGATTCAGCACATCCTCTGCTTTACAGACAACACCTCTCCAAGCTTCTCCCGGTCACACGTGTGACATCCCAGTGCTTTGCCAGCCTGGGCCCCACACCCTGTCCCCTGAGGAAACACAAGCCCTACCCCAGCACAACAGCACAGCCCAGAGAAAGCTGCATTGCCATTGACCAACAGGAGCAAATGTCACACCAGCTTTGAAAAGTGTCAAGATTGTCCAAAGCAGCTGTAACATTGAGTGCCCTTGATGTGTAACCATCCTTGTCCCCTTGGGAGCTGCACACCCCAGTCCCCAGGAAGCAAATACCAGGCAGCCAGTGCAGGAGCACCTGAGTTTCTAAATTTCAGATATAACTGGTTAGGCTAGATCAAGAAAGCAAGAACAGGGAGGCATGAGCGAGGATGACCCAGACCACAGCCTTGGTCAGGCAGTGCCCACACCAGCAGGGTTCAGGGATTCAGGTGCCCATGGGCAACTTTTATGACCTCATTCTCTGCTACAGGACAAAAATAGAGGGGCATGAGCAAAGCAGCACATGGATGGGGCATATGGAGGGCAAATTTTTGATGCAGGCTATCCATGAATGGAACAGGGGAGAGGCTGTGTTGGACATGCTACTCACAAATGAAGAACAGTTGGATGATGTAGAGTTCAAGGGCAGCCTTGCCTGCATTGGCCAAAAGGCTGTGGAGCTCAAGATCCTGAGAGGACTGACCAAGACAAACAGGATGACTACTGCCCCAGACTACAGGAGAGCCCATGTCAGTCTTGTCAGGGCCCTACCTGCTTGGCAGGGTGCCATGGGAAACTGTGCTGTAGCGCAGAGGGCACCAGGACAGCTGGATGCCCCTCAAGAACATCCTCTGCAATGTGGCAGCAGGGTGACACTGTGGGGTGCAACCACAGCCCCATGGGGACACACATCCCCCAAACCCAGTAACATAGAGGCACAATCCTCCCTACTGCAAGCTGAGTAAATATGAAAGGAATATTTTCCCCCACTGGATATTAAGTCTTTCCTGCCAATTAATCATGGCCTGTGACATAACAAGGTGCTCTTGGAGCCCATCCCAAGCTTTAAGCAGTTGGTACCTTCCTGCCTGCAAGGTTAGAAAGACTTCCTGAGAAAATGTTTCCACCTCTCCCTCAGAGTTTGAGACAGCAGTGTGCTCTTCAAGTAGCAGGAGCAGCTGCATCCAGAGCTGTGTTAAAGTGTTGCCAGCAGATGTAAGAAAATTACCTTCTCCATCTGGCCCATTTGAGATCATATCTGGAGCAGTGCTGCCAAACTGGGGCTCCCTGCTCAAGGAAGGGTATCAACATACCAAAGTTGAACAAAAGCCACTGTACATGTTAGGCAGTTGATGAACATGACATGCAAGGAGAGCATGAGAGAACTGGGTCTGCTCATCTTGGACAAGAGATATCTCAGGAGAATTTCTTTCTTTCTACAACTACTTATTCAGAGGAACACAAGAAGATGGACCACGTCTCCAGAAGTGCCCAGAAGACAGAGGGAAAATGCCTAGGAGTTTTTGCAATTTCCATCCTGAGAGGTGCTCAAGAATGGACTGAATGTGATTGTGAGGAGCACGATCTAATGGGATCCGTTCTGAGTAGAGTGATGATGTAGATGCCCCCTGCAGGCGCCTTCTCAACTACATTCTGACTCGATGATTCTGCCCTCCCCTTCTCACCCTGTCCCCTGCATGCCCATGGGTACACTTGTCCTCACACGCATTCTAACACAAACCAACTTTCAGGCATGGTGCTGGGATTACACAGAGGCAGCTGAAGGGAGGCTCTCAGTCTCCTCACTGCCAACTGCAGGAAATCAGTGGCTGCTGTTTCCAGCCCCTGAGCTCAGAGACAGCTCCGGGAAGCTGGTCCATCTCCTGGGTCAGGGCTGCAGCTGCCCCAGGCTGCAGCTGGCGCTGTGCGGGCTTCTTCATGCTGGAGGAAGAGGAGAGTCAATTTCCCAGGAGCCAAAGTCGCGGCCGTGCAGAGCCCCGGAGCCCTGTGAGACCGGGCGACGCACCGAGCGGCGCAAGCTCAGGACTCAGCCCCGGGGCGGAGCTGGTGGCGAGAGGAGAGGCGGAGAGAGAGGAGGAGAAGGATAGGGTGAGGGAGAGGAGGAGGAGGAGGAGGCGGCGGCAGCGGCACGGCCGGAGCAGGGAGCCGGTGCTGACTGGGGCAGCGAGGCGCGAGCGGAGCGGCGGGATGCGGCGGTGCCGGGACGCAGGGCTGGCGGGACTGGCCGCGGTGCTCCTGGGTGCGCGGGGCTGGCGGGGCTGGGTGGGGGACGGGGCTGAGCCTGCGGTGTCTCCTGCCGGTCCCTCGATGCTGTCGTCCGATCTGGCTTCCTCATGGATCTCTGGCTCCGAACCTGCCTCCCGTCCATCCCCCATTTTCTGATAAAACTCATCGCTCCGTTCTTGGTCCAACCCTGCCTGTTTCTTTACTCTGTGGATACCTATATCAATCATGCAGCCATTCCTTACTACTTTATTTCTCACTCCTTTGTGTTCCCTTTTTTTCCTCAGTGTTACCACCCATCATTCATGCATCGACTATTAATGGACACTTCCATTACTGCACATACTGACAACTTCTGGAAATTTTTCTCCTTGTGATCTCTGTATGTTCCTCACTGCTTCTGCGGGATTTCTGGGAACCAGCGGGCAGGGCTGTGCAGTTTATCAGGTATATTTCTTCTTTTTCTCCCCGGCAGTGGCTTCAGGAAGAGCCCAAGTGCAGCAGGAGCCGTCGGCAGAGACCTCCGAGGGCACTAAAATCAGCATCAACTGCTCACACCCCAACATACAATCATACGATTTCATCTTTTGGTACCGTCTTCTCCCGGGCCGAGGTCCCGAACTCCTCGTGAACGCCCATAAAGGAATCAAAGCTCTGTCGGACCCGCCGGGGCGGCTGTCGGTGGCGGCAGACCGCCGGTCCAGCACCCTGTGGCTCGAACGGCCCCGGCGCGGGGACGCGGCGGTGTATTACTGCGCCGTGGGAGACACGGAGAGAGAAGCCGGGGCTGCGGCCGAACACGAACCGCCGCGGGCGGGGCCGGGTGGGTGTGGCGGGGGCGGAGGGACATTCCCAGCCGGGCCCGCCAGGGGGCGCTGCCGCTCCACCCGCCGGGGCCGCTTTTCCTTGTCTCTGTTCCTGCCACTGACCATCCCTGTCCTGCACACTCCCCAAATAATTTTCACTGCATCCCCTCAGAAGTCTGATTCCCTGTAGTCAGAAACGTCCCTCAGTTTATATGACTATCACGGAGGCACCTCAAAGACAGTTTTAGGTGGATAAGTTCCAAAACAGTCTTTATTCTAGCTGGAAAAGTGTAGCCAATAAACCGACTAGGAACAGGGTTAATACACTTAGTACTCCGACAACATAAAATACAGTTTTTGCTATCAGTTGAGGAGCTTATTAGGGTATAACAACATAAGAATAATGAGGATCCACAACGCACATGCACACACACTCACAAGAAACAAAATGAGAGCCCTCTGACTCCAGAGTATCCACAAGAAATAATCACTTGCCTGGGTTAGACGAGGGTTTACACTTCCCTGGTTAGGCAAGGACTCACACTTGCCTGGGTTAGGTAAGCGCTCATTCAAGGATATATCCAGTAAATATCATTTCACCCAAACGAGGAGGTGAGGTGCTCTCAATCCCAGATAACCTCCTTAGACGACGTACCAGTCTAAGGGGAGGGCTCCAGTTCACAGACCTGCTGCTCCAAGAAGAACACTCCAACGGGGCCTTCGGTGGGGAACTGGTCAAATATGGGTGTGGGCATTAGAATGTAGACCAGAAGCTTCACAGCTACTTTGGGCACCTCCTTTGTTAAGAACCCAGTCAATTGACCAAGGGTCCCACCCCTCCTGCCCCACCAGCTGGTAGAGGTGAAGTCACCCTGTCCCAGGCTAGGGGAGGATGGGACTATCAGCACATTGGTACCACCCTAGGTGTGTATGTGGGTCAGGGAAAGCAGAGCACAAAAGGTGCTGAAGAGCCATCAGCTGCCACTTTGAAGGCTCCAGATCTCAGGGGGATGTGCAACTCCCACAATTACGATCACCTCACCCTTACGGGAGGTGTCATCCCCACACAAGGGGATGATTGCAATACCCTAAGGGTTAGTGAGAAGATCATGATAAACAGGCTTGTGCTGGATGTCTTCCTGCCAAATAGAAGCCGTGTGTCTGACTCTGGGTAGGAGTGTTTGCAGCTGGTGCTGTTCCCAGACATTTTGCCTTGAGGTGACTCATCCATGGCCTTGGAGGAGGGGCCAGTAAACCCCTATTGGGAGAGGGACTCATGCTGACTCCTGCTTCCAGGTACCTTGGTCTGTGCCTCGTTCTGCCTCCTACTGAGGGACAAGGAGGACATAGGTGGTCTTTCTCCCCCTTAATATATTGAAAAACCACACAGAAGTCTCTCTGCAGCCTTCTCTTCAGCTTTTCTCCATCAGACAGCTGTTCCAGTACTTGAATTGTTTTTGTGGCCAACCCTTGGAGGGCCTACTCTAACAGGTCCATGTCTTTCTTTATTGGGAAGCTCAGAACTGGTCAAAGTCCTCCAGGTAGGATGTCACGAGAGCCAAGTACAGGGGAGAATCACTTCCCTTCACCTGCTGGCTGCACTTCTTTTGATACAGCCAAGGATATATAATTGGCTTTCTGGGCGGCAAGCACACATTGCTGGCTTATGTCCAAGTTGTCAACCACCAGTGTCACCAAGTCCTTCTCCAGAAGGTTGCTCTCAATCCCTTCATTGCCCAATCTGTATTGATACTGGGAATTGCCCTGAACCAGGTGCAGGACCTTGTGCTTGGCCCTGTTGAACCTCATGGGCCTGCTTAAGCTCTCTTTTTCTTGATCTTGTGATCCCTTCCTGGAACATCACCCCAGGCCCTTTGCTCATCAGCTGTGTTCATGAATCCCTCACTAGGGCTGCTGGATACTCTCTCCCTCCCACATCATTCCTAGTATAAAGGCCTCCTTATCAGGTCAGCCATCCTAATGACAAAGGCAACTTTGCCTCACTTGGTGAGGTGGATCCCACCTCTCCTGAGCAGATGCTGCTCTGCAAATAGGTCTTTCTAAGTATGGTAGTAACAGGAGGAATTCTAAGGAAAACATTGGACTGAACCTTATTGAAGATAGCCACCTAACTTACAGGGATGAAGTAAAAGTGGAGGCATTCAATGCTTTTTTTGCCTCTGTCTTTCGTACTATATGGTGCCCATGCTCATCAAGTAATGGGCCAATGTTATTTCTTGTTTGCCTTTTGCCATTAACATATTTTTTAAAAACCCTTTTTATTGCCCCTCACAGTACTGGCCAGCTTCAATTCTAATCGAGCTTTGGCCACACAATTTTCCTCCCTATAGTGCTGAGCAGGATCTCTCTAGTCCTCCCATGACTCCTGATCTTGCTTCCACTGACCATATGCTTTCTTATTTCATGTTAGCTCAAGAAGAAGATCTCTGTTCAGCCAAGCTGACTTTTTGCCTCATCTGCTACATTTTCATCATTAGGGGATTGCCTGGTCCCACGCTTTCAGGAGGTGGCACTTAAAAAGTGGCCAACACTGATGGACACCAGCACCTTCAGAAGCTTCTTCCCAGGGGATCTAAGTAGTTCTCCTGCTGCCTATTATGCCTAAGAATACCCTGTGGTGTTTGAGCTCTGGGAGGCTGCTGTATCGGGAAGTGCTCTGGAATGATCCCTTTGTCAAAGTTGTCAAGGAATTAAGTTTTTCTCTTCTGCTCATTGACAGGACTTTTTCATAAAATTATATGGTGGATTATATGGAAAAAATGTTACTGGTTCCTGCAAATCAACTGGAGCAGCTGTGGGTGCTGTCATTACCCAGGGGAGACATGAGGGCTGATACAGTTCTCTCTTTGGAAGCTGAAATGAGGGCCAATCTCCACAAACCAGGATTGGTGGCACACAAGAAAGCAAAGGGGTGTATGGCTGCTCTTCAAAAGTTCTTATCCCATGAGGAGCAGAGTGATCAGAAAAGGGGAAAAATAATTCCTGCTTTTCCAGAAGAAAACAAGAGATAGGTGGAAAAGCCCTTGGAGATTCCTGAAGGTTCCAGCCCTGTTTTCCAGGAAGCACCTGATAATGTGCATCCATGATATTAGATGACTGCACAAGTGCTCTGAGGTAAACTAGGGCAGCACAAGCATATTTCTTCTTGGAAGAAACAGGGAAGTTTTGAATTCAAAGGAGATGGTACTAAAAGGTCCTGCCTGCCTGATTTAGTCCAGTGTCCTCCAACCTTGTGGCCCATCTGAGAAGACCTAAAGGCTGGAATGTTTTTGTGAAAGCCATGTCTGTGATGAGTGTCCTGTCTTTTTTCATGGGTCATACCAAGCCCAGGGTCTCTAGAGAAAACTAAAAGTAACTGAGGAGGGCTGAGGAGCAGCACACACACCACCTAATGAGAAGATACATAAAACCCAGTGACACACAGAATCACAGAATGTTAGGGATTGGAAGGGAGCTCAAAAGATCATCTAGTCCAATCCACACTGTGAAGTTTACTGTTGAAACAAAAATATTCATAGGATCATGGAATCATAGGATGGTTTTGGTTTGAAGGGACCTTTAAAAGGTCATTTAGACCAACCCTCCCTGCCATGGAGGATTTATATTCAGAAAATAATTAAACTTTACTGTCTGTACTGTACACTAAAATAAAATAAAAAAAACAACACTTTTGGTGTGGGGTGGGCTGGGCTGAGGTTAAAGAGCACACACTCAACCTTGGAGATGGCTTGTAAATTTTATTAACAGAACATATTGACGAAAATTGCTGCAAGACGTGCTGGTCTGGGTCTTCTGAAACATATTTTGAAAGGCTCTGGCTGTGAAGAAATCTCCATCTTCATATTTTACAAAGCAAATCAGTCTCTAATAATTTTGTACTAGGTTGTTAGAATACAGTTCTGAAATCTGTTATGGTTATGTGGATGCATATTCTCAACCATGCCCATTTGTCTTGGGGAAACATGGGCTTGAAAGAGCCAGTCGCTTTGTTAAGCACCTGGAAGTGTTTCTTTGATGTAGTGCTCCACTGAGAAAAAAAAAAAAAAAACAAAACAAACAGGAGAGATGGTCCATCTCAGACCTCTGTCTTTCACGTGAGACTATCTAGGAGCCTGGCCAGGCCAGGAGGACAACAGTATACCAAGCAAGAAACAGGCATAGATATGGCAGGGCTGGAGAGGCCTGCACTAGCCCTGAGCTCTCATAGACACCCAGGGCCAGGGGCCAAGCCAGAGCTGGGAATCATAGTTGCACTGTGTCTGGGTGGGCTTGGTCTTGAAGATCATTGTCCCTGTGTTACCACCTGACCCAGCACTGAGACCTACAGAACCTGGCGGGGGAGAGGTGTCCCCAGTCCTCACCCTCCAGCATCTGGACTTGTGCAACTCTGTAATAAACAATATCTCATCTCTGTGTGTAAAATCTGGCTCAACTGTGCCCTGGAAAAGAACCTTTGTATTGGGAAAACATTTGCAACACATGTTCTGCTGAAGGGTGATACAGCTGCATGGGGACGCTGTCTCTGCTGTCTATGCACAGACGTGCTGGTCATGGCCCCTGATTGGGTGATGGGTGGAAGAGGCACACCGAGTATAGACAGTGGGCCATCCCCAGGCTATTTACCCTTTCCCAATTCCAGCCACCCTTTGCAAATCTCTTCTTCTGAGCCACCGTGCCCACCACAGCTGTGCCCAAAGCAAGAGGAATGCTCTTCCCCAAGAGTCTCTGGGACTGCTGACTTCCCTGGGGCCTCCCACATGCCCACACATCCTCTCTAGAGGACAGCAGTTGTCAGCATTCCTATTCACATGACATTCTCCAGTGTCAATGGGGTATTTCTTAGCAGAATTGCAACAAGGCAAGGACTGGTGGCCATTGGCTGTGCAGTAACCAGGGTTGTCTTCCTCACTTTCAAGAGGCAGTGCCAGGAAGAGGAGCCACTGTGATGTGTCCCACTTTCCAGTGCTTCTAGGAGTGACAAATTAGGTATGCTTCCACCCAGTCCATAGAATCATAGAATGTCCTGTGTTGGAAGGGACCCTCAAGGATCATCGAGTACAACTCCTGTCCCCGCATATGACAACCCCATAGTTCTCACCATGAGTGTGAGGGTGTTGTCCAGTCGCCTCTTGAACACTGTCAGGCTTTTGGCCGTGACACCTCCCTGGGGAACCTGTTCCAGAGCTCCACCACTCCCTGCGTGAAGAACCTTTTCCTAATATCTGGCCTAAACCTCCTCTGGCACATCTTCTTGCCATTCCCTTGAGTTCTGTCATTGGCCACCAGAGAGAAGAGATCAGTGTCGGCCCCTTGTGTTCCCCTTGTGAGGAAGCTGTAGACCATGATGAGGTCTACCCTCAGTGTCTTCTTCTCCAGACTCAACAGACATAGAGACTTTAGCCACTCCTCTTACAGCTTCCACTCAAAACCCTTCAGCAACTTCAAGGCCCTCCTCTGGACACTCTCCTGAAGCTTTATATCCTTTTTAGATTGTGGCTCCCAGACCTGCACACGGTATTTCCACAAAGCAATGGCTTTCTCCCTCAGCAGGCAGTATGTAGGTGGAAAGACAACCTATGAGACACAGGCAGGCTTGCAGAATTCTTTAATGAGTCTAAAGAGGGAAATAAGGTCACTCCAGCTGGAGGCCCCAGTATGGCAAGGAGCAGGAGCAGCCAAGAATCTGTTCTCCTTTTCCTGTCCAGCTGTCCCAAAAGAGGAGACAGCTTAGCAGCTCGCTCCAGGTTGGATTCTGGGGTCCTCATAGCAGGATTTGAGGGGAGCACAAAACAAAGAGAAAAAAAGGGTGAGTGGAAGAGAGGAAAAGTACACATTTTCCATGTGTTCAGAAAGGCACCTTTCAGCCTGCCCTTGAAGGACAAGCTAGAGATGACCTGAAAACAACATCTGGAAACAATGGCATGAAGTTTGATTGTCTGTCCGGCACCATGATCTGAGTTCCAAGGGATCCATAGCCGAGGCTGTTGCCAACATCTTCAGCACGGGGGGCATCTGCTGCAGCTGGAAATGCAGGAGAGGTCACAGCAGCCAGAGTTGATGGGCACTCCATCACAGCTGAGGATTCTGCCAACAGCAGCAGAGGTGGAGGAGCCCACAACGGTGTTCTGTGGGAAGGAGCTGAGGATGGGGCCAGGCAGGGTCACCACCACAGGGGCGGGCTGGATGATGATGGTGGAGCTCTGGCACTGCCTGACACAGGGTTCAGTGCAGCTGTTGGCCAGTGGGGTGGGGCCACAGGGCTGGCAGGACTGGCACTGGTCATAGCAGGACATGTCTTGAGTCTGGAGCTGCACGTGGAGAGGGGGCAGGGAGGAAGCAAAATGTGAGAATGAGTGAGGAGCAGCCCAGCCCCACACTATGGGGGAGCCAAAGAACATGAAGGGACAGGAGGCGGAGGCTGTGAAAAGACTTATGAGGCCTTCTTAGCTTAGTTGTGCCAGGTCCAAAAGGAATCATCAACTCCCATGCAGCTACTGGTTAGTCCCTGAGTCCAGAAGCCACCTCACTACAGTCCCAGCCTCCCTCCATGTCTAGCCTTCTCCCCAGCTCCTTCTCTCATAACAAGCTGCCCCGTGATCTGACACAGAACAAAGCTGGTGTCAGCTAAGAGGTCCCTTGAGGTGAGACCTCCTTTTAGAGAAAGCAGAGAAAGAGAAGAGGCTTCAGACTCACCTGACTCCCAAGGAGAAGGAGGCAAGAGAAGCGGATGAGAGAGTGAGGAGTTGGGCTGGCTTTTATCATGCACCCTTACTGCCCCAGGCTGACAGAGGCATCCCTTGCAGAGGTGATTAATCACTGACAAGCTCATCCTGAATGCAAAACATCCCAGCTAATGCTATGGGCTGTGTTTTGTCTTCTTCAGCTCCTGTCTTTCCATTTCCTGCTGTATGCCAAGCACATTCCCTAGTGAAGGCATCTTTTGTGTGACCGGATGAGAGGCTCATGCATTTCCCGTGCAAAACACATCATTGTGGGCAGAGGACTCAGCTCCCATGATGGAAGAGTCTAGTAACGGGCACCTGACATACACTCAACAGGCAACACACATACATGCACACACATATCTAGACCTGTAGTCATCTAGAGTTAATTGAGAAGCCTCAGGACACCCAATGTGGGGCTGTCTACGCTGTGCACAGTCACCACACAGATGTTGGAATTGGGAGACTCACCTTCTGCAAGTCCCGTTTCCAGGGGTTCAGTGTGGTTGAGGGAAGACTGGCCTGAGCCCTTTCACCCTCTCAAAAGTCCTTTTCCTTCTGTCTGGCTGTTTCTGAGTACTGTGGACATGGATATGGGCTGTAACCATGGGATGGAACTGCTTGTAGGCTCTGGTAGGACAGCCTGTGGGTTCATTTCTCATCATATGATGAAGCAAGCCATGCCAACAGCAGGTCTGCAGGGTAAACCACGACCTTATGCCAGCTAGAGGGAAACTACAATCGATAATTGCAGGATCTGGGTCTCCAGAAAGATTATTTATTCCATTTACAGTGCACGACTGCTTTGGGATGGGATATGTCCTGTATGTGAGCTGATGTCTCTTCTCAGACTGTGGAAAAAGTCTGTAGAGTCTATTAAGAGTGAGTTCAGAGGAGGCCGCGAAAATGACCAGGGGCTTGGAACACCTCTCCTATGAAGAAAGTCTGAGAGAGGTGGAGTTGTTCAGCCTGAAGTGGAGAAAGCTCTGGGGAGATGTAATATCACCCATTCAGTACCTAAAGGAGGCTTATACGTAAGACAAAGAAATATATTTTACGAGGTCCTGTAATGAAAGAACGAGAAGCTATGGTCGTGTCCTGGTTTTGTTAAAAAACAAGTTTCTCTTTTAGTGAATTTGCCTGTCAGTTAAAGCTTCATATTAGCTGCATTTTCCTGGAGAACCAGATACATGTTTTGGCAAACATAGCAATGGAATGCAAACATTGATAACCACAGATTCACATCTTGCGAGAGGGGCAACGAGAAACAGGTGACCAAAAAACTGACCAACTGAGTATAACATCCCATTCACGTGAATACTTCATATAAAAGTGGGAGATCACGAGGATCTCGTCCCTTTCTTCCCTTTTCCTTATGGCCGACATTAGGAGAGGACCTTGCTAGTCATCCCTGTGAACTGAGGCCTAGTGAGAGACAGAATCCAGCTCCGGTTGGCTACAGAGTCCAGTCCAGGACTTCAGGTGCCAGCTCTGCAGTTGCTGGGACTTTCAAGATTGGTTTTGTATATTTTGTATTATTTTCTCTATTCTTATTAGTAGTATTAGTAAAACATTTTTGATTTTTCCAACTCTCTTCTCTCTGTCCTTCTTTCCCTCCCAGTCGCCTGTCCTGAGTGGGAAGGGGGAGAGGGAGGGGCAAGAGAAGGGGGAAAGGGGGGAGAGGGGGTTAACAATGCATCTGCCATGGTTTTATTGTCACCCCGCAATCAAAACCCTCAACAGGTTGTAAGCTGTAAAAAGTAGGTTTAGATTGGACGTAAAGATGACAATTTTTCCAATGAGGGTGGTGAGACACTGGAAGAGGTTGCCCAGAGATGTTGTAGATGCCCCATCACTGGAAGTGTTCCAGGTCGGGTTAGATGGGGCTTTAAGCAACCTGATCCAATGAGAGATGTCTCTGGCCATGGCAGTGGAATTGGACCAGATGGTCTTTCAATGTCCATTCCAATGCAAATGGTTCTATGATTCTATGAATTATGCTGGCAACAAAGGTTGGTCTGTGAGGCCCTTCCCTCCAGGCCACTGAGTCTGGGCTGAAAGAGCCTCCACATAAGGATGTCTCCGGAATCTGAGTTGGTCCTGCAAGGCTAGAAGGATATGTCCCCTGAAGGGATCGTGATCCATTTTGCTCATAACCCCTTGATTACTTGTATTTACTGAGACACAAAGCAAGGCACAGAAGTCAGAAGGGAACCCTTCTCCCTTAAGAGCTAATTTGGGCAGCCTGCATGGCAGCAGTGGGATGTGGAATGGTGAGGCAAGAGAGTCTTTGCAAACACCCACTAAACTAGGGAGAAGGAGATGAAAGTAGGTCTGGAGGGGAACATCTACCAGAGACTAAAGAAGATGTCAGAAGCAGTATAAGTGGTATGCAGGGGGGACAGCATGTTAGGGGAGGCTCTCACACTTCCCCTGTGACCCAGTGCAATGACAACATTGGAGTTCTGGCACTGCCTGACACAAGACTTTTGCGGTTGTTGGCCAGTGGGGTTGGGCTGCACGTCTGACAGGGCAGGCACTGGTCATAGCAAGATATTTCTTGAGACCAGAAATGCACCTGGGGGAGAATCAGGGGGCAATGGGTGAGGTGAGGAGCAACCTGGTTTTCCTGTCACAAAGAGCCAAGACTAATTCTGAGTGGGGAGCTGGAATCTGTGCCCAGAGCCTCATCCTCTTCCTTGCACAAGGGTCAGCCAGGCACAGGGAGGATCTCTCCAAATGAAAAAAGCATCTTCCCCTCAACCATATACTCTCTAAGGAGACCTTCTCCCTGCTTCCTTCTCTGATGGCAAGAAACTCCAGGGGCAAGTAGAGGACAAAGCCAATATGAGATGAGCTTTCCATCGAGGAGAGATCGCACTTTGAAAGAGGAGAAGAGGCTTCAGATTCAGCTGGTGTCCAAGTAGAAGGAGGCAAGAGAAGTGGATGAGGAAGCAGGAACTTGGCTTTGATTTATAACACTGCCTCCTTTTCATTTCCAGGCATGTGCCACGTCTGTTCCTCAATAAAAACTTCTTCTGATCCCTGGGATGAAAGGCCCCAGGATTTCTAAGTCAGGAACGAGCAGTGCAGGCAGAAGATTCAGTTGAAGTGCTGGATGCATTCAGAGCACGCAAATTGAGTCAGCATGGGTCATTCTGTTAGGGCTGTTTGTGGTGTCACTCTCAGGAAGAAGTTCCAACTGTTTGCAGCTGGAAGCCCAAGGGTTACCATGTATGAGGACGTGCCACATCCATCTCTTTCCTTCATTCTTGAGCTCTACCTCAATGGTTACTTCTTGTTTCCTCCCCAGGTGTGTGCATTGTGCTACTGGTTTTGACCCCATCATGCCTAACACTCTTAGGAAAAAATAATTTCCGTGTTTCTCTCTATGCAGTCTGTGAGTACAGAATCAATGCCATGGGATTTCCTGGGACCTTGTCCTTCCCCAAAATGCTCTAACCCTGCTGCAATTTTCCCCAGGTGTCCTCAGCAGATTCCACGGTTTCTTGTGTTCGTATGTGTGTTCTTGTCATGTGTGCTGTTGTGAGCAGCTGTGTTTGTGTGAATTCACGTGAGAGCACTA
Source organism: Streptopelia decaocto (assembly GCF_964273445.1). NCBI lineage: Eukaryota > Metazoa > Chordata > Aves > Columbiformes > Columbidae > Streptopelia > Streptopelia decaocto. The sequence continues at coordinate 1,442,324 of NC_138677.1, read as the reverse complement.
ATTTGTGCATGATTATATGCTGATGTGCATGAGCTGGTGTGTGAGTGTCCTCGAGTGTCACTAATCACAAGGGAATGTGCTGCTGGCAACCGAGAAACTCTCCACTGCTCTCTCCATGAGCACCAGAGAACAGCAGGTTCCCAGGGTCCGAAGGAGCCTGAGTGCAGCTGAGTGGTTGCGGCACCAGCCTGCTGGAGATCTGTCCAGGGAAGAGGCAATGAAATGCAGCCCCTGTCTCCTGAGCCCTCTTTTTTCTACCTGTCCAATGTTCTCATTCCTTTGCTGCTGATTTCAGATCCCAACAAGGTTGGTTTCACTCCAGCTTGAATCCTTATTTTAATGCATTGTGACAATATTGGGAGTGTCTCAGCATGGCTGGCAGCCCCTCCTCCCCATTTTTGCAGGCCACGACACAGCTGCTCTCCCCAGTGCAAGAGAGTTCAGAAGGATGGGTTTTGCTTTATGGGTAAGACGAAAGTCTGAGGGATCCTGCTGACCATGGGCTGGCCAACACTGAGTGGATCTACTTTCAATACCATATCAATGGTGTCTGGGTGCGGCAGAGCCCCCTCTCCTCTCTAAGCCCAGGACAAATGTCCTTGTGAGCCCATTGACCAGGTGTTGTGTCAGGCAGGGGCTGAGCCCTCACCTTGAACAGGTATTGAGTGGAAGGAACATGGAGCCCGATGTTGCTGTGCTCCGAGTGAAAGAACTTGCACAGGAAAGTCAAACCAATGAGGTCAGCACATGTGGCAAGTTTAGAAATGACACTCAACTGCAGGGAACAGGCAGTACAGGGAACTCTGTTAGGCAAATTGTTACCAGCAAGTCCAGGAACTGCATGTTCAAGGGAAAAAGATGGACTACACTGTGGAAGTCCTCTGCAACAGAAGTACAAGCAGTGCTCTGGAACATGGGGAGACCTACTTAAGCAGCAGGCTAAAAGAAACAAATGAGAATAGGAAAGGATTTCTCTGAGACCTTCTGTAGTCTTCATCCTGGAGCAGCCAGGTGATCAGTGGCTGCTGTTTCCAGCCCCTGAGAACCGGCACAGCTGTGGGAAGCTGGTCCATCTCCTGCGTCAGGGCATTGCAGCTGCCCAAGGCTGCACCTGGTGCTGTGCGGGCTTCTCCATGCTAGAGAAGGGGCAGAGTCCATTTTCCAGGAGCTAAAGTTGTGGTGTGCAGAGCCCCGGAGCCCTGTGAGCCCGGGCGACACCCCAAGCGGCGCCGGCGCAGGACTCAGCCCCGGGGCGGAGCTGTTAGAAGAGAGAGGAGAGAATAGGGGAGAGGGAGAGGAAGAGAGGAGGAGGAGCAGGCAGCGCGGCCGGAGCAGAGAGCCGGGGCTGGCAGGGGCAGCGAGGCGCGGGCGGCGGAGCAGCGGCATGCGGCGGTGCCGGGGCGCAGGGCTCGCGGGCCTGGCCGCGGTGCTGCTGGGTGCGCAGGGCTGGCGGGGCTACGTGGGGGACGGAGCTGCGTGGGGACTGTGCTGGGTCTGGGGTCGACCAGCAGTTCCCTCGATGCTGTCGACTCCTCTGGCTTCCTTTTGGATCTCTGCCCCGAATCAACCCCCGCTTCATCCGATATTTCCTCTAGAAAACTCATCGCTCTATTCTTTGTCCAGTCCTCCCTGTTTCCTTTCTTGCCTCTGTGTCTCTCCCTAGAACTCACGCAGTCATTCCTTCCCCTTGTCACTTTCTGGTTATTAGTCTTTTATCCCCCTTACTTTCTTAAGTGATTCCACCCTTCCACCTTTCGTTCATGCATTCATCTCTCCACCAAATGTTATGGACACTACCCTTACTCGTGTGTGCACATCTTCTAGAAACCCGTCCCATCATCTCTTTTAGTTTCTGCTGGATTGTTTCCAGGAAGTAGCAGGCAGGGCTTTGGGGATTTGAGGAGTTTTGAAGTTCTGAGGATTTTTTCTTCTTTCTCTCCCCGGCAGTGACTACGGGAAGAGCCCAGGTGCAGCAGGAGCCGTCGGCAGAGACCTCCGAGGGCACCGGCATCAGCATCAACTGCTCACACCCCAACATACAGACCAGTGATTACATCTTCTGGTACCGTCAGCTCCCGGGCCGAGGCCCCGCATTCCTCACACTCGCTCACAAAGGCTTCAAAGCGCTGTCGGAGCCGCCGGGTTGGCTGTCGGTGGCGGCAGACCGCCGGTCCAGCGCCCTGCGGCTCGAACGACCCCGGCGCGGGGACGCGGCGGTGTATTACTGCGCCGTGGGAGACACGGAGAGAGGAGCCGGGGCTGCGGCCGGACACGAACCGCCGCGGGCGGAGCCGGGCGGGTGTGGCTGTGGAGGGGAGAACCCACGGCCGGGCCCGCCAGGGGGCGCTGCCGCTCTGCCCGCCTCGCCCCTCCCGGCCCCGGGGAGGTTTCCCCGCCTGATCGGCAGCGGGATCGCATCGGCACTAGCTGCACTTCCTCCGGGATGCCTGCAGAAATAACGGCCGCGGTATCATAACCGTGTGAAGGTAGCACAATCCATTGTCCCATAATTCGATATTTGCATGAATGGCTAAATGAGCTCTTCACTGTCTCTTAGAGATCATCAGTGAAATTGTTCTTGTGCAAAAGCAGGAATAAACACATAAGATGACAAGGCCTCGTGGAACTTAAAAACCAGCTGCCAACACACAATGAAGTTAATCCTACCAGGCTCACTGCCCATCTAATCACTGACCCACATTTTTTGTTTGGGACGACTTTGGAAAAAAACAGACCTTCCAAAAGTAAGAGCACACCTCTTAACCAAGAGCAACCCCCTCAGTGTTCTAATAGCATCCAGACACAAAATAATCGATCAATAGACTAAGCTTCCCCAGGGAGAACAATGCAATCCTCTCCAAGAGCCCATATCGATGAGGGGGTTTGCAACATCAGTTATGGATCAGGACATCATAATGGTGCAGCTGTTATTAAGGTTTCATGAAAGCACTGGAACTGTGAGGCCAATACTACAAGCATGCCTCCTCTCTAAGTAACAACTTCAACCAAATTACTAAAAGACCACCCACAACCACCCTTGTCCTAGAAAAGGACCGATAGTGTGGCATAGTTTGGTAAATCCTCTCCCCCACTTTTCTCATTTACCTGCGACTCAATGTCCTGCCCTAGCAATACAACAACAATAGCCACTTACTCACTGATCCCCACCCCCCAAACAGGGGAGAAAATCAAAAGGGAAAGGATAAACTTGGACTGAGATAAACACAGCTTGTATGAAATAACACAATAATAATACACTACCAAAAAAAAAAAAAATATATATATATATAATAGAAATAGAGAACAAAATAAAAGATAATGCAATTCCTCACAAATTCCGTCCACACCAAGCAACCACTCCCAGAAAACAGCACCTGGTCCCAAAGACAATCCCAGAGAGACAAAAGAGGGGGAAAAAAAGGACAAAAACATCCAGAGGCCTCTGCAAATGTGCACGATGGCATACGGCCAAACTAACAAAACTAAGGAACAGAACACTTCCAGCTCTGACAAAAAGAGCAAAGCAAGAAGAACGCGAGAGAGACCAGAATAACCCAACTCCCCTTAAATATAAAGCATGACACTAATGGGATGAAACACTCTTATTGTTCAGTCTGGATGTCAGTTAAGGTCTGCCCCATTGATGGGGCAGACCTTTTCTCAATGCCCCACACATGTGGGCAGAGCTCAGAACGTCCTTGACTCTCAGACAAGAACAATTAAAAACATAGAGTCTGTCCCGGAGTGTTATTCCTCATTCTCAAACTAAGTCCAAATAACGACCATGCTGGTTATGAAAAAGAAAGGTTTCTAACGGCATTAAGAAAATTAACTCACTTTCAGTCAAACCAGCACATACCCTTCTCCTTTGGCAGTTCGGGGAGTGTCCACAGAGGGAATGACCACATGGAGACCAGGCTTGAATGCAGCAGAACTTTAATGGGTCAAAAGAGGCAAACAAAGTCACTCCAAGTGGAGGACAGCAGTGCAGGAATCCCCAAAGGAACCCAAAAGTCTGTGGTTGTGAAGAAGTTTGTGCATGACGTTCATCTGCCTGCTCAACAGAGGGAGATGAGACAGATGATTCCCACCAGAATGGCCCTGGGAGAGACTCGTTGCCAAGGGGAACCAAAACAATCAAAGAAAAAAGGAAAGAAATGCAAAGCCATCCAGCTATACTGAAAACGTAACCAAAATCTAGATCCTTTGCCCAACACCATGTTTTGAGTTCCTCAAGGTGTCTCCCTGGGGCTTTGCTGGCAAATTTATTAGTGCAGGTACCTTCTGCCAAAGTAGCGGCTGGAAATGCCAGAGAGGTCACAGCAGCCAGAGCTGATGGGCACTCCATCACAGCTGAGGATTCTGCCAACAGCAGCAGAGGTGGAGGAGCCCACAACAGTGTTCTGTGGGAAGGAGCTGAGGATGGGGCCAGGCAGGGTCACCACCACAGCAGGAGGCTCAATGATGATGGTAGAGTCCTGGCACTGCCTGACACAGGGCTCATTGCAGCTGTTGGCCAGTGGGGTTGGGCCGCAGGGCTGGCAGGGCAGGCACTGGTTGTAGCAGGACATGTCTTGAGGGTGGAGATGAAGCTGGGACAGAGGGCAGGGAGAAAGCAGAGCATAAAAATGTGTGAGAAGCAGCCTGGTTACCCGTTGGCAAAGAAGCCGAGGCCACTTCTGAGTGGGGAGCTGGCAGATGTGCCAGGAGACACAAAATCTGCATTGCCCTACAGGCAGCAGGCTCGCACAAGGAGTCCCTCTCCTAGTGTGTAAACCAAAAGACCCCTCTGCCATGTCCCAGCCTCAGTCTTAGCAGATTTTCTGCCTGTTTCCCTCTCCAATGACAAGAAGATGCAAACCCAAGGACAGGACATAGCCAATATGAACAGAGATGTCCATCAATGAGAGATGTAAGGTCTACACAGGACGAAAAGAGGTTTCAGACTCACCTGGTTCCCAGTCAGAAGGAGGTAAGAGAAGTGGATGAGAAAGCAGAGACTTAGGCTGTCTTTTATACCTGCCCTTCACTGCTGCAGGACCAGAGGCACCCTTGGCAGAGGTAACCATTTTCTGACAAGCTCATCTTGAATGCAAACCATCACAGCTAATGAGATGGGCTGCGCTTTACTTTCCAACACTGCTGCCTTTTCATTTCCAGGTTTGTGCCATGCCCGTTCCCCAGTGAAGGTTTCCTCTGATCCCTGGGATGAAAGGCCCCAGGATTTCTAGGGCACGAATGCAACAGTACAGGCAGAAGTCTCAGCTCAAGTGCTGGATGGGTCTAGATGGGCAAAAGATGATATTCTGGGAAACTCTGTTGGGGCTTGTTTAAGAGCCGTTCTCAGGAAGATGGTTGCATTGTCCTTAGCTGGATGCTTGTGGATTTCCATGCATCAGGACGAGTGAAGTCCTCATCTTTCCTAGCCTCCTCAGCTCACCCTTATGGCCCCTTGTTTGTTCCTTCTCAGGTGCGTGTGTTGTGCTGCTTGGTTTTGACCCCATCTTGCCTAACACTGCCCAGTCCCTTGGGTCCTGAACAGTGTTCATGAACTTGTCCAGCACCATGGATCATGGTGTTGCTATGCGTGTTCTTTTCCTCTGTGTACTTGTACGCAGACAGGTTTGTGCAGATGTGTGGGAGCACAAATTTGCCTGTAATTGCAAACTAGCATGGATGAGGCTGTGTGTCTGTGTCTTTGTATGTTACGCATTATGAGGGAATGTGCTTGTCATGGCAGAGACGCTCCTCACTGTTATCTCAATGAGCACAGAGCAGCAGGGTCCCAGGGTCAGAAGGTGCCTGAGTGCAGCTGAGTGCTGATGGCACCAGCCTGTTAGAGATCTGTCTAGGAAAGAGGCCCTGAAATGCAGCCCCTGCCTCCTGAGTCCTCTTTTTCCAGGCACCACAAATCCTGCACTCTGATGTCACCTGTTTCAGGACACAACAAGGATGGTTTCAATCCAGTTTGAATCCTTGATTTAATTTAGTGTAACATCGGGAGTGTCTTGGTGTGGCTGGAAGTCTCCCCTTCCTGCATCTCCAGGTCAGGACAGAGCTGGTCTCCCCAGCTCTAGAGCATTCAAAAGGATGGGGTTTTCTTTATAGGCAAGGAGAATCAACCATGTGCTGGCTACCCCTAGGTGGATGTGCTTCCAATTTACTGTTGAAGGTTTCTGAGATGCAACACAGATCACACTGGATTTGGGAACACATCCCCAAAATCCAGCCACTATCCCTCTCTCTGACAAGGTTTTTGCTCAGTGGATACCTTTTCTAAGCCTCGTCTCCTGAATGTCATTTGGAGCTCAGATCCAATCTGCAGGTAGTGCAGTTGAGGGCTTTCCCCCTTCCCTTTAGTGACATCAGTGAGATGAGCTCAGCCAGGGCTGATTCCCCTCCCCAAGAAGTTGCTTTGAGCTCTAGTGCATCTGAGGTCAACCAACGTCATTGTTTTCTCGTGAGGTAATAGGCACTGTGAACATGGGAAGGGCAGGGGATGTGTGCACCTAGAGCTTAGCAAGCCCTTTGACTGCATGTCTTGTACTTCCTTCATAGCTAAATATGAGATGACTGGGATCAGTAAGTGGATGACAAGTTGAGTGGAAACTCTGCTGGACTACGAGGCTCAGAGAGTTGTGATCTTGCTGCAAAGCCCAACTGACTGACACACATTAGTGGTGTCTGGTAGTAAGGATCAGTAGTAGGACCAATACTGTTTAATATTTTAATGAACACCATGAGGTGTGAGAAGTAAGGAACACTGTTATCTGTGGAAAACAATGAGCAAGGGGAATGGGCTGTAATTATCAGAAATGGCACCTGTTCAAAGGACCAGCACAGGTTAGATGTATTGCCAGACTATAACCTCATGAATGTCAAAAAGTGGAAGGGCAAGGTTTTGCATATGAGAGGAAAAAAATACAGTTTAGTCATGCAGGCCAGGGCTGGCTATATGTCACACATATCCACAGAAAATGATGTGGGGTTTTAAGAGACACTCAGCTGAGTATGAGACAGTGGTGTGCCCTTGCAGCAAACAGGACTGACTGCATCCTGAGCTGTGTTATTCAAATTGTTGACAGCAGGTCCAGGAAAATGATTCTGCCTCTCTAGCACATCAGAGATCACATCTGGAATACTGCATCCGGGGGTGGTCCCTGGCACAAGAAGGGTATTGACACATTGGACTGAATTCAACAAAGGCCACCACATAAATTAGGGAGCTGATGAGTATGACATTCAAGGAGAGGCTGAGAGAACTGTCTCTGTTCATCTTGGAAATGCCTCAGAGGACAGACTCTTCCTTTCTACAAATACTCTTTCAGCAGAATAGAAGAAGATGGAAGTTTGCAGGAGACAGAGCAAAAATGCCCAGGAGTTTGTGTATTTTCCATCCTGAGAGGTATTCAAGAATGGACTGAATGTGACTTTGAGCATCGTGATTGAATGGGATCCATTCTGAGCACAAGGGTGGCAACAAGGAAAGCTAAGGACTCTTTAGAATTAAACCTGGTGAGAGGGGTCAAGGACAACAGAAAGAGCTTCTTCAAATACATGGCAGATAAAACTAACACCAGAGGCAATGTAGGCCCACTGATGAATGAGGTGGGTGCCCCGGTGACAGTAGATACAGAGAAGGCAGAGTTACTGAATGCCTTCTTTGTCTCTGCCTACTCTGCCAGAAGCTGTCCTGAGGAGCCCCGTACCTCTGAGGCCCCACAGGAAGTCGGGAAAATGGAGCAGTTTGCCTCGGTTGATGAGGACAGGTTTAAGGAGCAGTTAGGCAATCTGGACATCCATAAATCCATGGGTCCAGATGGGATGCACCCATGGGTGTTGAGAGAGCTGGCTGAGGTCATTGCTGGACCACTCTCCATCATCTTTGCCAGGTCTTGGGAAATGGGAAAGCTGCCTGAGGACTGGAGGAAAGCAAATGTCACTCCAGTCTTCAAAAAGGGCAAGAAGGAGGACCTGGGTAACTATAGACTGGTCAACCTCACCTCCATTCCTGGGAAAGTGATGGAACAACTTATTCATGGTGCCATCTCAAAGCAGATCAAGGATAAGAGGGTCATTAGGGGCAGTCAACATGGCTTCACCAAGGGGAAGTCATCTTTGATCAAACTCATCGTCATTTTTGAGGACATAACGAGGTGGATGGATGATGGCAGAGCAGTGGATGTGGTCTACCTTGACTTCAGTAAAGCATTTGACACAGTCTCCCACAGCATCCTCACAGCTAAACTGAGAGAGTGCAATCTGGACGATCGGGTAGTGAGGCGGACTGTGAAATGGCTGAAGGAAAGAAGCCAGAGGGTCATGGTCAATGGGGCAGAGTCCCGTTGGAGGCCTGTATCCAGTGCAGAGCCTCAGGGGTCAGTGCTGGGGCAGGTATTATTCAATATATTCATCAATGATTTGGATGAGGGAATAGAGTACACTATCAGCAAGTTTGCTGATGACACCAAGCTGGGAGGAGTGGCTGACACTGGAAGCTGTGCTGCCATCAGAGACCTGGACAGGCTGGAGAGTTGGGCAGGGAAAAAAATTAATGAAATATAACAAGGGAAAGTGTAGAGTACTGCATCTGGGTCGGAACAACCCCAGGTTCCATTATAAGTTGGGGAATGACTTATCAGAGAGCAGTGTAGGGGAAAGGGACCTGGGAGTCCTGGTGGACAGCAGGATGACCATGAGCCAGCACTGTGCCCTTGTGGCCAAGAAGGCCGATGGCATCCTGGGGTGTATTAGAACGGGGGTGGTTAGTAGGTTGAGAGAGATTCTCCTTCCCCTCTACTCTGCCCTAGTGACACCACTCCTGGAATATTGTGTCCAGTTCTGGGCCCCCCAGTTCCAGAAGGACAGGGAACTGCTGGAGAGAGTCCAGCGCAGGGCAACAAAGATGATTAAGGGAGTGGAGCACCTCCCTTATAAGGAAAGGCTGAGGGAGCTGGGGCTATTTATTTTGGAGAAGAGGAGACTGAGGGGTGACCTTATTAATGTTCACAAATATATAAAGCGTGAGTGTCGGGAGGATTGAGCCAGACTCTTCTTAGTGACAACCAACGGTAGGACAAGGGGTAATGGGTTCAAACTGGAACACAAGAGGTTCCACTTAAATTTGAGAAGAGACTTCTTCTCAGTGAGGGTATCAGAACACTGCAATGGGCTGCCCAGGAGGGTTGTGGAGTCTCCTGCTCTGAAGACATTAAAAACCGCCTGGACACATTCCTGTGTAACCTCATCTAAGTGTTCCTGTTCCGGCAAGGGGATTGGACTAGATGATCTTTGGAGGTCCCTTCCAATCCTTAACATTCTGTGACTCTGTGATTCTGTGAATGGTAATGTAGAAGACCTCTGGAGGTGACTTCTCACCTACATTCTGACTCTGTAATCCCCTCCTTCCCCTGCCCTCCTGACCCCTTCATGTCCATGGACACAATAATCCTCACACACCCTCTTGCCACAACACAACTTTCAGGCATTGTGCTGGGACTACACAGAGGGAACTGAAGGGACACTCTCAGCCTCCTCACCGCCAATCGCAGGAAATCAGTGGCTGCTGTTTCCTGCCCCTGAGCTTGGAGACAGCTCTGGGAAGCTGGTCCATCTCCTGGGTCAGGGCCCTGCTGTTCCCCAGGCTGCAGCTGGCGCTGTGTGGGCTTTTCTTGCTGGAGGAGGAGACGAGTCCATTTCCCAGGAGCCAAAGTTGTGGCCGTGCAGAGCCCCGGAGCGAGACCCCGCTTCAAAAAGGGGCTTTTGGAGAGCCAGACCAGGAGCGGCGCTAGAGAAGAAGAGAGGAGGGGAAAAGAGAGGAGGGGAGCGGAGGGGAGGGGAGCGGGAGGTGAGAAAGGAGAGGAGAGCAAAGGAGAGGAGAGAGGAGAGAGGGGAGAGGGGAGGAGAGGAGAGGAGAGGAGAGGAGAGGAGAGGAGAGGAGAGGAGAGGAGAGGAGAGGAGAGGAGAGGAGAGGAGAGGAGAGGAGAGGAGAGGAGAGGAGAGGAGAGGAGAGGAGAGGAGAGGAGAGGAGAGGAGCCGGGACTGCGCGGGCGGCGGAACAGCGGGATGCGGCGGTGTCGGGGCGCAGGGCTGGCCGGACTGGCCGCGGTGCTCCTGGGTGCGCAGGGCTGGCGGGGCTGGGTGGGGGATGGAGCTGAGCCTGGGTGTCCCCCGCAGTTCCCTCGATGCTCCCATCCCCTCTGGCTTCCTCATGGATCTCTGGTTCCGAACCACCCTCCTGTCCATCCCACATTGCCTCTAGAAAACTCATCGCTCTATTCTTTGTCCATTACTGCACATGTTGACGTCCTCTGGAAACCATTTCCCATCACATCTATGTTCCTGACTGCTTCTGCAGGACTTGTCCTGAGAAACAGTAGACAGAGTTGGGCAGAAAGCAAGTTTTGACGATTTTTTTTTCTTCTTTTTCTCCTCAGCAGTGACTGCGGGCAGAGCCCAGGTGCAGCAGGAACCATCGGCAGAAACCACCGAGGGCACTGAAATCAGCATCAACTGCTCACATCCCAAGATACAATCGTTCGAATACATCTACTGGTACCGTCAGCTCCCGCACAGAAGCCCCGCATTCCTCACGTTTATTCAAAATGGAATCAAAGCGCTGTCGGACCCGCCGGGGAGGCTGTCGGTGGCGGCAGACCGCCGGTCCAGCGCCCTGTGGCTCGAACGGCCCCGGCGCGGGGACGCGGCGGTGTATTACTGCGCCGTGGGAAACACGGGGAGAGGAGCCGGGGCTGCGGCCGCGCACGAACCGCCGCGGGCGGGGCCGGGCGGGTGTGGCGGGGGCGGGGGACAGTCCTGATCGACCCGCCAGGGGGCGCTGCCGCTCTGCCCGCCGGGGCCGCTTTTCCTTGTCTCTGCTCCTCCCATGAACATTCTTGTCCTGCACACTCCCCAGACAATTTTCACTGCTTCCCCTAAGGAGTCTCATTCCCTGTAGGCAGAAACTTCCCTCAGTTTATATGATGATCACCTCACCTCTACGGGAGGTGTCATCCCCACACAAGGGGACGATTGCAATACCCTAAGGGTTAGTGAGAAGCTCATGGTAAACAGGCTTGTGCTGGATGTCTTCCTGACAAATAGAAGCCTGTGTCTGACTCTGGGTAGGAGTGTTTGCAGCTGGTGCTGTTCCAGACATTTTGCCTTGAGGTGACTCATCCATGGCCTTGGAGGAGGGGGCAGTAAACCCCTGTGGGGAGAGGGACTCATGCTGACTCCTGCTTCCAGGTACCTTGGTCTGTGCCTCGTTCTGCCTCCTACTGAGGGACAAGGAGGACATAGGTGGTCTTTCTCCCCCTTAATATATTGAAAGACCACACAGAGGTCTCTCTGCAGCCTTCTCTTCATCTTTTCTCCATCAGACAGCTGTTCTAGTACTTGAATTGTTTTTGTGGCCATCCCGTGGATGGCCTACTCTAACAGGTCCATGTCTTTCTTTATTGGGAAGCCCAGAACTGGTCAAAGTCCTCCAGGTAGGATGTCACGAGAGCCAAGTACAGGGGAGAATCACTTCCCTTCACCTGCTGGCTGCACTGCTGTTGATGCAGCCAAGGATACAATTGGCTTTCTGGGCGGCAAGCACACACTGCTGGCTCATGTCCAAGTTGTCAACCACCAGTGTCACCGAGTCCTTCTCCAGAGGGCTGCTCTCAATGCCTTCATTGCCCAACCTGTATTGATACTGGGAATTGCCCTGAACCAGGTGCAGGACCTTGCACTTTGCCTTGTTGAACCTCATGAGCCCCCTTCAGCTCTCTTTTCTTGATCGTGTGATCCCATCCTGGAACAGCACCCCAGGCCCTTTGCTCCTCAGCTGTGTCCATAAATCCATCACAGGGCTGCTGGATACTCTCTCCCTCCCACATCATTCCTAGTAGAATGTCCTCCTTATCAGGTCAGCCATCCTAATGTCAAACACAACTTTGCCCTACTTGATGAGATGGATCCCACCTCTCTTGAGCAGATGCCGCTCTTCAAACAAGGTCCCATGGCTGTAGGACCTAAAACCCTGTCAGCAGCTCCAGCCAATTTTTGACCTGCATTATCAATTCCCTTCTACTCACACTAGCAGGACTGAGGAAACACCACCTGGACCCCCATGCCCTTGACTACCTTTCTGCAGAGCTCTGTTACAACTTTTGGTATTGTCCAGGTTTCCCCTGGCAGTATCATCCCTGCCCATAAGGAATAACAGTAGGGGGTAACAGTCAGAGAGCCAAGTGAGGTTAGACAGTTCCTCCACATCATCCCAGACATGAGCCCCTGGCCGACAGTAAACCTCTCTAGATGATAGGCCAGGTTGACAGATTGGTGTCTCTGTCCCCTGCAACACAAAATCACCCATAAGGATCACTCACTGCTTCCTCCTGGTAGCCATGCGTGGTTTAGGGTCAGGTGAACCAGGTGCTTTGCTTCAAGGCACATCTGGCACCTCTTTAATGTTGAAGGCAGTGAACCTATTCTGTAGTTGTAAGCCCTTGGTGGGGCAGCAGACCCTCTAGGTCCCAGAAGTGACCAGCTTCCATCCTGAGATTGCTCCCTGGGAATCTGCTTTTGAGGGCTTTAGAATCCACAAGCAGTGGCTGTTTTTAAGAACTGCCTTTAAAAAGCACAGGAGCAGGCAATTCCATTGTGTCCTAACTTAAGAAAGCAGGGCAGAAGACCGGCTTGGTTGAACAGGAAACTCCTTGTAGAACTCAAGAGAAAAAAAGAAATCTTTGGGTTTCACAGGAAGATTACAGAGCTATGGTTCACCTGTCCAAGGAGAAGACAGGAAAAGCCAGAGCTCAATTAGAGTTGAAATTGGCTGTGTTGTTTCAGGCAACAAGAAAGACCTTTTTAAGTATAATAGTAACAAGAGGAAGTCTAAAGAAAACAAAGATAAGAGTGACTTACAAAACACCTAATCAGAAACTACAGAGACTAGTGACCTTGCAGCTTTAGACATTCTGCAGCTTGAACAATTAACTGAGTCTTTTTTTAGCATATATCTTGAGACTGTCAGATAAAGAATCCTTTAGCTGAACGTTACTCATTATATGCTAAAATTGTCACCTAACAAATATGGAAACGTGTAACCAGTTGGTTCTCAAGTACTGCCCTAAATGTGTGGATGCACTGATACGATTATGAAAGTAATAGCTGTTATTATTCTTTCTGTCACGCTGGATTTATTCCAGCATCTGGACTTGCACAACTCTGTAATAAATAGTATCTCATCTCTGTGTGTAAAATCTGGCTCAACTGTGCCCTAGAATTGAACCCTGGTTTTGGGAAAACATTTGCAACATGTGGGCCATGCAAGACGCTCTGCTGAAGGATGATACAGCTGCATGGGGAGTCTGTCACTGCTGTCCATGCACAAGCGTGCTGGACATGGCCCCTGACCGGGTGATGTGGCACATAGAGTATAGAGGGTGAGTCATCCCCAAGGCCCCAATTTACCCTTTCCAGCTACCCTTTGCCAATCTCTTCTTCTGAGCCACATTGCCCACCACAGCTGTGCCCAAAGCAAGAGGAGTGCTCTTCCCCAAGAGTCTCTGGGACTGCTGACCTCCCTGGGGCCTCCCACATGCCCACACATCCTCTCTGGAGGACAGCAGTTGTCAGCATTCCTGTTCACATGACATTCTCCAGTGTCAATGGGGTATTTCTTAGCAGAATTGCAACAAGGCAAGGACTTGTGGCCATTGGCTGTGCAGTAACCAGGGTTGTCTTCCTCACTTTTAAGAGGCAGTGCCAGGAAGAGGAGCCACTGTGATGTGTCCCACTTTCCAATGCTTCTAGGAGTGACAGGTATGCTTCCACCCAGTCCATAGAATCATAGAATGTCCTGTGTTGGAAGGGACCCTCAAGGATCATCGAGTGCAACTCCTGTCCCCGCATATGACAACCCCATAGTTCTCACCATGAGTGTGAGGGTGTTGTCCAGTCGCCTCTTGAACACTGTCAGGCTTTTGGCCGTGACACCTCCCTGGGGAGCCTGTTCCAGAGCTCCACCACTCCCTGCGTGAAGAACCTTTTCCTAATGCCCAACCTAAACCTCCTCTGGCACATCTTCTTGCCATTCCCTTGGGTTCTGTCATTGGCCACCAGAGAGAAGAGATCAGTGTCTGCCCCTTGTCTTCCCCTTGTGAGGAAGCCGTAGACCATGATGAGGTCTACCCTCAGTGTCTTCTTCTCCAGACTCAACAGACATAGAGACTTTAGCCACTCCTCTTACAGCTTCCACTCAAAACCCTTCAGCAACTTCAAGGCCCTCCTCTGGACACTCTCCTGAAGCTTTATATCCTTTTTAAATTGTAGCTCCCAGACCTGCACACGGTATTTCCACAAAGCAATGGCTTTCTCCTTCAGTGGGCAGTATGTAGGTGGAAAGACAACCTATGAGACACAGGCAGGCTTGCAGAGTTCTTTAATGAGTCTAAAGAGGGAAATAAGGTCACTCCAGCTCGAGGCCCCAGTATGGCAAGGAGCAGGAGCAGCCAAGAATCTGTTCCCCTTTTCCTGTCCAGCTGTTCCAAAAGAGGGGACAGCTTAGCAGCTCGCTCCAGGTTGGATTCTGGGGTCCTCATAGCAGGATTTGAGGGGAGCACAAAACAAAGAGAAAAAAAAGGGTGAGTGGAAGAGAGGAAAAGTACACATTTTCCATGTGTTCAGAAAGGCACCTTTCAGCCTGCCCTTGAAGGACAAACTAGAGATGACTTGAAAACAATGTCTGGAAACAATGGCATGAAGTTTGATTGTCTGTCCGGCACCATGATCTGAGTTCCTAGGGGTCCGTAGCCAAGGCCGTTGCCAACATCTTTAGCACGGGGGGCATCTGCTGCAGCTGGAAATGCAGGAGAGGTCACAGCAGCCAGAGTTGATGGGCACTCCATCACAGCTGAGGATTCTGCCAACGGCAGCAGAGGTGGAGGAGCCCACAACAGTGTTCTGTGGGAAGGAGCTGAGGATGGGGCCAGGCAGGGTCACCACCACAGGGGCGGGCTGGATGACGATGGTGGAGCTCTGGCACTGCCTGACACAGGGCTCAGTGCAGCTGTTGGCCAGTGGGGTGGGGCCACAGGGCTGGCAGGACTGGCACTGGTCATAGCAGGACATGTCTTGAGTCTGGAGCTGCACGTGGAGAGGGGGCAGGGAGGAAGCAAAATGTGAGAATGAGTGAGGAGCAGCCCAGCCCCACACTATGGGGGAGCCAAAGAACATGAAGGGACAGGAGGCGGAGGCTGTGAAAAGACTTATGAGGCCTTCTTAGCTTAGTTGTGCCAGGTCCAAAGAGAGATATCAACTCATATGAAGCTACTGGTTAGTCCCTGAGTCCAGAAGCCACCTCACTACAGTCCCAGCCTCCCTCCATGTCTAACCTTCTCCCCAGCTCCCTCTCTCATAACAAGCTGCCCCATGATCTGACGCAGAACAAAGCTGGTGTCAGCTAAGAGG
Organism: Streptopelia decaocto; assembly: GCF_964273445.1. Lineage (NCBI taxonomy): Eukaryota > Metazoa > Chordata > Aves > Columbiformes > Columbidae > Streptopelia > Streptopelia decaocto. The sequence continues at coordinate 1,426,862 of NC_138677.1, read as the reverse complement.
TCCCTTGAGGTGAGACTTCCTTTTAGAGAAAGAAGAGAAAGAGAAGAGGCTTCAGACTCACCTGATTCCCAAGGAGAAGGAGGCAAGAGAAGTGGATGAGAGAGTGAGGAGTTGGGCTGGCTTTTATTATGCACCCTTACTGCCCCAGGCTGACAGAGGCATCCCTTGCAGAGGTGATTAATCACTGACAAGCTCATCCTGAATGCAAAACATCCCAGCTAATGCTATGGGCTGTGTTTTGTCTTCTTCAGCTGCTGTCTTTCCATTTCCTACTGTATGCCAAGCACATTCCCTAGTGAAGGCATCTTTTGTGTGACCGGATGAGAGGCTCATGCATTTCCCGTGCAAAACACATCATTGTGGGCAGAGGACTCAGCTCCCATGATGGAAGAGTCTAGTAACGGGCACCTGACATACACTCAACAGGCAACACACATGCACACACATATCTAGACCTCTAGCCATCTAGAGTTAATTGAGAAGCCTCAGGACACCCAATGTGGGGCTGTCTACGCTGTGCACAGTCACCACACAGGTGTTGGAATTGGGAGACTCACGTTCTGCAAGTCCCGTTTCCAGGGGTTCAGTGTGGTTGAGGGAAGACTGGCCTGAGCCCTTTCACCCTCTCAAAAGTCCTTTTCCTTCTGTCTGGCTGTTCCTGAGTACTGTGGACATGGATATGGGCTGTAACCATGGGATGGAACTGCTTGTAGGCTCTGGTAGGACAGCCTGTGGGTTCATTTCTCATCATATGATGAAGCAAGCCATGCCAACAGCAGGTCTGCAGGGTTAACCATGACCTTATGCCAACTGGAGTGAAACCACAATCAGCAATTGCAGGATCTGGGTCTCCAGAAAGATGATTTGTCCCATTTACAGTGCACGCCTGCTTTGGGATGGGCTGAGTCCAGTGTGTGAGCTGATGTCTCTTCTCAGACTGTAGGAAGAATCCGTAGAGTCTGTTAAAAGTGATATTAGAGGAGAGCATGAAAATGATCAGAGGGTTGGAACACCTCTCCTATGCAGAAAGGCTAGAGGTGGAGTTGTTCAGTCTGGAGAGGAGAAGGCTCTTGGGAGACGTAATTTCACTCATTCAACACCTAAAGGGGACTTTATGAGAAAGACATGAGAAAGATAGAGAAAGATATTTTTCTAAGGCCTCTAATGACAGGACAAGAGGCTATGGCTGTAAACAGTAAAAGGTAGACTTAGATTGGACATAAGGATGACAATTTTTTCAATGAGGATGGTGGGACACTGGAAGAGGTTGCCCAGAGATGTTGTAGATGCCCCATCACTGGAAGTGTTCCAGGTCAGGTTAGATGGGGCTTTAAGCAACCTGATCCAATGAGAGATGTCTCTGGCCATGGCAGTGGAATTGGACCAGATGGTCTTTCAATGTCCATTCCAATGCAAATGGTTCTATGATTCTATGAACTATGCTGGTAACAAAGGTTTGTGAGGCCCTTCCCTCCAGGCCACTGAGTTTGGGCTGAAAGAGCCTCCACGCAAGGATGTCTCCGGAATCTGAGTTGGTCCTGCAGGGCTAGAAGGATATGTCCCCTGAAGGGATCTTGATCCATTTTGCTCATTACCCCTTAGTTACTTTTATTTAGTGAGACACAAAGCAAGGCACAGAAGTCAGAAGGGAATCCTCCCTCAAGAGGCTATTTGGGCAGCCTGCATGGCAGCAGTGGGATGTGGAATGGTGAGGCAAGAGAGTCTTCGCAAACACCCACTAAACTAGGGAGAAGGAGGTTAAAGGAGGTCTGGAGGGGAACATCTACCAGAGACTAAAGAAATGTCAAAAGGAGTAGAAATGGTATGCAGGGGGGACAGCATGTTAGGGGAGGCTCTCACACTTCCCCTGTGGCCCAGTTGTGGTGTAGTTACCTGTCTGCTATAAACCTCCTGTTCAAGAAGAGGAGGCAGATGACCCTTTCTTCAGGCATCTGGGGAAACCTCTCAGTCACAGGCCTTGGTACCCATGGGGGACTTTCACCAGCTCAGCATCTGCTGCAGGACCAAAATTGACGGGCACAAGAAAACCAGGACATTGGCTGAGGAGTATGGAAGGAAAACTTTTGATGCAAGCAATCCATGATGGAGTAGGGGGGTGGCTCTGTTGGACCTGCTCCTCACAAATAAGGAAAAACTGTTGGATGATGTAGAGTTCAAGTGCAGCCTTGCCTGCAGTCACCAGGAGACTGTGGAGATCAAGGTCCACAGGGGACTGATCAAGATAGGGTGACTGTTTAAAGTCATTACGGACCTACCTGCTCAGCAGGATGCCCTGAGAAGTTGCCCTGGAACACAGAGGTTCCCAAGGAGCTGACAAACCTTCAAGGACAGCATTCTCAGAGCACAATGACAGTCCTCTGCAATATGTGGAAAGGTGAGACAGGAAAAGCCAAAGCACAGGTGGAGTAGAATCTTGCAAGGTGGGTAAAGGAAACCAACAAAGGTATCTCTGAGCTTATTGGCAGCAAAAGGAAAGCTCGGGTGCTGAGGGTTCATTACCTGGTGAGGAGAAGGACCTGGTGAATAATGATGATGAAAAGGCTGATGTACTCAATGCCTATTTCTCCTCAGGTTTTACTTGTATGGCTTCCCTCCAGGCCTACCACATCCCTGAGACTTCCCGTGTAGTCTTTGCAATGAAGCAGCACCCACAGTAGAACAAGAAAGAACTAAGGAGCTCTTACTAACATTTGGACACACACAGGTTCAAGGGATCACTTAGGATGCATCAAAGGGTGTTCCATGAGCTGACTGCTCAGTCTTTACTCAGTCCCTGGTAGGAAGATGGAGGAAATACTCTTAGAAGACTTTTCTAAACTCATGAAAGACCAGAAGGGAGTTTGGGGCAGCTCATGTGGGTTTTTGAGGGCAAATCATGCCCCACCAGCCTCATTTCTTTCTGTGAGGAGGTGACGGGCAGTGTGGGGAAGCAGAGGGGCACCGGCTGGGCTGTACCTTGGTTTAGTGAGACCTTTGACATACCCTTAGGGGTGCACACACATGCACACTTAGATACACACAGAGGTGTGCACTCTTACAGGCATGAACACACACAGATATTCACGCACACACAATCTCATAAACACAGACACAACCACACATATGGGCTTTTATACACCTAAAGAGTAACTCAAAGGTGTGCACTTCTAAAGACACAGGTGCACACATGTTTCCAAAGCAACCCATGTGCAGACACAGGCTTAGCCACCCCCCCATACCATGACCCAGCCATGTCTGTGGGTCAGGAATAGCATTAAATCCAGAGAGCATCTATATGCTGCAGCCACAAAGGATTCCCATATTATGATTCCAAAAACTCCTCCAGCTTTCAATGCTCCCAGCTGTCCTTAGTGATTTCCTTATGGTAGCTGTGGGATGGGCTCCAGTTCTGCAGAGGGAGTGGTGCCTCAGTGATGTATTCCCACAGCAGCATAGCACAGTGTGCCTGGGATGAGCCAGACTCCCCACAGGCTGCAAACACTGAGGCTGGGACACCAGAAATGGTATTGACTGATACCTGTAAGAAAGTCATTCAGCCTTTCCAAAGCATTGCTTGAAATGCCATTTATTAGTGCTCAGGCTAAAGAGATGATAATATGGCTAATCTCACATCCCTTCAAATGCCAGGAACATGGAACTGTTAAGCTTCAGCTGCTCTCAGAGCACAAGAGTATCACAAAACAGTTGAGGTTGGGAGGGACCGCTGGACAAGGAGCAGCCAGGCAAAGGAACGCTCTCTCCTAATGACAAAAAAATAGCTGCCTGTCAACCATATTCCATCCTTTCTAAGCAGACCTTCTCCTCACTTCCCTCTCCCATGGCAGAGGACAGAGCAAATATCAGCTGAGCTTTCCATTGGAGAGATCTCGCTTTGGAAGAGGAGGAGAAGAGGCTTCAGAGTCAGCTGGTGCCTAAGCAGAAGGAGGCAAGAGAAGTGAATGGGGGAGCAGGGACTTGGCTGTCTTTTATACATGCTTTTCATTGCCACAGGAACAAGAGACACCCTTGGCAAAGGTAACAATTTTCTGACAAGCTCATCTTGAATGCAAACCATCACAGCTAAAGATATGGGCTGTGCTTTAGTTTCCAACACTGCTGCCTTTTCATTTCCAGGTGTGTGCCACGTCTGTTCCTCAATAAAAGATTCTTCTGATCCCTGGGATGAAAGGCCCCAGAATTTCTAGGTCAGGAATGAGCAGTGCAGGCAGAAGATTCAGCTGAAATGCTGGCCGGGTCCAGAGCAGGTAAATTAAGTCAGCATGGGTCATTCTGTTAGGGCTGTTTGCAGTGTCACTCTCCAACTGTTCACAGCTGGAAACGCAAGGGTTAGTCACTATGTATGAGGACGTGCCACATCCACCTCTTTCCTTCATTCTTCAGCTCTACCTCAATGGTCACTTCTTGTTTCCTCCCCAGGTGTGTGCATTGTGCTACTGGTTTTGACCCCATCATGCCTAACACTGCTCTTAGGAAAAAATAATTCCCATGTTTCGCTCTATGCAGTCTGTGAGTACAGAATCAATGCCATGGGATTTCCTGGAACCTTGTCCTTCCCCAGAATGCTCCAACCCTGCTGCAATTTTCCCCAGGTGTCCTCAGCAGATTCCATGGTTGGTTGTGTTCCTGTGTATGTTCTTGTCATGTGTGCTGTTGTGAGCAGCTGTGTTTGTGTGAATTCATGTGAGGGCATGATTACATGTTGGTATGATTGACATTGTCTGTGTGTGTCCTTGTGTGTCACTAATCACAAGGGAATGTGCTGCTTACGACTGAGAAACTCTCCACTGCTCTCTCCATGAGCACCAGAGAACAGCAGGTTCCCAGGGTCCGAAGGAGCCTGAGTGCAGCTGACTGGTTGCGGCACCAACCTGCTGGAGATCTGTCCAGGGAAGAGGCAATGAAATGCAGCCCCTGTCTCCTGAGCCCTCTTTTTTCTACCTGTCCAATGTTCTCATTCCTTTGCTGCTGATTTCAGATCCCAACAAGGTTGGTTTCACTCCAGCTTGAATCCTTTAGTTTAATGCATTGTAACAATATTGGGGGTGTCTCAGCATGGCTGGCAGCCCCTCCTCCCCATTTTTGCAGGCCACGACACAGCTGCTCTCCCCAGCACAAGAGAGTTCAGAAGGATGGGGTTTGCTTCACGGACAAGAAGAAAGGCTGAGGGATCCTGCTGACCATGTGTTGGCCAACACTGAGTGGATCTACTTCTGATACTATATCAATGGTGTCTGGGGTGTGGCAGAGCCCCCTCTCCTCTCTAAGCCCAGGATAAATGTCCTTGTGAGCCCATTGACCAGGTGTTGTGTCAGGCAGGGGCTGAGTCCTCACCTTGAACAGGTATTGAGTGGAAGGAACATGGAGCCTGAGGTTGCTGTGCTCTGGGTGAAAGAACTTGCACAAGAAAACTTGCAGGTTTAGAAATGACACCCAACTGCAGGGAACAGGCAGTACCGGGATCTCTCTTAGCCAGATTGTTCCAGCATGTCCAGGAACTGCCTATTCAAAGGAAAAACAGAAGAGGGACTACACTGTGGAAGTCCTCTGCAACAGGAGTACAAGCAATGCTCTGGAACATGGGGAGACCTACTTAAGCAACATGCTAAAAGAAACAAATGAGAATAGGAAAGGGTTTCTCTGAGAGCTTCAGTAAGTTTCATCCTCGAGTAGCCAGTGGCTGCTGTTTCCGGCCCTTGAGATCGGGGACAACTCTGTGAAGCTGGTCTATCTCCTGGGTCAGGGATCTGCACCTGCCCCAGGCTGCAGCTGGCGCTGTGCGGGCGTCTTCTTGCTGCAGTAGAAGACGAGTCCATTTCCCAGGAGCGCAAGTTGAGGCCGTGCAAAGCCCCGGATCCCTCTGAGCCCGGGTGAGACCCCGAGCGGCGCAGGCGCAGGACTCAGCCCGTGGGCGGAGCTGGCGGCGGAGAGAGAGGAAGAGAGAGGAGAGGAAAAGAGAAAAGGGAGAGGGAGAGGAAGAGGAGAAGGCGGCTGCCGGAGCAGAGAGCCGGGGCTGGCAGGGGCAGCGAGGCGGGGGCGGCGGAGCGGCGGGATGCGGCGGTGCCGGGGCGCAGGGCTGGCGGGACTGGCCGCGGTGCTCCTGGGTGCGCGGGGCTGGCGGGGCTGAGTGGGCGCCGGGATTGAGCCTGGGATGTCCCCTGCTGTTTCCTCGGTGCTGTCGCGCCCTCTTGCTTCCTTATGGATCTTTGTCCCCGAACCACCCTCTCGTCCATCCCTCCATCTGCTCCATCACACGTTCTGTCATAAAACTCATTGCTCAGTTCTTTGTATATCCATCTGTGTTTCCTTCATTTTGTTGTTTTTCTTTTTTTTTTTCCCTCGTGTCGTTCCCTATAACTCATGAAGTTGTTCCTTTCCTTTCCTTTCCTTTCCTTTCCTTTCCTTTCCTTTCCTTTCCTTTCCTTTCCTTTCCTTTCCTTTCCTTTCCTTTCCTTTCCTTTCCTTTCCTTTCCTTTCCTTTCCTTTCCTTTCCTTTCTTTCCTTTCTCTCATTTTTTACTTATTTCTTTCTGACTGCTCCTGTGGGAGTTGTCCTGGGAAACAGCAGGTGGGGCTGGCCAGAAAGCAGGTTTGGAGGACCTTATTTGTTCATTTTCTTCGCGGCAGTGGCTTCAGGCAGAGCTCAGGTGCAGCAGGAGCCATCGGCAGAGACCACCCAGGGCATCGGCATCAACATCACATGCTCGCACCCCAAAATTGATGCAGACTATACGACTTGGTATCGTCAGCTCCCGGACCAACGACCCGAGCTGGTGGCAAGTGCTGTCCGAGGCACAAAACCAGTGCAGGACCCACCGGGTTGGCTGTCGGTGGCGGCAGACCGCCGGTCCAGCGCCCTGTGGCTCGAACGGCCCCAGCGCGGGGACGCGGCGGTGTATTACTGCGCCGTGGGAGACACGGGGAGAGGAGCCGGGGCTGCGGCCGGACACGAACCGCCGCGGGCGGGGCCGGGCGGGTGTGGCGGAGCCGGGAAACAGCTCCGACCGAACCAGTCAGGGGGCGCTGTCGCTCTGCCCGTCGGGGCCGCCTCGTCCCGCCCGACCCCGGGGCTGTTCCCCCGCCCGACCGGCACCGGCTTCAGCATCAACACCGGCATCAGCATCTCCGGGTGCTCCTTGCAGTCGCTGTCTGGGCTCAGCACCTCTTCTCATCGACGGCTGCTGCGGGTCTGTGCTCCTGAAGGCACCAAAGAGTCGCGCTTGGGCAGCGTTACATGTGGAGACTGAGACGGTCTGTGCAAGGTGGGGAGGGGAGTAGGGTTTCCCACAAGGCTCTCCTGCTTCACCAGAAACGGCTCAGAGCGTTCTGAGAAACAAGGCATCCTCTGGCCTGTCTGTAAAGACCCGGACCATTGTCTCAGAAATGCATCACAGAGGTCACTGATTCCCATCCAGCCCGTGGCAGCCTGGTCCTCTTCTTGCCTCTGTTCTCCTCCTGCCTCTGTCCTCCTGCTATGCTGATGATGCTGAGCTCTTTTTTTTTTCATTTTAGGAAGGCAAAGTGACAGCTGTAAGTCCTTCACATGAGGGCACAGCACAAGGTGTTCATGGTCACGCAAATAAATTGATAGCAAATGCTCCAAAGAGATGCTCACCTTAATGGATGTCTCATCAGAGCTTATTCCCACACACCAGCAGCTCCCACCCAGTGTTTTTTCCCTTCCCAAGGACACACACAAAGATCTCAACAGAACATTTTTAATAACACTCATTAATAACATTCAAATGATGCAATTAGGAATGATATAATGAAGAAACCAATGCCCCCAGGAGTTACCAGAGTTGCAGTGGGAGTCAGCCCTTACATGGCAAAGATCCATTCCACCAAACCAGGACCATTTTTCAGAGCTCTGCCATGTTCTCTTTACTGTGGTCTGCCACCTGCTCCTCAGCCCTGGCAGGGCCAGACTTTCACCTGCACTCAAGTGTTTGCCTTGCTGCCATGGTTGTTTTTATTCCTCTGGCACCAACAGACACAAAGGATTTACCCCAGCACACCTCTGGTTCCTCTCTCTAGCCTGGGTAGCTGATTCCTTCTGGACAAAACAAAACTGTTCCAAACAATGCAGTATGTTTCCTCAAGGGAAACACAAATGTAGTTAATCAGGGTGACCTCACCATGTGGCATGTAGTGCTGCTTGTCTTTGTCTTCTCCACAGGTTTCCTCAGAATGCCAGGAATATGGCTGGAATTTGGGAATGAAAAGAGAATTTATAACCTGTGGAAGTAGGGGCAGGCTACTCAAGAAAACTACAAGGATAATGTGAAATTATGCAGTGATAAAATTAGAAGGTCCAAAGCCCAACTAGAGCTAAGTGTGGATACTGCTGTAAAAGAAAACAAAAAATGCTTCTATAAATACATCAGCAACAAAAGGAGGGCTAAGGAGAATCTCCACCCTCTGAGGACGAGGGAAAGGCTGAGGTACTAAATGATTTCTTTGTCTCAGTCTTTAATAGCAAGGCCAGTTGTGCTCCAAGTACACAGCCCCCTGAGCTGGAAGACAGGGACAGGGAGCAAAATGAAGCTCCAATAATCCAAGGGGAAATGGTTAGAGACCTGCTACACCACTTAGACATTCACAAGTGTCATGGTTGAACCCATGCTAGCAACATAACCATGATAGCCACTCACTCACTGTCCCCAATCCTCCTCTGAATAGGGGAAATAATTTAAAGGGAAGGGAGAAACTTGTGGACTGAGATAAACACATTTTAATTAACAAAATACTAATGCACTACTAGTAAAAATATATGTAAAATAGAAATAGCCTATAAAAGGAAAGATACTCAATGCAATTCTTCACAAAGTCCATCTGCACCAAGCAGCCAGTCCCAAGAAGCACCACGCTGGTCCCAAACAGCCAATCCCAGAGAGAGTAAAGAGAAAAAGGCAGGAAGGCCCAGAGTCCTCTGCAAATTAGCAAGATACCAAAAAGTCAAACTACAAGTCCCAAAGAGAACTCTCCCAAACACGTCTCTGTCCTTGCTCCAACCAAAACAAAAGCCTAGCCAGAAGATCCTGACTCCCCTTAAATATGAAGCATGATGCTAATGGCATGGAATATTCTTACTGATTAGTCTGGATGTCAGTCAAGCTCTTCCCTATCCGTGCCCCGCTTCCTTGATGCCTCACACCTGTGGGCAGAGGGCTAACAACATCCTTAGCTCTCAGACCAGAGCAATTAAAAACATTAACTCTGTCCTGGGGTGTTATCTTCTTGTTCTCAAAGTAAGTTCAAATAATTACAGTGCTAGCTATGAAAAAGAAAGGTTTCTAACTGCATGAAGAAAATGAACTCATTTTCAGCCAAAACAGTCTATGGGACCCGGTGGGATCCACCCAAGGGTACTGAGGGAGCTGGCAGAGGTGCTCATCAAACCAATGTGAATCATTTATCAGCAGTCCTGGCAGACTGGGGAGGTCCCGATTCACTGGAAGTTGACCCAGCTACAAGAAGGGCCAGAAGGAAGACCCAGGGAATTACAGGCCTCTCGCTCTGACCTCGGTGCCAGGGGAGGTCATGGAGCACATCATCCTGAGTGCCACCATGCAGCACATCCAATACAACCAAGCAATCAGGCCCAGTCAGCATGGATTTATGAAAGACAGGTCCTGCTTGACCAATCTGTGGGAAACTGCAGCGGGTCTGTGGAATCCTTGACAGAAAATATGGGAGTAGAGATCAGCCTTGAAGATATTAAGATTTACCCTTGAGAAAGATGGGAGTAAAGGAGTATCCAGAGGTATGGAGTTGTACCCATGAGAAAGGAGAGATATACCCGTGAGAGAGAAGGGGATAGAAGAATAACATGGATGATAGCAAAATTAACCAATGAGATGTTAGTGCTGTAACTTGTAACCAATAGTGAAAAGACACATGAACTGGTAGAATTGTATAAAAATGCACTTGTAACAATAAATGGCACCTATTACTTTCATCTTGAAAGAACTTGGTCCATGTCGTTTGTCCGTCTCAACCGCGACATATGGTGACCCCGACGTGATCCTGCCTGAAGAGGATCTCGCCTAACAAGGTGACAGCGTGAAGCTGTGAACAGCCGAAGAAGAGCTGTGGAGACGGAGCCCGGTACAGCTGATGAGAGCAGCCGAGGAGAGCTGCCGAAGATCCGGATCGTTGAAAAGACACCTCGCTAAGGAGTAGGTGAGCTACCGGGAACAGGGGGGCTGAAACTTATCTAAAGAAGAGGGTACTATATTATCCACATAGAAGCTGCTTCTGAAGAAGCAGGATGTTAGCCTCCCGGAACTGACTTTAAGAAAAATGTTACTATGGGGCAAAGCACAAGGTTTAGAGGTTAATCCTGTGACAGCATTTAGTGTGTCACAATGGATGGACTTGGGAGATAAACTGTTTGATAGTGCTACCCAAGGGTCCAAGGAAGCAACTGAACTGTTAACGACGTGGCGCTTGTTATTAGACACTCTGAAAGAGTTAAAACAGCAACAGGCAGAGGCGGCGGAGGGGGATGGTCTCCCTGGCTCTTCTGGGCCAGATTCGGAGAAAAAAGCAAGATTAAGTACTACTCTGATCCCCCCTGTTACTAAAGATTCGTCAAAACCGCCCAAATCCATATTATCTGACACGGATAAGGATCCGTGGCACTTTCTTGGAAAGTTAAAAGGAATAAAGGAGGAGCGTACGTATGTGTGGCCCCGAGATCAGAAAAAAACTATGAAAGACTCATATACGTATGTGTGGCCCCGAGATCAGATAAAAGCTGTGAAAGACTCACATGAAAAAACAGTGTTGGGTTGTGCATGGTCTCGGGAGGGGCCCTCAGAGCACCGGTCAGAGCACCGCGTTCGGCCGACTGCTCCGCTGTCATCGATCACGGCTCGAACCTCTCCTCTACCATCATCAACCGTGGTTCTGCCGTCTGCGTCACCGCCATTAATCACAGTTCAACCCTCTGCCCCGCCGCTATCAGTCGCGGAAGAAAAAAATGGACATTTTTTTTCCTATCCCCCCTTGCTTGGAGATTTAGGTGGGGAGGACCCCCCCGTGGTGAGCCAGACCGAGCCAAATAACGTAATTCCTACAGATTTGGGTCCCTCCAACCTGCCCCCTCCTCCCACCCGCACTGAGTTCCTGAGGGTGAGGGTAGAGTTTCAGAGCGTAAACCGAACTTACCAAAAAGCTGGGATTTACCCCCAGTTTCGATTGCAGTTAAACCACGGGACCCTGTGCGTTTCTGGAGGAGACACCAGTTGACACACCACAACTACAGGCACGATAACTTTCTGAAATCTTGAGGCAGTCAACAGACCTCGCATATCAAGCTATGATAAAGGTGCCTGAAACCAACAATGCAGCCAAATCATTTGCAACTGTTAATCAGGGTCCCAGTGAGAATTACATGCAATTTATTGACCATCTTCAAGAGGCCATCAATAAGCAGGTTGAAAACTTAGAAGCTGAGGAAGCACGAGTGTTGAGATTAGCAGTAGAGAATGCTAATGTTTGCTATCAACATGTTATCTACAAGTTTTACAGTACACATTATGTGTTTCTGTGTATTGCCTCTCTGAAAATCAAGCAGCTTGTTGGGAATGTGAGTTAATTGTTTTACTAGTTGTTTTTAAGTGCACCGTAAAACTCTCTCCCCATTTTTCCCAGTCATGCTGCAAGCAGCCTGTGTTTTCTACCCCTCCCTCCCCCTTCTCAAGGCTTTTACTTGCAAGATGGGGTCAGGAATAATTGTTTTCAGTTGTGTTCCTGAAAAATCAGTATTGGGAGGTGTTTTAAAACTTAGGAAAGCACTCGGAATTATAAGGAAGGAAGATCTTGTTAAATATTGAAATCAGTGTTGGCTGCTGTTTCAGTTAAATGATTGGGAAAAGTGTCCGGAGGATAGAATCTTGTTGCAATTAATGTTGTTTTTGAGGCCAGCAGAGTAGGACAAAATAAATCTCTACAAGAGATCATTAGATCATTACAGACAGTTTTACAGCTGGAACGGTTTGAACGTCAACAAGCTGAGAGAGAGTTAACTGATAACACACAGGTCACCGCAAACTTGTTAGAGTCTGCAAGATGCCTTCCTCATTAACCTGTTTTCTTTGTGGGTATCGGTTTAAGTATGTTGCAATTTTAGTAGGTCTTTGTTATATGGTACGATAAGTTCACAGTCTGTTAAATCATGAGAATTCATTGACTCAAAATGTGCGTTTTGTGATAATACAGAAGATCATAAGTAATTTAGTTCTTTACTGCGTGAATGTGATGGTAAAATTTTGTGTGTAGTAGCTGTTATTTTTTTTTCGCTAGCATGCTACCTTTATTCCAGTATTCAGACTTGCGCAACTCTGTGACAAGCTGTGTCTCATCTCGCTGTGCTGTATTTGGCTTTTCCGTATGTACATCATGTAAAGAATCCTGGTTTTGGAATAACAGCTGTAGCGCACCAGATGAGACACTAAAAAGAAACCAAACCAAACCAAAACAAACAAAGGCCTTGCCCAGTCCAGCTCGCTCCGGCTCGGGGGGGGCCGATGGGCTCCGGCGCCACTGACTTTTTTTGTCAGGGAGACCCAGAGGTACCTCCACCTGGCTGAGCAGTGAGCGGCCCAAAGGTGCAATGCAAAAATTGAGATATTGTTTTAAATTAGTGTAACTGTGATCCATCTGCATATTTGAACTTGGTATATGGTTTTCATATTTGAGCTCAGTATTTTAGTTTGCATATTCATATTTGGTACCAAAAGAATCTTGTTTGGGAGATAATTACAAAATGGGAACTGGTTCCACTGCTAAAATTGCTAAAATTCCACCTTGCCTCCCCTTAGGATGCATCCTTACACATTAGAATGATTGCTTATATTGTTAGAAAAGCATTTAAATTGTTAAAATGCTATGATAGCTGTGAATTTGGAAGAGGTTGTATTTAAAAGTTGCTAGAATATTAACTGATTTAGATTTAGGAAAATAGAATAATGAATTGATGTTTATTATACTGGTTTATACTGTTTTTTTGACATCTCTAAATTGTAAAAAGTAAATGGAGCTAAGGAATGTAACCATTGCTGAGCTACTTGAAACTGCATATAAAGTGTATTATGGCTGGAATGAAATGGGAAAACAAAACAGCAAAACATCCCAGGCCTGTGTGCAGCTCATTGTAACTGAGAAGTTTCCCGGAGCGTCCCACTTCGTACCAGCCATTATGCCAGCTGCGTGACCTTGGTTATCTCTAAACTGCAGCACGAAGAGAAAGAAAAACACAAATGGAAAAACCTGGCTGCCTGCTTTTAAAGCAGTGAAAGGGGGGTTTTCTCTCCCCCCACTACGGCGATGTAATACTGAATGGAGCAGTCTGAGGGTGACGTTTAAAGGCATCCTTAGCAGACCCATAGTTCTAATGAAACTGGAAAATTAAACCAAAAATTTGTTGATAGACTTATTCTGTGGTAATTAGTTGTAAGAGACTTCTTAGTAAATTCACCATGCTAGTTTTTGAGGTCATGGGAGAGAACGAAAGAAAGGCCATTTTTTGAGACCAATGGAATGCCAAATTTGGAACAAAGTTTTAATACATGAATTCTTATAGTTGCCAGAAAGTCCTATACCTCTCTTAGGTTAAGATTTGTTAAGTAAATTAAGCTCAAATAACGTTTTCTGAGAATTCTGTTTAGTTGCATGGCCTACAAGAAGCTGCTGGGATGGTGCAGATCTGCTTGCTGCAAGTGAGACATCTCCAAGGAAATTTCAAATGCTGTATCTCCACTAGTATTAACAGCCAATGTTTTGATAAAGCAAGTACTACACTGATTGATCTGAAACAGGACTTCAATCTGGTAAGGGAAAACAATATCCAATAAATATGACGACCAAAATGGAGTTGGAAATTTTAAGGAATAAATTTATGACAACCTTACAGGCTGACTGCATTCGATTGGACTTGCAGATTTGTCTATTTATAGCTACAACATAGAAACAACCTGTGGCTATTGTGGGACAGTATGATGAGATTGCTAGCAGACTGATATACTGCTTGTTACTCTGATCAAGAAAGGCAGGCAATGAATTTAAGTTTCAATAGGCCATGATCCTTTTGTCATATATGTACCATTTGTGAAATTTAATTTTGATTTTTTTATTTGTAATCTATGTCTTTATAAATTGCATTAGCTGATTTTCTTAACAGCACAGCTTTTGACATGCATAAATGTAAAATGTAAATTGCTGCAGAACCTGCAAATCTTTAACATCAGTTCATAGGCCATACTTGTATTTGGTCTGATCCTACATACTTGCAAAGTATTTGTTGATGGTTCTGGGAAGTCTCATAAAGCTGTAGTGGTCTGGCGTGAAGATAACAATTGGCATCATTCTGTGAAAATTATTGAAGGTTCAACCCAATGAGCAGAACTTGGCACAGCTTTACATTATTTAGAGCTTTTTAAAGGAGTAACCTCTAAATTTGATTTGTGATTCTGAGTACGTAGTCAAGGTCCAATGCACGTATCTGATTCTGAACTGTGTTTTTTGTTTTGGTTTTGTTCTTTTTTAAAACAAAAAGGGGGGAGAAGTAGGGAAAACACCACAAAAACAATTGTCAAAAGCATTGTATGTGATGAAATACTTTGCAAGTATGACCCAAAACCATGCTAAATCAGAAAGAACCTACATTAGTTATGGTCAAATCAGTAGTCAATGGAAAAGGCCACATCAATTGATAACCTGGGGGAGAGGCTATGCTTGTGTCTTTACAGATCAAGGGCCGCAATGGCTGCTGGCACAAAACGTGAAACCTGTGTTATCTTCCTGACAATGATTGTTGCAGCTGCTGTGTTTTGGATGCCCGCACAGACAAAGACTAACATGTGGATTACTTTAGCCAACATGACTGACCAGGACTCCATATGCCTGGCTATGGCATCTCCAGAAAACCCGTTCCACACGTGCTTGGTTGGCATCCCCCTTGATGAATACAGCAGCATCACACAATTGTTTCAAAATAGTGGTCGGTGCAAAGGCATTGCAACAAAAATACTAACATGGCACTTTGGATTAACTGTCTCCCGGAAATAGACATTGAACCACAGGAACTAGAATTGCTGGGATCTATGCCCATGGATGCTTGTATCCAGCTGGTTTGTGAAAAGTGCCAGGACAATATGCTAAAGCATGAATGGATAAAACTGCAAAATGTTAATGCTACCATTGGTGACTATAGAAATGAAACTCGATGGTGTAATGCCTCACAGAAGAATCCAAGGAATGTCATTGATAATGTGGGACAGCGACCCCAAAATCTCCTGTATGATGTATTCTTGATCTGTGGAGATAGAGCTTGACCAGGAATTCCTTCTAATGCTGTTGAAGGACTGTGTATTTTGGGACTAGTAACTCTCTTAACACCCAATGTATCTATGATAATAGATCACAGAAGAGCAAGATGAGAAAAACACTTTTTTCGTGTATATGAGTCAAAATGTGATGATAATGTAGATTTTTGGGGATCAAGGTTAAGGGTTTTAGGATCTCTTGTATCTGGTGTTGGCACAGCTAAAAGCGTTAAATATTTTAGAAAATTAGGATGCTGGCTAGTTAAGCAAACTAACAGAACTTCAAAGGCTTTAAGTGGACTTTTGTTAGATGTAGATTCTGTAAGACATGCCACACGGTAGAGTAGAGCCACAATAGATTTTTGTTATTAGCTCAAGGACATGGGTGTGAAGATTTTGATGAGATTTGTTAAATAAATTGCTTAGTGGTTGAGGGTTTTTAGGATGGTTGTTATCAGTAGTGAAAACAGGACTGATCATTTTGATGATTGTTGTGGTTGTGTTACTAATGTTGCCATGCATGATTTCTCTGCTGCAAAGGGCCCTGCAGCGGACAATGAGGGCAGCATTTTTAGCATAAATAAAAAAAGGGGGAATTGTGGGAAACTGCAGCGGGTCTGTGGAATCCTTGACAGAAAATATGGGAGTAGAGATCAGCCTTGAAGATATTAAGATTTACCCTTGAGAAAGATGGGAGTAAAGGAGTATCCAGAGGTATGGAGTTGTACCCATGAGAAAGGAGAGATATACCCGTGAGAGAGAAGGGGATAGAAGAATAACATGGATGATAGCAAAATTAACCAATGAGATGTTAGTGCTGTAACTTGTAACCAATAGTGAAAAGACACATGAACTGGTAGAATTGTATAAAAATGCACTTGTAACAATAAATGGCACCTATTACTTTCATCTTGAAAGAACTTGGTCCATGTCGTTTGTCCGTCTCAACCGCGACACCAATCTGATCTCCTTCTGTGACAAAGTGACCTGTTTAGTGGATGAGGGAAAGGCTGTGGACGTTGTGTACTTAGATTTCAGTAAAGCCTTGAACACTGTTTCTCACAGCATTCTCCTGGAGAAAGTGACTGCTCATGGTCTGGGCAGGCGTACTCTTCTCTGGGTAAAGAACTGGTTGGATGGTCGGGCCCAAAGAGTTGTGGTGAATGGAGTCAAATCCAGTTGGTGGTCAGTCACAAGTGGTGTTCCCCAGGGCTCAGTATTGGGATCAGTTCTGCTTAATCTCTTTACCAGTGATCTGGATGAGTTCACCCTCAGTAAGTTTGCAGATGACACCAAGTCGGGTGAGAGTGTTGATCTGCTTGAGTGTAGGAAGACTCTACAGAGGGATTTGGACCAGCTGGATCATTGGGCCGAGGCCAATTGTATGAGGTTCAACAAGGCCAGGTGGCAGGTCCTGCACTTGTATCACAACAATCCTATACAAGGCTAGAGGCTTGGGGAAGAGCAGCTGGAAAGCTGCCTGGCAGAGGGATCTGGGGGTGCTGGTTGACAGCCAGCTGAATATGAGCCAGCAGTGTGCCCAGGTGGCCAAAAAGATCAATAGCATTGTGACATGCATCAAGAATAGTATGGCCAGCAGGACCAGGGCAATGATTTTCCCTTGTACTTGGCACTGCTGAGGCTCCACCCTGAACACTGTGTTCAGTTTTGGGCCACTCATGACAAAAAAAAACGACCTTGAGGTACTGGAGTGAGTTCAGAGAAAGACAACAGACCTGGTGAAGGGACTGGAGTACACGTCTTATGAGAAGAGGCTGAGGGAATCTGGGGTTGTTTAGCCTGGAGTAAAGGAAGCTGAGGGGAGACCTTCTTGTTCTCTAAAACTATCTGAAAGGAGGCTGTAGCATGGAAGTTGTTAGTCTCTTCTCCCAAGCAGCAACTGATAAGATGAGAGAAAATGGCCTCAAACTATGCCAGGGGAGGTTTAGATTGAATATTAGGAAAAATTCATTTACAGGAAGGGTTTGTCAGGCATGGGAACATGCTGCCCAAGGTGGAGTCACCATTCATGGAGATGTTTAAGAGACATATAGATGAGGCTCTTAGTGAAATGGTTTAGTGCTAGATTTAGGTTATGGTTGGACTCCATCTTGATCTTAATGGTCTCTTCCAAACAAAATTATTCACAGAATCACAGAATCACAGAATGTCAGGGATTGGAAGGGACCTCAAAAGATCATCTAGTCCAGTCCCCTTGCCGGAACAGGAACACTTAGATGAGGCTACACAGGAGCATGTCCAGGCGGGTTTTGAATGTCTGCAGAGTAGGAGATTCCACAACCCCCCTGGGCAGCCTGTTCCAGTGTTCTGATACCCTCACTGAGAAGAAGTTTCTTCTCAGATTTAAGTGAAACCTCTGTGTTCCAGTTTGAACCCATTATCCCTTGTCCTACCATTGGTTGTCACTGAGAAGACTCTGGCTCAATCCTCCTGACACTCACGCTTTATATATTTGTAAATATTAATAAGGTCACCCCTCAATCTCCTCTTCTCCAAAATAAAGAGACCCAGATCCCTCAGCCTTTCTTCATAAGGGAGATGCTCCACTCCCTTAATCATCTTGGTGGCTGTGCTGGACCCTCTCCAGCAGTTCCCTGTCCTTCTGGAACTGGAGGGCCCAGAACTGGACACAATATTCCAGGAGTGGTATCACCAGGGCAGAGTAGAGGGGAAGGAGAACCTCTCTGACCTACTAACCACCTCCATTCTAATCCACCCCAGGATGCCACCGGCCTTCTTGGCCACAAGGGCCCAGTGCTGGCTCATGGTCACCCTGCTGTCCACCAGGACCCCCAGGTCCCTTTCCCCTACACTGCTCTCTAATAGGTCATTCCCCAACTTATAATGGAACCTGGGGTTGTTCTAACCCAGATGCAATACTCTACACTTTCCCTTGTTATATTTCATTAAATTTTTCCCTGCCCAACTCTCCAGCCTGTCCAGGTCTCTGGACGGCAGCACAGCTTCAAGTGTCAGCCACTCCTCCCAGCTTGGTGTCATCAGTAAACTTGCTGATAGTACACTCAATTCCCTCATCCAAAACATTGATGAATATATTGAATAATACCGGCCCCAGCACTGACCCCTGAGGCACTGCACTAGATACAAATCTCCAACGGGACTCTGCCCCATTGACCATGACCCTCTGGCTTCTTTCCTTCAGCCAGTTCGCAGTCCGCCTCACTACCCGATCGTCCAGACCACACTCCCTCAGTTTAGCTGTGAGGATGCTGTGGGAGACTGTGTCAAATGCTTTACTCAAGTCAAGGTAGACCACATTCACCGCTCTGCCATCATCTATCCACCTCGTTATGTCCTCATAAAAGGCGATGAGGTTGGTCAAGCACAACTTACTCTTGGTGAAGCCATGTTGGCTGCCCCTAGTGACCCTCTTATCCTTGATCTGCTTTGAGATGGCACCAAGGTGAAATCATTCCATCACTTTCCCAGGGATGGAGGTGAGGCTGGCAGGTCTATGGTTACCCAGGTCCTCCTTCTTGCCCTTTTTGAAGAACAAATTCTATGGGGAGAACAACTTAAGAAACAGACTAAAAGAAATTATGAGAATTGGAATGGATGTCTCTGGGAGTTTCTGCAATTTCCATCCTGGAGCAGCCTGACCAAATGGGAACTGTTCAAAGTGGGGGTTGATCTAGACGATCTCTGGAGATCCTTGCTGACCTCCATTCTGACCTGGTGATTCCCCAACACCACTGCACACCCATGGGCACATTTGTCCTCACACCGCATCTGCCACAACACAACTTTCAGTCATTGTGCTGGGACTACACAGAGGCAGCTGAAGGGAGGCTCTTAGCCTCCTCAGTGCCAGCCGCAGGAAATCAGTGGCTGCTGTTTCCAGCCACTGAGCTGGAGACAGCTCCGGGAAGCTGGTGCATCCCCTGGGTTAAGGTCCTGCAACTGCCCCAGGCTGCAGCTGTGCGGGCTTCTTCATGCTGGAGGAGCGGCAGAGACCCGGAGACCTGTGAGCCCGGGCGAGGCCCCGAGAGGCGCCGGCGCAGACGTCAGCCCCGGGGCGGAGCTGGAGGAGGAGAGGAGAGGAGAGGAGAGGAGAGGAGAGGAGAGGAGAGGAGAGGAGAGGAGAGGAGAGGAGAGGAGAGGAGAGGAGAGGAGAGGAGAGGAGAGGAGAGGAGAGGAGAGGAGAGGAGAGGAGAGGAGAGGAGAGGAGAGGAGAGGAGAGGAGAGGAGAGGAGAGGAGAGGAGAGGAGAGGAGAGGAGAAGGAGGAGGAGGAAGAGGAGGGGGCGCGGCCGGAGCAGAGAGACGGGACTGGCGGAGGGCAGCGAGGCGCGGGCGGCGGAGCGGCGTGATGCTGCGGTGCCGGAGCTCAGGGCTGGCGGGACTGGCCGCGGTGCTCCTGGGTGCGCGGGGCTGGCGGGGCTGGGTGAGGGACGGAGCTGAGCCTGGGGTGTTCCCAGGCGACCTCAGCGCCAACTCTTCCCTCTTCTTCAGCGTGTCCTTTCTTTCCCTTTCCCTGCTTCTTTGACACCTTTTATGATCCTTTCCCAACCCTCCACTTCCCCTCTTCCTATTCTCCCTGTATCTCCACTACATCTGAATGTACGAGCCTGCTTTCGTGCACCATCTCCTTCCTTGTGCATTTGGCAGTTCTTATTGCCCTGAATGTAGCCCTCTGTCCTTCACTGTAAGAACCCCTCTCCCTGTCTACTGTTTTTCTCTTTGTCCATTCACCCACCCATTTTTAAACGCATCTCTCCAAGCATCTACCATTCGCAACCCCTCTGCCTATTCTGAGACCACTTTCTCATCTATTCCTCTGCTTCCTCTGTACCTGTCAGCATAAGTTTGCTTTCTTGCAGGGTGCCGTTATTCCATACATCCTCTCATGCCCTGTGCATTTAGCATTTATTCTTCTGCATTCATCCCTCCATCCTTCACTGTAACAAACCCAGCTCTCTTGTCCTCACTCCCTCTCACCCTTCATGTATCCATGCACATGATTTTCATTCTGTCTCTCCATGGATCTATTTCAAATTCCATCCCAGACTTTTCTCCTCACTCTGCAAACCCATACCACATTCATGAGCACACGTTGCCATTGATTCTGGACTTGTACTGCCTCACTCCAATATTCCTAGCAATTTCTCTAGGAAAAGATTAATCAGAGCTCAGTGACAGAATCACAGAGTCACAGAAAGTTAGAAACTGCAGAGAAGGAGACTACACAGCCTCCCTGGGCAGCCTGGTCCAGGCTCTGCCACCCTCACTGAGAAGAAGTTTCTTCTCACATTTAAGCTGAACCTCTTGTGTTCCAGTTTGCACCCATTACCCCTTGTCTTACTATCGGTTGTCACCGAGAAGAGCCTGGCTCCATCCTCGTAACACTCACCCCTTATATATTTATAAACATTAACGAGGACTTTTGATGATGTTTGGTCTTTCCTTCTCCTTTCTCGGCAGTGACTGTGGGCAGAGCCCAGGTGCACCAGGAGCCATCGGCAGAGACCCCCGAGGGTGTCGGCATCAGAATCAACTGCTCACATCCCAACAAACAGTCAAATGAGTTCGTCCTCTGGTATCGTCAGCTCCTGGGCCAAGGTCTCAAACTCCTCGTGAGCGGTATTAAAGGCTCCAAAGCGCTGTCGGACCCGCCGGGTTGGCTGTCGGTGGCGGCAGACGGCCGGTCCAGCGCCCTGTGGCTCGAACGGCCCCGGCGCGGGGACGCGGCGGTGTATTACTGCGCCGTGGGAGGCACGGAGAGAGGAGCCGGGGCTGCGGCCGGACACGAACCGCCGCGGGCGGGGCCGGGCGGGTGTGGAGGGGGCGGGGGGACAGTCCTGGTCGCCCCGCCAGGGGGCGCTGCCGCTCCGCCCGCCGGGGCCGCCTCGCCTCGCCCGATCTCGGAGCGGTTTCCCCGCCCGACCGGCACCGGCTTCAGCATCAACACCGGCACCGACATCGGCACCAGCTTCACTCCCAGCGGGACGCGACAGCGGGAGAAATCTCGAGCTGAGCGGTGCCAGTGTTCGGCGGTGCCCGGGAAGGAGCGGTTGCAGCCACTGTCCCCACCGGCTCCCGGCGAGGAGCAGCGACTTTCTGCTCTGCAGAGGGAGGTGGGCAGAGAGATCCTCCTGCCCACGGGCAGCCACACAGCCCTCGCTCCTGCGGCACCAACTGCCCATTGCTGCTGCTCAACGGGCAGGGCCTGGGGATCTCTTTCAGAACCCAGCTGACTCAACGCTCAAACAAGCAATTGCTTTGACACCACAGCAGAACTGCTTTGGACTCCAGATAAGTGTCTGTTGGCCAGAATGGCTACTGGCATTGCTCCTTAGGCTTAGCATCCCATGCGCTGTGGAAGCTGAAGTTTGACCTTTTGCTCCATCTCTTCTGGGGAAATGTTTTTGCATGATTTAATAGAATGGTTATTTTTTATGCAGATGACTGTTAACCATGCTCTGAGAGGCAAAGAGAAATTTCTGGTAGAAATGAGCACTATCAGCATGGTTGAATAAGCAAAAAGATTCTTCTAGCTATCCTAGTTTTAAGACACTTAAATTAAAAAAAAAAAACCAAACAACAAAACAAAAACAAAACAACAGAAAATGAGATTTGTTGAATGGATATTTGTTTTCATTCCTATATAATTCCTGTGAATATGATGAATAAAACCATGAATAAACCATGTTTGTAGGTGTTGTTAGAGAGTTTTACTAGAGGTAGAATCGGCTCTGAAAGATTTACTGGAATTTGTTGATTCTCAGAGTGCTCTTTTGAATTTTTCATAGAAACCTCTTTTTTTTTTTTTTTTTTTCTCATGTACTTGTAACTGGGCAAGTTTGTGTCACTGAGAATTGCTGGTAACTTTGTAAATAGGCTCAGATACACAATTACAAATGTAATCCTCCAGCTTCACACTCTACTTTGCAGATGCTCCTTTTGGTGTTAGAAAGTCAACCTGTAGACACTGAAGTTCTACCTCGGCATGAACATGAGAAGGAGATAATGAGTGTCACAGACACCCGCAAGTGTATCCCACAGTGTTTGGTGTTTAGGACATAGAGCTTGTTGCACAGGATTCCTCTTCACCTCAGATTGAGAGCCTTTGGTGTTGAAGTGAAACCCAGGAGACAGGAAAGAATCTTGGTCACTTGTTGAAAGACACACTTGATGCTCAAGTTCAGACCTCAAGATTGACCCACAAAGAGACCTGCTAAGCTGCTCTACAGGGCTGAGGGTCTGAGGTGAAGAAGAGCTGGGAAGAGACTTCTGGGCCCAGACAGGCCCCAGATCCCTGGTCCTGGGTCCAGACAGGCCCCAGGGAGGCCCGTGTAGCTATAGGAGCTGACACAGCTCTGAAAGTCCATGTCCACAGGCTTTGGAAACAGAGAGCCCTGTCTCCTGCCTCAGCTGGGGACTGTTGTGGCAGCTGTAGTTGTATTACAAGGGAACTCCTGGCAGGTTTCCAGTCACTGGAGAGCAAAGCCCAGAGTCCTTCTGCCACGGCCTTGACTGAACAACAGGACCCTGAAGGCCTTGTGGTAGCAGGGTTTGGAATGGGAGCTGCTATACTAAAAACCAGTTTTCTGCAGTTCCTGCCAACTGTGTGAGCAAAGGGCCCTGGGTGAGAAGTGGCAGAGGAGCCCTGCTCCAGGCATCAGACATCAGAAGACATTAAAATCAAGCAGCCCTTTTTCTTCCCTGGGTATTGGGGTTCAGGGCCCCAGGGCAGGACCACAAGCTGGAGATTGCCGGTAATGTGGGGAGGTCAAGGGTCACAGAAGGACTGACTGTACAATGGGGAGTGTGTTACCCTGTCATCCCAAGTGATATGGGTCTGCTCTGCCAGCCCTATTGGAGGCTTCACATGACCCTATTTATTTCAGATGACCCTAGTCAGCATTGGTGGGGAACTGATGGCAGCCCTCAGTGTCCTGCACTCCATTGTGTCTCAGGTCCCCAAAGCAAGGAAGGACAAGCAGGACAGATCCAGGCTCAGGGTGTTTCTCCAACATCAGTGCGCTGTCCCAGGGATTTTCCCAAATGCCACTGAGAAAGAGAGCACAGCTGACAAGGCTGGGCATCAGCCTGTCCTCGGGCACTGGTTCCTGGGCCTGGCTGCAGGACTAAAAGCCAAGTGCCCAACACTGGTGGGTACAGGAGAATTGCCCCCAGAAGCACCACTGCTTCCAGAAGGGAGGAGCAGACATTTAGTCCAGACTCAATCTTTTCACTTGTAGAGCTCAGGTGATATCAGTCCCACACTGCTGATAAAGGTGTATCTGCCATGTTGATGCCTCCTCCTTATGAAGTAGTGACGTGGACTCCCTTCATCATCACTGTGCAGAAGGAAGAGCTTTGAGAACACGATTCATCTGTTCTGAAACAAAAATCAAAGTGTCCTTTGGAAGTTCTAATGTCCTTCCAGAGAGTGTAAAGAGACACTTGCTACCAGCCAGCCTTCTGCAGCTCTGCAGTTTGGGAACTCGCCAATCATATTAAGGTGTTTCCACAGCAAAGCCCAAAATGGGTGGGATGATGGACTGTTGAAAACTGATGTGGGGTTTCAGATGTGGAAATGCCCTGACACATCTAGCATGAAGCATAGTGATTTGCATATTTTTAATTAAAAATAGAAAAAGTACATTCATAAACTGGATACAGGAATCTATATCAGAGAGGAAATGTTTGGTTACATCTGACCCACACAATGTCAGCCTGGGTGTCAAAAAGGCCAGCAGAGAGATGTCCAGAAAAACTCCCAGCCAGGAGCTGAGCACCAGCTGAGCAGAGGACACTGTTCATGAGGGAGCTGTATCTCAAGGGTAGCCTAAGGCTGTCACTGACTGCGCAAACAGGAAAAAATAGGGAGAAAAGAAAGAACAACTGGAGGATACAGGTACTGGAGGAATAGATCTGGCTAGTCCCCAAGCATGACTTCTATGGCTTTGGGAACAACATCCATGGTGTACCAGAGCTCCAGAAATTACAGCAGAAATAGTACATTGGAGTATGGAGACTGATGTTCCTCCACACAAGGGCTATGACGGATGCACTGCCTATTTCTGCATCAGTGCAAATACCACCACTAGGGACACCCAGAAATGCCAAGTGCCTGGGAAGGCAAGAAGGATGAATTCTGCCACACTTGTCCCATTTGCAGTGTGTCCACAAGTGTTGACATTCATCCACAAAGACAAGAACATTTCTGTGAGCACTTGCACGCCTGTGCTGGTCCTTCAGAATCTACTAGTAGTGAAACAAAACCATAATCCCAGATAAAGTGGTTGGTGCATAGCACAGAGAAACAACATCTACCCTAATTTAATTTGTCAGTGAAATCACTTGCTTTAGAAACAGGTTTGGACAATTAGATCTGAACCTGGAGGTTAGACCTACACCATCAAATGGACATATAAAATTATATACAAGATCAAGCACAAGCATCTCCTTTAAAACGTGGTTAATGCAGTTGCTTCCATGAGATGAAAATCTCACTTAGGGAACTGTGGAGGGCAGTCTGGGGGTCTCCAGTTGCATGAAAGTCTGTTGCAGATGAAGGGAATAACATACCTGCACTCTTCAAGGCAGGAAATACTGAGATGCCATCTCAGCACATGACACTGAGGGAACTGAAAACTGTCAAGACAATGTGACACTGAAAGAAATTTTCTCAACTCTTCAGCTGATCACAAGGGTTTCTGTGTGAGTCAGCACAGGCAGGATGCAGGAACAACCAACAAAACCACATATGAAATGCAGAGAGAAAATTTATTTTCATTACCTCACCAGTCACTGTTTCCCCAAAGCAGCAGCCAGGGAGAGGCAAACAACCAGGGAGACAGACACCTTGGAACTCAGTCTTTGCTGGAGGATCCATGAACCTGCTGGTTTTGCCTGTTTTTCAGGGACTCATAAAAGTGTAGTTTACCACTGTGCTTTGATCTTTCACACAGCAGGGCAGTAATCTCAAGCATGTTCTATATGGTGTCTCTAAGTCTATTACAGGACAATATTATCTAAACACAAGCTTTTACTTGTCCAGCACACAAGGTTAAGCAACCATTAGTATGATACATGTATATCTTGTACCCAGCTGCAAGTCACTTGTGCGTGCTTACAACCCTCCTCACCAATCTTCTGTTATTTTCCCACAGTTTCCTACTGAGATGTCACTGGCACAGGGCATCAGGTCAGTATGACAGTCATTACTCAAGAACTCCTGAGCTTGTATATTTGCTTTCTTCCAAGCCTTCCAAGTGCCATGTACCTGAGGTATAATGCGGAAGTTTGTGCAGAGCACACCACCGTCTTATGGCCACACTTTAGGATTACTCACCCTTTCAAAAGACAATTGATCAACTGTGGGTGAAGTAGCAGATATGTTGTGGCAGTATGAAGACACTCTTTCTTCTCCCCTACAAGCCTGTGTCACAGCTGTGGAGAAACTATATGACAAACTGTTCAAGAGGGAGGATAGATCCTACTCGCCACATACACAGACCCGAGTCACAGCTATTAGAAAATGCCCTTCTGCAGCACCAGCTCGAGAGAAACGCAATATGTCATGAGGTGAATGATGTTTTTTTCTATGTGACCAGGGGGAAGATATGAATAAATTGCATGGAAAACCCACTGCTGACCTACAGGAATGGGTACGTGAGTTGAAAAAGAAACCTCCCAAGAGAAAAGCTGCTCCAGTTTCCGGTGGGAGGTTTTCCTACCAGAGACTGTGCAAAGCACCAATTAGTGGGGCCCTGCCTCCAGTCAGGTGGATGAGAGGGACAATGACAACCGAGTTTGTTGGACTGTGTGGATTCAGTGGCCTGGTCCATCAGAACCACATGAGTGTAAAGCCCTGGTAGACACTGGTGCACAGTGTACAATGATGCCATTGAATTATAAAGGGTCAGTATCCATCAATATCGAAGGAGTGGCTGGGGGATCCAAGGAATTGACTGTATTAGAGACTGAAGTGAGCCTAACTGGAAATGAGTGGGAAAGGCACCCTGTTTTGACTGGTCCAAATGCTCCATGTGTCCTTAGTGTAGACTACCTAAGGAGAGGGTATTTTAAGGATGCAAAAGGGTATAGATGGGTCTTTGGTATAACAGCTGTAGAGACTGAGGATGTTAAAAAGCTGTCTACTTTGCCTGGTCTTTCTCATGACCATTCTGTTGTAGGACTGCTTAAGGTTGAAGAGCAACAGGTACCAATTGCTACCATGACAGTGCACAGACGACAATATCGCACCAACTGAGATTCCCTGATCCCCATTCATAAAGTGACCTGACAACTAGAGAGTCAAAGATTCATCAGTAGATTATTGTGGCCTAAATGACACCCCCTCACAGCCACCACTGTACTCCCACAAAGGACAATCTTATGTGCACACAGACTGGGTAAAGTCTCTGCAGTTTAGCTCCACATAGGGAGAGCATACATCAGAGTCACCAACATCGTTAGCATAAGAACATCCCCACAACCACTTCATTAACACACTCAACCTCCTACTGGCCACACCAAGAAGGGGGTTTCTGTGGGGGGTCTCATGGGTTTGTCAGAGATGGATAATGTTCTCTCTTCACACAGGCCTTCACCCAGAGTCATCTTCTGCAAGTCCTGTGTCAATGTGGTTGAGGGGAGACTGATCTGCACTTGCTGTGCAAGGGAGATGTCGCTAATGAGAGTAACATGCCCGGCTTGAGGCCATTCACTCACTCAAAAACTTTCTCCCTGCTGTCCATCTGTCTTTGAGTACCTTGGCATGGATACAGGCTTTAGCCATGGGATGGAGGTGCTTAGAAGGCTAAATAGATGGAAACCTCCTGAGAAATGACAGTAGAAAGACCGGAAGACTCAATGCATATTTCTCCTCAGTTTTTACTCATGTATCTTCTCCTCAGGCCTACAACATCCCTGAAAGTTCCCACAGATCCTATGGAAAGGAAGCAACACCCACAGCAGAAGAAGAAAGAACTAAGGAGCTCTTAATACCGTTTGGACATACACATGTTAATGGGAATACTTGGGATGCATCCAAATGTGTTCAAGGAGCTGACTGGACAGTCTCTACTCAGTCCTGGAAAGAAGATGGAGCAAATACTCTCAGAAACCTTTTCTAAACTCATGAAAGGCCATAAGGAAGTTGGGAGTAGCTCACATGGGTTTGCTAAGGGCAAATCATGCCTCACCATCCTCACTGCTTTCTGTGAGTAGGTGACTGGCACTGTGGGGAAGGAGAGGGGCACTGGCTGGGGTGTACCTTGTGTTTAGCAAGACATTTGCTATACCTTGATGGGTGCACACACATGCACATAGAGTTGTGCACACTCACAGCATGTACACACACAAAGATGTGTGCCATTGGGGAATTTTTGTAGTATACTTTGAGGCAAATTAAAAACATGCTTTTGCTTAGGTATGAAAAGTGATCCACCAAATTATCAATGTTTCTCTTTTAGTGAATTTGCCTGTCAGCTAAAGCCTTCATATTAACTGCATTTTCCTGGAGAACCAGACACATGTTTTGGTAAACCTAGCAATGGAATGCAAACTTATTGATAAGCATGGATGAACACCTTGTGAGAGGGGCAACAAGAAACCGGTGACCAAGAAACTGACCAATGGAGTATAACATCCCATTCACATGAATACTTCATATAAAAGTGGGAGATCACGAGGATCTCGTCCCTTTCCCTTTTCCCTTCTGCTTATGGCCGACATTAGGAGAGGACCTTGCTAGTTGTCCCTGCGAACTGAGGCCTAGTAAGAGACTGAATCCAGCTCCGGTTGGCTGCAGAGTCCAATCCAGGACTTTGGGTGCCGCCTCTGCCATTGCTGAGACTTTCAAGATTGGTTTTGTATATTTTGTATTATTTTCTCTATTCTTATTAGTAGCATTAGTAAAACATTGTTAATTTTTCCAACTCTCTTCTCTCTGTCCTTCTTTCCCTCCTGATCACCTGTCCTGAGTGGGAAGGGGGGAGAGGGAGGGGCAAAAAAGGGGAAGCAGGGGGGAGAGGGGGTTAACAATACATCTGCCAGGGTTTTATTGTCACCCCGCAATCTTAATCCTCGACACTTGGTCACAAATTACCACTACTGAGCAGTTCCAATTGGAATTTCCCCTTCAGTGCACACACAAATTCACACACAGGGGCACAAACACAAATGTGAGCTTAGACGCACCCAAAGAGCAACTTGAACATCTACACTTATACAGAGTTGTGTGCACATACATTCCAAAAGGAGCCCATGTCCATACATGCACAGCCACATCCCACACCAACATGTCCACACAGATATTCAAACACACTTGCTTACACGTTTATATGTTCCTGCACACATGCTCCTGTATACAGATGTACACACACAAAAGCAAACATCTACAGACACCTATGTCCACACAATTACCCATATGCGGACCAGTCACACACAGTCATATTCTCCTGCATGAAGGCACGTGTGTGTGCTAAAACACATACACACTCACAGACACAGTTTCCCAAACACACACATACACAGAACACTTGCGCACATCCACATTTGCATGTGTATTACCACAGGCACATACATGTGCATGTGAATGCACACATGAGCACAGCCAGAGGAGCCCATACCTGAGCACCATTGTGGACACACACCACAGAGAACCAGCTGGTGTCTCCCAACACCAGCTCTCAGCCCCTCTAGATGAATCTCTTCAAGTACATCAGAGCCTACAGTAAAGACAAGAAATCAGTCACTGGCCAGCCTCATCAGCTTACTGAGCTCCAGGGTTTAGCAGTGGTTCAGTCAGCTGCTTTCTCACTGTAAGACAGAGACAAACCAGAGCAGAGTCAATGCTGTCATGGCCTCTCCAGACTTGGGACCTCTCCATGTTCCAAGTTGGTGTGTAATGGATAATATAAAAAATGAGAGAATAGCCCCACTGTTGCAGCCTCACAAAGAATTCCCACATTACAAGGAAGAGAAAATCCTGCAGTGTTAGAAGCTTCCACCTGACCCTGTTGGTCTCCTCAAGGGTCTGGGACCAGCCCCTGTCCTTGCACAGGGAGCGGTGCCGCAGTGACAGCCTCATGCGCAGCAGAAGGGTGTGTGTCTGGGACAAGCCAGACTCCCCTGAGGCTACAGACACAGGCTGGGACATCAGAAGGGAGGTAGGTAGTAGTGAACCTGTCTCTAGACTCACTTTAATTTAAATACCCTCTCTTCTAAAGGCAGAGAAATGCACGAGCAACATTAATTTACAGAGCAGCTGAAGAAATGGTTTGGCTGTCCTGTGAACGTACACACATTCTTTTCCTTTTTTCCCAAATTGTAATTGATGTGCTGCCCCTTTTTCTTCTTGTGTTTTGCATGTGGGTGCATGCGGTGCAATTGCCTGCAGCACAAGGAAGCTGCCTGCAGCCTCTTCTGTTAACCTTGAGCTGGCTGAGTTTATCTTGCAGCCCAGGCTCCTCTATGCAAAACAGTTTCTGCACATAATAATACAAGAATAATAAGGGTGTATTTGGTTAACCTGGAAAGGTTTTGGTAGTGAAGGGATTGCAAGGATGGCTTCTGTGAGAAGATGCCACAAGCTGCCCCCATGTCGCACATTGCCAGTGACAGCTGGCTCCAAGATGGACCTACTGCTGACCAAAGCTGAGACTATCAGTGACACTGGTAGCACCTCTGTGATAACATATTTAAGAAAAGGTGAATACTGGTGTGCAGAAGCTGCAAAAAAAGGAGTGAAAAAAAGTGAGAGAAACAACAATGCAGACACCCAGGTCAGAGAAGAAGGAAGGGGAGGAGGTGCTACAAGCACCAGTGCAGAGATTCCCCTGCAACCATGGAGAAGACAATGGTGACACAGGTTGTCTCCTGGCAACTCAGTGGGGTCCATGATGGAGCAGATATCCACACTGCAGGCTATGGAGGATCTCCGGCCACAGTAGGTGGACGTGCCCTGAAGAAAGTTGCAGCTTATGGAGAACCCACCCTGGAGCAGGATCCTGACAGAAACTGTGGTCCCTGGAGAGCAACCCACACAGCAACAGGTTTTCTAGCAGAACCTGTGGCTGCATGAGGGAACATGCTGGTGCATTCCAGCCCTGAAGGACTGTAGCCCATGAAAAGGACCTGCATTGGAGGAGTTTGTGAAGGACTATCTCCTGTGGGTGGGACCCCACCCTAGAGCAGAGGAGTAGCAGATCTGAACCATTAGGAACTGACTGCAACCCCCCTTTCCCAACCACCTCCTCTATTTGATAGGAGGAAGCAGAAGATTTAGTAGTGCAGTTGAGTCTGGAAAGAAGGGAAAGGTGGGAGAAAGTTTTTAGTTTTGTTTTATTTTTCACCATCCTACCCTCTTACAGTTAAATACAATTTCTACCCTCATGACCTTCAGCAGTGTGGGAGACTTTTCCTGCTACTCCTGCCCATGCCGACCAGCCATGTCCCATACATTGGGTGATGGAGGAGAAAAAGAGGTGCAGCAGCAGCTATGGGCCATCCCAAGAGCTGTTCCCAGCTATATTACTATTGGCATTTTGAGGAGAAAATCATCTTCCAGAGATCCAGATCCACCCCCTGCCACCTCAGCTCAGCTCTGGCCATAGCAAGGAAACATCCTTCCTCAAGAGCTCAGGGGGCTGCTGAGTCCTCAGGGGCTCCTGCCTTTCTGGGCATTTGTGTGCAGAGACACAGCAAGGCAAGGCCTGAAGGTCACTGGCAGCAGAGCAGCCAGGGATGACTTCCTCAGCTCCAAGTGATGGTGCCCAAAAGAGGAGCCACTGCAGAGTGTCTCAACCTCCCATTCCTCTATCAATGGAGAAGGATCCCCTTGTGCCCTCACCCCCTTTCCACTCCAGAGTAACACCATTCTCCTTTGGCAGCTTGGGGAGTGTCCACAGAGGGAAGGACCACATAGACGCCAGGCTTGAATGCAGCAGAACTTTAATGCATAAAAGAGGGAAATAAATTCACTGCAAGTGGAGGACAACAGTGCAGGAATCCCCAAAGGAACCCACAAGTCTGCAGTCCATAGTCAGGAAGAAGTTAATGAATGATGTTCAACTGCCTGCCCCATAGAGAGAAAGGAGACAGCTGATCCCCACCAGGCTGGACCTGAGGGAACCTTGTTGCCAAGGGGAACCGAAGCAATCAAAGAAAAGGGAAAAAAAAGGCAAAACCATTCATCTCTCCTGAAAACACATCAAATAGCTCAATCCTTTGCCCAGCACCATGTTTTCAGTTCCTTGAGGTGTCTCCCTGGGCCTTTCCCAGCATCTTTATCAGCGCAGGTACCTTCTGCCAAAGTAGCGGCCGGAAATGCCAGAGAGGTCACAGCAGCCAGAGTTGATGGGCACTCCATCACAGCTGAGGATTCTGCCAACAGCAGCAGAGGTGGAGGAGCCCACAACGGTGTTCTGTGGGAAAGAGCTGAGGATGGGGCCAGGCAGGGTCACCACCACAGGCGAGGGCTCAATGACAACTCTGGAGTCCTGGCACTGCCTGACACAGGGCTCATTGCAGCTGTTGGCCAGTGGGGTCGGGCCACAGGGCTGGCAGGGCAGGCACTGGTCATAGCAGGACATGTCTTGAGGGTGGAGATGAACCTGGGAGAGTGCAGGGAGGAAGCAGAAGACAAGAGTGGGTGAAGAGCAGACTGGTTTCCCTGGTCAAAAAGGAGCCAAGGCCACTTCTGAGTGGGGAGCTGGAAGATGTGCCAGGAGCCACACAGTCTTCATCACCCTATAAGGAGTAGCTTGGTCCAGGGAGGCTCTCTCCTACTGAATAAACGAGAATCCCCCTCTGCCACATCCCAGCCTCTCTCTAAGCAGACGTCCCCACTTCCATCTCCCATGACAAGAAGATGCAAACCCGAGGACAGGATATATCAAAAAACAGAAGACATGTCCATCAATGAGAGAAAGGTCAAGTTGGAAGAGAATCAGACTCACCTCGTTCCCAGTCACAAGGAGGTAAGAGAAGTGGATGAGAGAGCAGGGACTTGGGCTGCCTTTTATATCTGCTCTTCATTGCCGCAGGACCAGAGACACCCTTGGCAGAGGTAACAATTTTCTGCCAAGCTCATCTTGAATGCAAACCATCACAGCTAATGAGATGGGCTGTGCTTTAGTTTCCAAGACTGCTGCCTTTTCATTTCCAGGTTTGTGCCATGTCTGTTCCTCAATGAAATATACTCCTGATCCCTGGGATGAAAGGTCCCAGGATTTCTAGGTCAGGAATGCAGCAGTGCAAGCAGAAGACTCAGCTCAAGTGCTGGATGGGTCTAAGAGCAAGCAAATTATGTGAGCCAGGGTCAGTCTGTTGGGGCTGTTTGCTATACCAGTCTCAGGACGAAGCTGCAACCATTCTCGACTGCAAGCCCATGGGCTCCTATGCTTGAGGACATGCCAAGTCCTCATATTTGCATCCCTCCTCAGCTCACCCCAGTGGTCCCATCTTTTTTGTCAGTGTTGTGCTGTTTGGTCTTGACCACATCCTGCCTAACACTGCCCAGTCCCCAGGAGTCCTCAGCAGAGTCCATGGACTTCTCTGACACAATGGTTCATGGTGCTCCTATGGAAGTTCTTTTCCTGTGTGTACTTGTATGTAGATAGGTTGTTGTGGATACAAGTGCGATCAAAGATTTGTCTATAATTGCAAAGAGCATGAGGCTCTGTGTGTGTGTCCTTGTGTGTCACTGATCATGAGAGAATGTGCTGCTCATGGCAGAGACACTCTTCACTGCTCTGTCCGTGAGCACCACAGAGCAGCAGGGTCCCAGGGTCAGAAGGAGCCTGAGTGCAGCTGAGTGGTGATGGCACCAGCCTGCTGGCGATCTGTCCAGGGGAGAGACCCTTAAATGCAGCCCCTGTCTCCTGAGCCATCATTTTCCTACCACTCCAAAGATCTCAGTGCAATGGTGCTGCTTTCAGGCCACAATAAGCATGGTTTCATGGTTTCAGGCAGGGCTGATTTCCCTCTCCATGAAGCTGCTTTGAGCTGAAGCTCTAGTGCATGTAATGCCAGCCTCATTGGCAGCGTCTCTCATACTTCATTACCAAACATGAGATGAATGGGTTCAGTGAAAGGATGGGTAATTAATTGTCTGGACTTCTAGGCTCAGTTGTGAACATAGTGCAAGGCCCAGCTGGCTAACACACATTAGTGGTGTGTAGTAGTAGTAGTGATCAGTAGTAGCACCAATGTTTTCATTAATGCCATGAGTCATGGGAAGTGAGGAACTCCCAGAGACTCTGTGGATAACACCCAGTGAGGGGAATGGGCCATAACTCAGGGTCACAGCTGCTGGTGGAAGGACCTGGACAGGCTGAAGAAATGAGCTGACAGGAACCTCATGAATGCCAAACAGAGCAGGTCCAAGATTTTGCATATGAGGGAGAGACCAGCCCATGCAGTCATGCAGGCTGGGGCTGGCTGCCGGGCAAACAGATCAACAAAAAATGATTTGGGGTTTTAGGAGACAGCTGAACATGAGAGAGCAGTGTGCCGTTGCAGCAAACAGGACCAGCTGCATCCTGAGCTGTGTTATTCAAATTGTTGGCAGCATGTGCAGAAAAATGATCCTGCCCCTCTGTCCCATTTGAGATCACAGCTGGGGTACTGCATCCAGGTTAGACCTCCTGGGTGCAAGAAGGTTATCAACATCCTGAGGTGAGTTCAACAAAGACCACTGTTTCAATTAGGTGGTTGACCTAAATGAAGCTGAGAGAAATGGGTCTGTTCATCATGGTGATGTCTCAGGGGAGATTTTTTTTGTTTTTACCATTAATTGTTCAGAGGAAAATAAGAAGATGGACCTAGTCTCTGGAACCGCCCAGTAGATAAAGAGGAAGTGCCCACTAATGGGATCTCTTCTGACTGACAAGGGTGATCTAGATAACTTCTGCAGGTCACTTCTCACCTACATTCTGACTCTGTGACTCCTCCTTCCCCTGACCACCTTGACCCCTGCACACTCATGGGCACATTTGTCCTCACATGCACTTTAACACAAGCCGACTTACAGTCATTGTGCTGGGACTACACAGAGGCAGCTGAAGGGAGGCGCTCAGCCTCCTCACTGCCAACCGCAGGAAATCAGTGGCTGCTGCTTCCAGCCCCTGAGCTCGGAGACAGGTCTGGAAAGCTGGTCCATCTCCTGGGTCAGGGCTGCAGCTGCATCAGGCTGCAGCTGGCGTTGTGCGGGCTTCTTCTTGCTGGAGGAGGGGCAGAGCCCGGTTGGCAGGAGGCAAAGTTGTGGCCGTGCAGAGCCCCGGAGCCCTGTGAGCCCGGGGGAGGCCCCAAGCGGCGGTGGCATGGAACTCAGCCCCGGGGTGGAGCTGGCGTGGGAGGGGAGAGGAGAGGGAGAGGAGAGGGAGAGGAGAGCCGGGGCTGGCAGGGGCAGCGAGGAGCAGGCGGCGGAGCGGCGGGATGCGGCGGTGCCGGGGCGCAGGGCTGGCGGGACTGGCCGCGGTGCTCCTGGGTGCGGGGGGCTGGCGGGGCTGGGTGGGGGACAGGCGGAGCCCGGGATGTCCCCGCAGTTCCCTCGGTGCTGTCGTCCCCTCTGGCTTCTTCACGGATCTCTGGCTCCGAACCTGCCTCCCGTCCATCTCTCCATCTGCTCTATGCCACGTTCTCTCACACAAGTCATCGCTCAATTCTTTTTACAACCATCAGTTTTTTCTTCGTTTCCTCCATGTCTTTTGTATGACTCATTACTTAGTCCTCCTCCTCCTCTCCTCTCCTCTCCTCTCCTCTCCTCTCCTCTCCTCTCCTCTCCTCTCCTCTCCTCTCCTCTCCTCTCCTCTCCTCTCCTCTCCTCTCCTCTCCTCTCCTCTCCTCTCCTCTCCTCTCCTCTCACTATTAATGGGCACTTCTGTTACTGCACATGTCACCAGCCTCTGCAGAGATTTCCAATCATCAGCTCTGCATGCTCTTTATTGCTTCAGCAGAACTTGTCCGAGGGAACAGCAGGCAGGGCCGGGCAGAAAGCAGGTTTTGAGGATATTTTTCCTTCTTTTTCTCCTCGGCAGTGACTGTGGGCAGAGCCCAGGTGCAGCAGGAGCCCTTGGCAGAGACCACCGAGGGCACTGAAATCAGCATCAACTGCTCACATCCCAATATACAGCTCTACGAGTCCATAATCTGGTACCGTCAGCTCCCGGGCCGAGGCCCCGCATTCCTCACACTCGCTAACAAAGGAATGAAAGCGCTGTCGGACCCGCCGGGGCGGCTGTCGGTGGCGGCAGACCGCCGGTCCAGCGCCCTGTGGCTCGAACGGCCCCGGCGCGGGGACGCGGCGGTGTATTACTGCGCCTTGGGAGACACGGGGAGAGGAGCCGGGGCTGCGGCCGGACACGAACCGCCGTGGGTGGGACCGGCGTGGGAAGAGAGGGCGGGGGGACAGTCTATGATGAGTCCGCCAGGGGGAGCTGCCGCTCTGCCCGTCGGGGCCGCCCAGCCCCGCCCGACCCCGGGGCTGTTCCCCTGCCCGACCGGCACCGGCTTCAGCATCAACACGGGCATCAGCATCTCCGGGTGCTCCTTGCAGTCGCTGTCTGGGGTCAGCACGTCCTCGCATTGACGGCTGCTGCGCGTCTGTGCTCCTGAAGGCAGCGAAGAGCCGCGCTTGGGCAGCGTTACACGTGGAGTCTGAGATCGTCTGTGCAAGGTGGGGAGGGGAGTAGGGTTTCCCACAAGGCTCTCCTGCTTCCCCAGAAACGGCTCAGAGCGTTCTGGGAAATGTGGCATCCTCTGGCCTGTCTGTAAAGACCTGCAGCATTGTCTCAGCAATGCATCGCAGAGGTCATCGATTCCCATCCAGCCCACGCAAGCCTGGTCCTCTTCTTGCCTCTGTTCTCCTCCTGCCTCTGTCCTCCTGCCGTGCCAAGGATGTTGAGCTCTTTTTTTCATTTTAGGAAGGCAAAGTGACAGCTGTATGTCTTTCACATGAAGGCACAGCACCGGGCAGTGATGCAAATGGTGATGCAAATAAATTGATATCAAATGCTCCAAATAGATGCTCAGCTTAGTGGGTGTCTCATCAGAGCTTATCTCCCTTGTGAAAACACACCAGCAGCTCCCACCCAGTTGTTTTTTTTTTTTTCCCTTCCCAAGGGCACACACAAAGATTTCAACCCTACATATTTAATAAAACTCATAGGATCCTTGGGCATTCAAACAATACAATTAGGAATGTTGCAATGAAGAAACCAATGCCCCCAGGAGTTACCAGAGTTGCAATGAGAGTCAGCCCTTACATGGCAAAGGTCCATTCCAACAAACCAGAAAGGTTTGTCAGAGCTCTGCCATGTTCTCTTTACTGTGGTCTGCCACCTGCTCCTCAGCCCTGGCAGGGCCAGACTTTCATCTGCGCTCAAGTGGTTACCTTGCCTTGCAGCCATGGTTGCTTTTACTCCTTTGGCACCAACAGACCCCAGCACACCTCTGGTTCCTCTCTATAGCCTGGGTAGTTGATTCCTCTGGACATGACAAATCTGTTCCAAACAGAGCAGTATGTTGCCCTGAATAAAACAAAAACATAGTTAAGCACGCTTACCTCCCTAAGTGGTACATGGTTTTGCTTGTCTTTGTCTTCTCCACAGGTCTCCTAACAATGGTGGGAATGGCCTTATCCTTGTCACTGTGGGGAGTGTGCAGACCCTGAGGATCTTGAGCTAGTTCTTCCTTGGCAGACTTTCCTACCTTGAGATCTCCTGCACCACCACTCTTGTCCCCAAAATGCTGGAGACTTTTTGTGGCACCAGGACTATCATTTCTGTTTGCTGCTTTATTTTTTCCACATCTTCATGAGCATGACTGAGTTTATGATCCTCTTAGCCATGTTCTTTGATCACTATATCACCATATGCAAACCACTCTGTAAAACACTCTATCTTGACAAAGAAAGTCTACTTCCTGCTCGTGCTGGGAGCATGAGCGGTGGGATTTGTGGTCATCTTCTCCCAGGTGGGTCTGCTGCTGCAGCCTCCTTTGTGTGCCAAGAAAGTGTTTGACCGTTTCTACCATAATGCTGGGCCAGCATGAGCATGGTGTGTTGGGGCTGGGTTGACCTTGGCTGGATGACAGGTGTCCACCAAGCTGCTCTGTCACTCCCCCACTACCAAACAGAGAGGGTGAGAAAATACAATAAAAGACTCTTGGATAATCATTATAAGGACACAGAGATTACACAACAATTATCATCACAGACAGAACAGACTCAACTTGGGGAAATTAATTGAATTTATCACCAATCAAATCAGAGTAGGATAATGAGCAATAAGTATCAATCTCAAACACCTTCCTTCCACCCCTCCCTTCTTCCTGGTCCTGGCCATTTCCCTATGTGCTCTGTGGGGACCTTCTCTCCTTCCACAGAATGTAGGGGTTTTGTTTGGGCAGGACCAGATCCTCTGGTGTCAGGGAGTCAAGCGGTTTCAGTCAACCCACCACACCTATGGTGGGACAAGTGTTCCACAAGCAGAGCTGTAGCCTGGCCTGGCTCAGGGGTGCTGGAGTTGCTGGGAAGCTGGGTGCCCGTGGGGGATGTCCCAACGTGTACTCTGTGGTTGGGCTGGTGTCTGCAGGTTCCACTCCATCCCCAGGGCAGGATTGGTGCTTGTGCCCTGGGGCTGCCTGTGGGGCAGGGAGAGAGTGGAGGACTCTGGGAGTCCCAGGCAGGGTGAGGAGCTGGATTACCCAGGTACTGGCAATTCACCCCAGTGGTAGTGGTGCAGGTCTTGTGTGGGAGGAGGTGAGGCCCTGGTCTCTGGGCATGGTAAGAATGTGTCCTGTGGCCAAAGAGATGGAAAGAGTTGGTGGCTCTGTCTGAAGTCTAAAGCAGAAGGAATGTGCATGGAACCTTGCCTGGTCTGTTAGGCCCTGTGTGCCTGAGCCCGAATTTTGAGCTCAGAAGGCTGTGGGACCCTAGAGTGCCCAACATTCTGTAGGGACACCATCTGTAAACTGTGGAAGGATGGCTGAAAATTGGGAGGTTGCTTCAGGGGTGCTCAGAGGACAGATGTTTTGTGTCACTGAGGCCTGGAGAGCTTGGCTTACAGAGCTGTCATCAACCTCGTTTGCAAGGGAGATGAGATCAGTACCTCAAAACCTCTGTCACCCTGCTTCATTATTTCAGCAGTCAGGCAAGAAGAGGTAATGTTGAGAAGGGCTTTGGAACCTGTCCCTCCAGAAGAAAAGGACCTCTACCCATATCTGAACTTATTTGCTGGGGAAAGGGCAATATGTTCTAGTCCCTAGGTGTATGGGTGCATGGATGGATGCGTGGATGGATGGTTTACGTTTTTCAGGCTCTTCCTAGATTATGCCTCTGATGTGCTTTTGATCAAACCAGTGCCCAGGAGCATCAGCCAAGCAAGAGGGATGCTCATGAACAAAAGTTGTCTACCACAGACAATTCATAGATACTGCTGAGTGTTTCCCACTGTCACATACACATCTCAAGGGCACCAGGGTGATCAACTCCTGCACAGAGCTTTTCTGGAGCAAAGATCATGCTGACATAACAGAGCCTTAGAGGTCTGGGCCTGAGCAAAGCTGCTTCAGCCATGCTTGCAGATGACCAGGCACCACAGAGCAGTGATGGGCCTGTGAGTGTTAGTCACAGTTCTTGGACTGCACTCGCCCATGGGGGTGATGGGTTTCCAGGGCCTCTGTTGTGTGACCCAGTGTAGTTAATCCCAATACTGATTTGTGAACGGTGTCAGTCTTGCACACCTGCTCAGTCCTGGGCCCTGCCAGGTTTTGTAGGGGTGGTGGTTAAGGCTGCATGGGGGGAACCAATCCCACCAATCCCTAGGTGCCCATGTGTGCTGGCCATGGCCCTAGAACAGTCAGTGGAGGGGGAAGGAGAAGACAGAGGTGAGGCCGTGGCCATCCCTGAGGGTATTCCATCCATTCATACAAGAGCTCAGAGCCCACCTGCATCTCTCTTGACATGTGCACCCAGTACCCCTGTCCTTGCTGATCTTTTCTTTCTCCTTCATGTTCGGTGTCAGAACAATTTGATTTCCATCAGAAATGCACCATTTCACTGTCCCCATTTCTGTGCTGTCTGTCCTCAGATCCCACATGTTTAGCTCCAATTTCTACTATCTACACCTTCAGCAGAGTGGGCGAAATTTCCCTGCTACTTCTGCCCATGCCCACTGGCCATGGCCCCTATATTGGTTGATGGAAGGGAGAGGAAGGTGCAGCAGCAGCTATGGGCCATCCCAAGGGCTGTTCCAGGCTTCACTCTTCTTGCCAAATAATCTTCTAGAGCCTCACACCCACCCCCTGTCACCCCAGCACAGCTCTGGCCATAGCAAGGGAACATCCTTCCTCAAGAGCTCAGGGGGCTGCTGAATCCTCAGGGGCTCCTGCCTTTCTGGGCATTTGTGTGCAGAGACACAGCAAGGCAAGGCCATGGTCACTGGCAGCAGAGCAGCCAGGGATGACTTCCTCCGCTCCAAGTGATGGTGCCCAAAAGAGGAATCACTGCAGAGTGTCCCAACCTCCCATTCCTCTATCAATGGAGAAGGATCCCCTTGTGCCCTCACCCCCTTTCCACTCCAGAGTAACACCATTCTCCTTTGGCAGCTTGGGGAGTGTCCACAGAGGGAAGGACCACATAGACGCCAGGCTTGAATGCAGCAGAACTTTAATGAGCCAAAAGAGGGAAACAAAGTCACTCCAAGTGGAGGACAGCAGTGCAGGAATCCCCAAAGGAATCCAAAAGTCTGCAGTCCTTGGTCAAAAGGAAGTCACTGTCCTTGGCCAAGAGGGAGTCTGTGCATTATGTTCACCTATCTGCCACACAGGGTGGAGAGAGATGCTCCCTGGGGAAACCTTGTTGCCAAAGGGAAATGAAACAAACAAGGAAATTGGAAAGAAAGGTAAAGCCATTCAGCTCTCCTGAAAACATATCCAATATTTTCATCTTTTGTTCAGCACCATGTTTTCAGTTCCTTGAGGTGTCTCCCTGGGCCTTTCCCAGCATCTTTATCAGCGCAGGTACCTTCTGCCAAAGTAGCGGCCGGAAATGCCAGAGAGGTCACAGCAGCCAGAGTTGATGGGCACTCCATCACAGCTGAGGATTCTGCCAACAGCAGCAGAGGTGGAGGAGCCCACAACGGTGTTCTGTGGGAAGGAGCTGAGGATGGGGCCAGGCAGGGTCACCACCACAGGGGAAGGCTCAATGACAACAGTGGAGTTCTGACACTGCCTGACACAGGGCTCATTGCAGCTGTTGGCCAGTGGGGTCGGGCCACAGGGCTGGCAGGGCAGGCACTGATCATAGCAGGACATGTCTTGAGGGTGGAGGAGAACCTGGGAGAGAATCAGGAAGAAGCAGAAGACAAGAGTGGGTGAAGAGCAGACTGGTTTCCCTGGTCAAAAAGGAGCCAAGGCCACTTCTGAGTGGGGAGCTGGAAGATGTGCCAGGAGCCACACAGTCTTCATTGTCCTACAAAAATCACCCTGGCCCAGGGAGGCTCTCTCCTAGTGAATAAACCAAAGGCCCCCCCTGCTACATCCCAGATGCAAACCCCATGTCAAGAAACAGCCAACATCACCAAAGATATCCATCAATGAGAGCTGTCAATTTTAAAGAGGAGAAGAGGCTTCAGACTTACCTGGTTCCCAAGGAGAAGGAGGCAAGAGAAGTCAATGAGAGAGCAGGGACTTCGGCTGCCTTTTATACTTGCCATTCAGTGCTGCAGGACCAGAGGCACCCTTGGCAGAGGTAACAATTTTCTGACAAGCTCATCTTGAATGCAAATCATCACAGCTAATGATAAGGGCTGTGTTTTGGTTTCCTGCATTGCTGCCTTTTCATTTCCAGATTTGTGCCATGCCCATTTCCCAATGAAGGCTTCTTCTGATCCCTAGGATGAGAGGCAGTAGGATTTCTAGGGCACAAATGCAACAATAGAAGCAGAAGAGCAGGTAAATGATGTCACTTTGTGTCACTCTGTTGCTGCTCTTTGAAATGCCATTCTCAGGAAGATCTAACCACCCTTAATCGGATGCCCAGGGGCTCCTGTGCATGAGGACATGCCAAGCCTTCATTTTTCCTGCCCTCCTCAGGTGACCCCTATTGTCCCTTGCTTTTTCCTTCCCACGTATGAGCATTGTGTTGCTTTGTTTTGACCCCATCCTGCCTAACACTGCACAATCCTCAGAGGTCCTCAGCAGAGTCCATGGACTTCTAAAACACCATGGTTCATGTTGTTGTTATGCATGTTCTTTTCCTGCGTGCACTTGTAAGCAGACAGTTTGTTGTGGGTACATGTGAAAGTACATATTTGTGTATAATACCATGCCACTCTGCATGACTCTGTGTGTGTGTCCTTGTGTGTCACTGATCATGAGGGAATGTGCTGCTCATGGCAGAGACACTCTCCACTGCTCTGTCCATGAGCACCACAGAGCAGCAGGGTCCCAGGGTCGGAAGGAGCCTGAGTGCAGCTGAGTGGTGATGGCACCAGCCTGCTGGCGATCTGTCCAGGGGAGAGGCCCTCAAATGCAGCCCCTGTCTCCTGAGCCCTACTTTTGCTGCCTGTCCAAAGTTCTCACTCTTCTGCTACCAGTTTCAGGAAGCAACAAGGATGGTTTCAGTCCAGTTTGAATCCTTGGTTTAATTCAGTATAACAACATTGGGTGTGCCTCAGCATGGCTGGCAGTCTCCCCTCCCTGCATCTCCAGGCCAGGACACAGCTGCTCTTCCCAGTGCTAGAGAGTTCAAAAGGATGAGGTTTGCTTTGTTGGCAAGGAGGAAGGTTGAGGAATCCTGTAGACCATGTGCTGGCCATCCCAGAGTGTATCTGCTTCCAATGAAGTGTAGAATGTGGCTGAGATGGAACACAGCCCACTACACCGGATTTGGCATTGAGTCCCCAATAGCCAGCTGCTGTCCTTCTTTCTAACAAGGTCTGTGTCTCAGTAGGTACATTTTCTAAACCTCCCCTCCTGAAGGTCTGTCATTTGGAGCACGGATCCAACTTTCAGCCAGTGCAGTCGAGGGCTTTCCCCCTTCCCTTTAGTGACCTCAGCAAGATCAGTGCCAGGGAGCTCTGCTGGAAGAGCTCAGCCAGGGCCGATTCCCCTCTCCATGAAGCTGCTTCTGAGCTGAGGCTCTAGTGCACCTGAGCACCAACTTCATTGTTTTCTCATGAGATAAAAATCAATGTGGGCAAGGGAAAGGCAGGGGATGTGTGCACCTAGAGTATAACAAGACCTTCAGGAGATTCTCTTGTACTTCCTTCATGACCCAATATGAGATGACTGAGTTCAGTGAAAAGATTATAAGGTGGGTAGAAAAATTTCTGTACTACCAGGCTCAGAGAGTTGTAACCGCAGTGCAAAACCCATCCGTCCAACTCTTGTTAGTGGGGTCTAATAGTAGGGATTAGTAGTAGGACCAGAACTATTTGGTGTTTTCATGAACACCATGAGTTGTGGGAAGTGGGGATCTCCCAGCAGGCCTGTGGATAACACACAATGAGGTGAATGGGCCATAACTGTCAGACATGGCTCCTGAATAGGCTGGACATATGGGCTGACTGGAACCTCATGGAAATCAAAAAGATCAAGGGCAAGGTTTTGCATATTAGGTACCAAACTATGCAGTCATGCAGTCTGGGGGCTGGCTGCCTAGGAAGCAGATCCACAGAAAAT
This sequence comes from Streptopelia decaocto, assembly GCF_964273445.1. NCBI lineage: Eukaryota > Metazoa > Chordata > Aves > Columbiformes > Columbidae > Streptopelia > Streptopelia decaocto. Next base: position 1,383,831 of record NC_138677.1, on the reverse strand, counting down.
AATGTGTGGCTTTAAGACAGACACAACTGAACATCAGAGAGTACTGTACCATTGCAGCAAAGAAGACAAACTGGATCCTGAGCAGTGACAGCAGGTCAGTGTTGGCAGCAGGTGCAGGAAAGTGTCCCATCCTCTCTGTCCCATTTGAGATCACATCTGGAGTATTGCTGCCACATGTAGTCTCACTGGTCCAAGAAGGGTATCAACACACTGAAGTGAGTTTGGCAAAGGCCACCGTGTATATTAGGAGACTGATGAATATGACATGTGTGGAGAAGTTGAGAGAACTAGGTCTGTTCATCTTGGAGATGCCTTGGGATAATTCCTGGCTTTCTACGACTGCTTTTTAGAGGAACACAAGAAGATGGATCTAATCTCTAGAAGTGCCTAGTAGACAGAGGGGAAGTGCCCATTGCATAGTGCTGGGACTACACAGAGGCAGCTGAAGGGAGGCTCTCAGCCTCCTCACTGCCAACTGCAGGAAATCAGTGGCTGCTGTTTCCAGCCCCTGAGCTCAGAGACAGCTCTGAGAAGCTGGTCGGTCTCCTCAGTCAGGGTTCTGCAGCTGCCCCAGGCTGCAGGTGGTGCTGTGCGGGCTTCTTCTTGCCGGAGGAGGGGCGAAGTCCAGTTGCTAGGAGGCAAAGTTGTAGGGAGAAGAGGGGAGGAGAGGAGAGGAGAGGGGAGGAGAGGAGAGGAGAGGAGAGGAGAGGAGAGGAGAGGAGAGGAGAGGAGAGGAGAGGAGAGGAGAGGAGAGGAGAGGAGAGGAGAGGAGCGAGGCGCGGGCGGCAGAGCGGCGTGATGCGGTGGTGCTGGGGCGCAGGGCTGGCGGGACTGGCTGCGGTGCTCCTAGGTGCACGGGGCTGGCAGGGCTGGGTGAGGGACGGGGCTGAGCTCGGGGTGTTTCCAGGGGAGCCACCACAAACTCTTTCCTCTCATTTTTCTCTCTGCCTTCTTTGTTCCCCTTTCCGAGGTCTCTTGAGTTCCCTCTAGGTAGTCTGTCATTCCCGTCATCTCTGTCATTACGAGTTTGCTTGCAGATATACCTGCCTTTCCATGCACACACTCTTTTCTCTGTGAATTCAGCAGTTCTTATTGCTGTGAATTCAGCCCTCTGTCACTATAGCACTCACTCTTTGCTCTTTACTCTTCCTCTCCTCATTCCTGTTTCCACTCCTCTTTTTACCCATCTCTCCAGGCCCCTACCATAAATAATTTCTCTTCCTGCTCTCTGAGAACCCTCTCATATCTCCCTCTGCTTCCTTCATATCTGTAGGAGCAAGTTTGCTTTCCTGCACCTCTCCATTATTCCATACATACTCTAAATTCTTTTTCCCAATTCAGCCTTCTGCACTTCACTGTAACACACCCATTCTCCAGACTTCTCGTACCTCTTCATCTATTCAGCCATGAATCTGTCATTCTGTCTCTGGGTACATCAGTTCCAAAATCCCCCAGGCTTCTTCCCTCACTCCACACACATCCAGCACATGACCACTCTCAACCTCTGTTCATTGGCACATCTTCCTATCCCTTCTGGTCCAGCTCTGTTTCATTGCCACTCTTCCTAACCACTTATTGGGGAAAATCCGAGCTGGGAGACCTTTGATGATCTTTGGTCTTTCCTTCTTTCTCTGCAGTGGCCAGAGGCAGAGCCCAGGTGCAGCAGGAGCCATCCGTAGAGACCACCGAGGGCACCGGCATCAGCATCAACTGCTCACACCCCAATATACGGACCACTGATTTAATCCTCTGGTACCGCCAGCTCCCGGGCCGAGGCCCCGCATTCCTCACACTCACTAACAAAGGAATGAAAGCGCTGTCGGAGCCGCCGGGTTGGCTGTCGGTGGCGGCAGACCGCCGGTCCAGCGCCCTGTGGCTCGAACGGCCCCGGCGCGGGGACGCGGCGGTGTATTACTGCGCCGTGGGAGACACGGGGAGAGGAGCCGGGGCTGCGGCCGGACACGAACCGCCGCGGGGGGGCCGGGCGGGTGTGGCGGGGGCGGGGGGACAGTCCTGCTGTACCCGCCAGGGGGCGCTGCCGCTCCGCCCGCCGGGGCCGCCTCGTCCCGCACGGAGCTTGCGCGACCCTGTATCGGCACCGCCGTGGGCACCAGCCGCACTCCCACATTGACTCAGACCCCTGAGTTTGTAAGATGATCCTCTCTCCTGACCTTTCTGAATGACAGGAGAAGTTCTCCATGGACAGTTCTTCCTCGCTGGGGGCTGGTTTGCTCCCCAGGAGGAGCAAAAAGCTGTAATTGATCTCTCTCCACAGAGCCTCCTCACGGCAGAGGTGGGGAATCCCAAGCACACCTGACTGAGAGGATTCTCTTCTTCATTCCTCCCATCAGCTTTTTACACACATTGCCAAGATCTCTCCCTGAGCCTTCTCTTCCCCAGGCTGAACACTGCCATCCCTCTCAGCATATCCTCATAGGAAAGATGTTTCGGTCCCTGCACCATTTTGCTCGTCTCTCACCACTATCTTGTACTGGGGTGCCCAGAACTGAAGCCAGCACTCCAGAGGTGGCCCCACCAGCAGTGAGAGGGAGGATCAGGTCCCTTGTCCTGCTGGTTGACTCTCTTCCCACTGCAGCTCAGGCTGCTGTTGGCCTTCTTTGCCATGAGTGTCCATTGCCACAGCAGACACAGGAACACCTCAGAGCTGCTGAAACTGAGCAGGACACAGAAGTGAGTACTCAGGAGAAGTATCCCAGCTGCTTGTCCAGCTCTTACTCTTCCCTCAGAGCCCACCAATGATGGCCGTTGGAGGACTCTTGGTAGGAGATGTGCCTGCTCCTTTGGATTTACCTCATTGCCAAAAAATCCCTAAAGAGGTAAAATGCCCTCCTAGTCCTGCATCTGGGTATCAGTGAAAGTTTCAACATATGAGCGACACCTGCCAGGCAGGCCCTGGACAAGAGTCTCTGTTCAACTCTTGGAGCTGTTGCCCTGTTTTCATGGCTCTCCTCCAGCTCTGATGACTCACCAGTGCTTTGCTAGGAGGAGTCCCTGTGTCCCTGTGATTTCCCTGACTAACAGACAAGTGCTGGTGGCTACATTTCTGGGACATATATTTCTGGGGTCTATTTTTTTCCCTCTGTGCACACGGCTCTTGTGGTAATAAGTCTGTTTTGGAAAGGAAAGAGCTGTGCCTTGAGAACATCCATGGTAAAAGCTGACAAAAGCAAACATGGTGACGGGCCAACATGCTCTAATTACTGCATTGATGTCACCTCTGTAGGCCATGACAGCAGACGTTTCCAGGGAGGCCTTCTGAGGTGACAAGGAAAGCTCAGGCTTTGTGGAAGAGAGAGGGTGGGGGATATGTTTGAAGGAGATATGGGCCAGAGGGAAGGAGGAGTCAAAGAAAGTGAGACACCTGGAGAAAAGTGTCTCTGTGATGTACTGGAAAAGGGGGAAGAGAAGCCCCATTCACACCTGGATGGGTAAGAAAGTTCTGGTTTGAATCCCACTTGCAGGTGGAATTCAGGTCTGTCCTAATGCTGGGGTTTACACAAACACCTGTGAGAGAAGATTCAGGATCTTGTAGGAAATGCAGGACATCTGAGAGTGTGTTACAGTGACAGTGGGCTGAAATCAGGGCAATAAGAACGGCTGAATTCACAGAGAAAAGAGTGCGTGCATGGAAAGGCAGGTGGAACTGCAAGCAAAGTCATAATGACAGAGATGATGGGAATGAGAGACTACCCAGAGGGGACTCAAGAGACCTGGGTAAGGGACACAAGAAAAGGCAGAGAGAAAAACGAGAGGGAAGAGTTTACGGTGGCTCCCCTGGCAACAGGAAAACACATCCCTGTGTTTCCCCTGACCAAAAGACAGCTGTGGCAGCTGCATTTGTGGGACATATATTTCTGGGATCTAATTTTTCCCACTGTGCACACATCTTGTATTAAGTCTGTTTTGATGAGGCAATAGAGAGGAGGAAGTACAAAAGGTGGTAGCTGCACCTAAGCAAGGACTGGTCAGTGCATTTGTTGGGATGAGCCCTATGCCTGACCACTAGAGTGCCCCCTGCCATCTTATGAAATCCTTTCCTAACCATCCTTCTGTGTAACTTCCCAGGTGTGAATGCAAATAACTGGAGAGACTGGTATGAGAGACCTGGGTGCCAGTAACTGGACAGACTGGGGTGTGTGCAGCAGCTGGAGAGGAGACCTCTGCTCACAGGGTCTATTGGTCTCTGTGCCAGCAGCTGGAGGGACTGGGGTGTAAGCAAGGGCTGTGCACTAACAACTAGAGAAGGAAGAACATATCACAGGGCTTCTTTCTCTTGCTGTCAGCAACTGGAGGGACAACATTGCACATGCATGTGTGGGAGGTCAACGGACCAGTGATGGGAGGGATCTCAGTGTGTTTCTTGGTTTCCTTTCTGAATTTAACTGGATGTGCACATGTGTGTTTGTGGAATATGTCTGCATATTGCAAACTGGCCTAGCCAGTGAGTGGAAGGAAAAGCTGTATATAAAGTCTGAGCCAGCGATGGGTAAGGTGGCCCAAGGCCAGCACACGGCTGCACAACAGACTGATACTACCAAGCTGTGGTAACGTTTGAGGGATCCAAGAGTGTGAGATGAGTGGTTGATTTTGTGCATCTTTTTGTCAGTGAACACCAGACTGGCCATGCCAGGGAAAAGGGGGAGCCCAAGGTGCTGGGTCAAAGGGTCCTGGCCACAGGCAGGGCTACGAGATGGGCTCAGGGCCCATGCTGATATTTGAGGGATGCAGGAATGTGGGTGTGCTGGTGACTCCAGAGGGTGACTCCCGTGTGTTTGCACTATGGAAATGTATGAGACAGGCATAATGGAGACAGTCCAATAAAGGGGCACTTAGATCATGAAGAGGCACAGAGAAGTCTCAGGGAGATCTCATCAATGTCTACAAGTATCTGAAGGGAGGTTGTAAAGAACATGAAGCCAGGCTTTTCTTCATGGTATCCAGTGACAGGACAAGAGGCACTTGGCACAAAGGGAAACAGAGGAGACTCTGTTTGAACACCAGGAAATACTGTTTCACTGTGAGGGTGAGTGAGCTCTGGCACTCCAGAGTGGTTGTGGAGTCTCCATTCTTGGAGGTACTCAAAACACATATGGACATTGTCCTTTGCAAGCAGCTCTAGGTTACCCTTTCTGGAGTGAGGTTGGGACACAAGGACCTCCAGAGGTCCATTCCAGATTTACCCATCTGTGTGTCTGTAACATGAGACATGAGGAGAGGCTGAGAGAACTTGCCTTATTCAGCCTTCAGCAAAGAAGCTGAAGAAAGAGCTTTTTGATACTTCTAATGCTTGACGGCAGAATGAAGAGCCAGATGAAGCCAAACTCTGCTTGAGCATATTGCAAAAGGCAATGGATCTGGTTGGCCATGCTGAGATTTGCTGGCATTGTTGTCCTTTAAGTTTTCATGGGATATTCTGGGAAATAAACCACTCCTAATTTCTACCTATGAGCAAAAGGACATTTATGTGAAAACACAGCGCTTCACTCTCCAATCAATACAAGAATGTGCCTGTGGCAACATTGACAGGATTGCCAAGTAGATATATACAGCTCAGCACAACACTGGTCTGTGCCTGTTCAGGTCACTTTAACAGTAATGAATAGCTTGTTATCTGCCATGACTGGTGCACTCTGGAGTTAATCTGGAAAGGGGATGGGAGTAGGTGTCCCCACCTGCAGTACCCCCACCCATTCACATACCCTTTCAGCTCTGGGGTGCAGGGCTAACCTGTCCCCAGCCCTCACAGTGCAGCACTCTGATGGGTGCCCCATGTGCTCCCTGGGAGTAGGTGGTGACCCACTGGTCCCTCATCCTATTCCCTGATGATCCCTCACCCTTTTCCCTAGACTAGGAATATGTTGTCCTTGTCACCTCTGGGTTTGTGGCATTCAGCAACCCCACTAGAGCCAGGTTCCTCTCCCACACTGTGGGTTATCCCATCTGAAAAGGGCACAGCCAGAACCTCTGGGCAGTTCCACAGCAGGAATCATCTCCTGTTTTGGGGGATTTGGGAGAGAGGTGTTGTTCACAGGCATCTGAGGCAGGAAAGGGGACATTTGAGAGAAACAGAAGAATATTCTATTACCAAAAAAGTAGCTACAATCCCAGAGAGCAGCGTGACCCAGGGTCCCTCATTGTGGAAATGTTGACAAAGCCTTTGGCTGAGGGAGCCACAAGTGTTGCTGCTGGAGGAGGGAGAAACCCAGAAGGAGCATTTCAGGCACAGGAAGAACAGATCAGTTGTCTTCCCCACTTCTACATTTGCTCCCCCACCAGAGTGGTTTCCGGTAGCTCTGGTATCTCGGGGCTGGGAGGTGCTTTTCTGACTCTCACTCAACAGGCAGGTCGGTCTCGTCATGCACCTCAGGTATCTCGTCCTCACTGCCTTTCTGGGGCAACTGCTGGGTAAGTCTTGGATTTTCCTCAACACATTCTTTCTTCTCCTGTGGAAAGCCTCACCAGCCTTATCAGGTCCATATGGGAAAATATTCTTGCATTACAGGAAAACATTGGAAAATTCACCTGACATTTATGGTTTTACACTGGTTCTCTCAAGATGCTCTTACTGTTTGAGAGAGGAGAGAGATCTCTCCTCTTCTCACCTTCAACTCATCTCTCTCTGTCTCACTCTTCTGATCCACAGGCTGTCTTCATGGGAAATTCCAGCTGTCTCTGCACTCTCACATTTCTTCCTTTTCAACAGAAATTAGCAGATCTTTTCAAAGCTGCCCCAGGGATTATAAAGCTTTCATGCGATTTACATTAATAGGATATCCTATTCTGCCTCTCATCTGGTAGACCAGCCATGGCTTACACTTCTCTCCTAGTTGTTGTCACAGTCAGGGTTCCCTTTTGTCAGGCTCAGAATTCTATACACTCAGGGAGTGAGGAGCCCTCTGAGATGAGAGCTGTGGGGAAGCAACATGAATCATTTTCCATAGCTCCATGGATGGCTCAGCCTGCTGGAGGGGTGCTGGTCCCCAGACACACAGGTCAGGCATGACAGGCTGTTCCCTGGTCCTCTGAGCAGTCGAAGCAGGAGCAGGGACACAGCACAACTCTTCTCAAAATCCACACTGGGCTGAGATCTCCAATCTTGTGCCCAGAAGTGCTCTCCATCTTACTGTCCTCAAGCATCTGGACTTTCCTGCAGGGCAAGGGACAAGGAGCTTTCTTTGCCTGGGTTTACATCCATTCCTGGTTTGCTTTCCAGAGCCTTTTCCTGCAAAACTGCTGACCTTCACTTTCTTCCAGGCTCCATGGGGCAGGTCACTGTCACCCAGCAAGAAGGACAAGTCACAGTGAAGCAGAAAGACACCTTCCAAACAACCTGCACATACCAGGCACCCAACTTTTATGGCTTGTTCTGGTACCAGCAGAGGAAAGGCCAAGCTCCCCAGCTGGTCTCATATCACGCAGGACCTGGCCTCAGGCGCAGCGACCGTTTCAGCACAACTCTGAACACCACGGGGAAATACAGCGTCCTGCAGGTGGAGGAAGTCGAGGTGTCTGACAGTGCCTTGTACCTCTGTGCTGTGCAAGACACCCTGGTACAGGGAGCTTCCTTGGCTGTGCAAGAACCCCGGGGAGGGAAGAGCAGAAGGAGAGGTCAGACATGTGCCATTCTTTCAGGCTGATCCCTTCCACCCTCACGTTGCACAGAGAGCCGAGGATGCTCAGTGTCTCTGAAAGAGAATGGCCAAGGGCTCCATCCTCCCATTACTCACAGACTAAATTAGGAGGAACAGTGGACTCCTTTGAGGGTTGAGAGGCCTTGCAGAGAGATCTGGGTAAACTAGGGAGCTGGACCATCACCAACCATATGAATTTAACAAGAGCAAGTACTGAATTTTCCACCTGAGATGAGGTAATGCTGGTTATATATACAAACTGAGGGATGAGATTCTGGAGAGTATCTGGGAGTCTGGATTTATGGCAAGTTGAATATGAATCAACAGTGTGGCCTGACAGCCAAAAGGGCCAACTGGGAGGTGACTATCCCACTCTACAGTGTCTTGGTGTGGCCCCATCTCGAGTACTGTGTGTAGTTTTGGGTGCCATGACGTAAGAACATCAAACTATCAGAGTTTATCCAGAGTAGGGTGACCAAGATGATGAAAGGTCTCCAGGGCAAGACTTATGAGGAGCTGCCAAGGTCACTTGGTTTGTTCATCTTGGAGAAAAGAACACTGAAGTGGGACCTCATTGCAGTGTGCACCTTCCTTGAGGGGATCAGTGAATGGGGAGGTGCTTATCTCCTCTCTCTAGTGACCATTGATAGGACACAGGTAAATGGAATGAATCTGTATCCAAGAAGTTCAGATTGGAATTAGGAAAAGGTTCTTCACTGAAACAGGTTCCCCAGGGAAGTGGTCATGACACCAAGCCTGACAGAGTTCAAGGACTATCTGCACGATGCTCTTAGTTATATGGTTTAATTGTAGGTAGTCCTGCGAGCAGTAGGGATTTGGACTCAGTGATCCCTATGGGTCACTTCCAACTCGAGATATCCTATGATTCTATGTCAGGATGGATAAAAATCACATGTGTGTGCACACCTAGTTACACAGGAACCCATGCACACACACACATTCATCCCCAAGACGCATAGTCAACTAAGAGTTTGCATGTGCTTATAAGTACTTGCACACTAACACTTGCATGTGTTTCAGAAAGATGGACCCACTTTGAAATCACTATATCTTTGGAATTGTGTCCATCTTTCTGAAAAGCTCGTTGACAAACACAGACATCTACAGACACATCTGCACATGCGCTTACACACATGCTCACTGGCATCACACACACACGTGCAAAACCCATGTATTTACAGAAACACATGCACATACACACAGAGAATTGTGCCTGTTCACACACACAGGCAGACACCCACTTCCGCATGTGCATTTGGAACTATGCAAACACACGGGCACAAATAGACCCACAGGCACAGACAGATGTGTATGCACATGAGGAAGCACAGGGGGCCAGATGGGATCCACCCAAGGGTTCTGTTGGTGGAGTTGCTCACCAAGACGCTTTCAATTTTTTATGTGCAGTCCTGGTTAACCAGGGAGGTCCCAGTGGACTGCAAATTGGCAAATGTGATGGAAGGATGATCCAGGGAACTGCAGGCTTGTCAGTCTTACCTTAGTGACAGGGATGATTATGGATCAGATCATCCTGAGTGCCATAGAATCATGTAATCCTTTCAGCAGGAAGAGACCCTCAGGATCATCAAGTCCAACCATAACCCAACTGTAGCACTAAACCGTGTCCCTAAGAACCTCATCTAAAAGCCTTTGAATTCCAGGGATAGTAACTCCACCACTGACCTGGGCAGCCTGTTCCAATGCTCGACAACCCTTTCCATGAAGAATTTTTTCCCAATATCCAATCTAAACCTCCCCTAGTGCAACTTGAGGCCATTTCCTCTTGTCTTATCACTTGTTACTTGGGAGAAGAAACCAACACCCTTCATGCTACAACCTCCTTTCAAGTAGTTACAGACAGAAATAAGGTGTCCCCTCAGCCTTCTTTTCTCAAGGCTTAACAGCTCCAGTTACCTCAACTCCATAAGGCTTGTGCTCCATGTCACTCACAAGCTTCATCTGCACTTCTCTGCACTTTCTCTGGTATTTCAATGTCCATCTTATGATGAGGGGCCCAAAACTGAACACAGTGTTCAAGGTGGGGCCTCACCAGTGCTGAGTACAGTGGCACAATCACTTCTCTAGTCCTGCTGGTCACACTATTCCTGATACAAACCAGGATGCTGTTGGCCTTTTTGGCCACCTGGGCACATTGCTGGCTCATATTCAGCCGGCTGCCAATCAAGACCCCCAGATCGCTCTGCCAGGCAGCTTTCCAGCCACTCTTCCCTGAGCCTGTAACACCGCCTGGGGGCAGCACATACAGGACAACTAAACCATCAATCCCATTCAGCATGGGTTTATGAAAGGCAGGTCCTGCTTAACTAACCTGATCTTCTTCTGTGACAAGGTGACATGCTCAGTGGATGAGGGAAAGGCTGTGGATTTTGTGTGCTTAGACTTCATTAAAGCCTTTGCCACTGTTTCCAAGAGCATTCTTCTGGATAAACTGGCTGCTCATGGCTTGGATAGGCATACTCTTCTCTGAGTAAAGAACTAGTTGGAAGGTCGGACCCAAAGAGTTGTGGTGAATGGAGTCAAATCCAGCTGGAGGCTGTTTACAAGCTTATCTTCACCAGGGGCGCCACATCAGCCTCACAGTTGCCTTCTCAGGACTGAATGTAATTTTAGGATTCCACCGCTGGGCCTTGTGTTTGCCACTTGCAAACATTGTACTCCTTTATCACCAACACTGTCTCATAGCACAAAAGACATACTGTTTTTTCTCCTTGAAACACAAACAAGTATTTGCTTTCCCATCTGTCATTAAATTGTCTTCCTTCTGCATCAATATTTCTCTTACTGGACATCTTGGGATTCAAATTGTTCCACCAGAGATGGTATGGTGCACCACCTAAGTAAAAGACCAAGACATCCTTTAGGACCAGGTTAAATAATAATCAGGCCCTCTCACACAGGCTCACCTTTCCTTCAACCCCCCTTCCCCATCAACAGCAGTCACTCTTTCTCCACCAATTCTCCCTCTTCATCTATCCCAGTAGCATTCTCCTCATTCCCCCATCGGCAATCCCTTGGACAGCAATATTATCCTTAATGCTATTCCCTGGTATGAACATTCTCCTTATTCTTCCATGGTGGAATACGGAGAATGTTCCTTTAGGGGTGGACTTGCCTACTGATACTCTCCTTTTATCACTCCCCATGAGGAGCATTCTCCTTATTCCCCCATCCCCTGCCCCCCAGTAGAGACATTTGCTTTATTTCACCATTACAAATCCTAGCAGGCACTTTCCTTCTTACCCCATCTGCTCAAGACCTTTCCCCTTAAAGGCATATTCCCAACTGGGCAGTCCCATTTCAGTTGATAAATTAGCCAGATACATGAACTTTAGCAAGTGGCCAGGACTGCAGAATAATGCCTAACTACTGCTCATGCCCCAGAGCTGTCCTGTTATTAAACAACATATTATTAAATGACACCAGCATGTCATTGTGCAAGCATGGCCACAAGTGATGGACCACAGACATGGCCTTATCCATGGAAAACAATGTAGAATTAATGAGTGACACCCTGGCTGATAGTTAGAAAACATCTTTTTTACAGGTACTTCTTTTTAAATAACATGTAATTGTTAAAGTTCATATATCTGGCTAATTTATTAAAAAATTAAATGAAATGTTTACCCAGTTGAGAGTCCCCCTTTAAGACCCCCTTCCCCCCTTCCCCTATGCCACATAATTCTTGTCTGTCTTGTCTTTGAATGCCTCAAGGCAGTTACTAGTGTCTCCCATCCGTCTCACCTATGACTTACACAGGCTCACCACTCTCCTGTAGCGACAACAACAGCTCCTGCCCTTCTCCTGCTCCTGCGGCTTAACGTGTGTCACACGTGCTGCACATGGGACTAGCCACTGGCAGGAAGCTGGGGACAAGGAGCTTGGTACTACTGCTGGGTAGAAACCAAGTGTCAGGCTGGATAAAACAAGATGGAGGGTGGATTCGGCCCATGGGCCTTTGTTTGACACCCGTGCTCTAGAGAGTCCTCTTGTGGTGGAGGTTGGGGGACAGACCCAAAGAAGCTGTGTGGAGCAGCAGGGGGAGAGTTTTGCTCCACCCTCTGGGCTGGGGTTTGGAGGCCTCTTTGATCTGGCAGAGGCAGAAGAGCTGAAGTTGCAAGCAGCCAGTCCCTTGTGCTGGCAGGTCCCTGGGCACCCCATGAAGGAAGTGCATGACATGGTCCTGATTTTCCTGGCAGCCCTGGTGGAACTGACTGACTTTGGTGAGATGTGACTTTCAGGCTGGGTAGAATGAGGCAAGATTTTGTGTTGCTGATGGTGGTAGTGAGGAGATGTGAGTCCCAACTCCCTGGGGTATCTGGGAGTGTTTCTGTGGGGACAGCAGAGGCTGCAGATGAGTGTGGCAAATAATCCGGAAGGTGCCAGGAGTAATGGATATAAGAGGAGCAAGAAGACGTCACCTTAAATTTTCAGGTACTGAGAATTCCTGAATGTGCTGCTAATATATATGAAGCCCGAAGAGGGAAAGATGCAAGGGAATAGAGCAATGCAGCATATAGGTTAACAAGATGTGCGAGGAGCTGAAATGCCATGCGAGGACAGGACAAGGGCAGAGCATGTGGTGTGTCATATGGAAGAACTGTAAAAGCAAGAAGATCTGGTCACAGATGAGAAAGAAACAGCTCATGTCTTCTGGTGCTGAAGAGGAGACCAGCATTTAACGTAGCTCAGAGACAGATATGCGGGCTGGAAGATCAGTCAGTCTTGCTGAATAGGAAGACAATCTGGGGGAAGAGCAGTGGCAAGAACCTTCAGAGAGACGTGTGCAGGGGCAAAGAGCTCAGCATTTCAGAGTTTAGGAACAGTGAGATGGAAAGTGGGGACAATGAGCAAGCTGATGAAACGATAGACTGGTACACAGGTAAGCAAAGCTGAAACCCTTTTCTGGCTTTACAGGTCATGCCCAAAAGGACTCTGTGCTCCAGTTCCCAGCAGAAATGACCATCCAGGTGGGACACAGCACAGCTCTGCACTGCAATTTCTCCACCAGCTTTTCTGATCCGTACATCTACTGGTACCAACAGCATCAGAACCAGCCCCTTCAGATGCTGCTGTGGGTGAGCAAGTTCAGAACTCGTGGGGATTCAGGGAGATTCTCCTCTACAATGTCTGTGGAGACCTCCCAGGTGATTCTGCATGTGCGGGATGCCGAGCTTCAGGACAGCGCTGCCTATTACTGTGCACTGAGCCCACACTGGTGCCCACAGCTTGCAGCACTGTACAGAAATGTGGTGTGTGCTCTGAGGTTGATTCCCTTCCTGCCACTGCTTGCTTGTAGCTCTGAGATCAACCTGTCCAGCAGTGGCACCTGGGGGCTGTGGTGAGGTTGGGTGTCTGCCTCCCCAGCCTGTGCTGTGGTGAAGAACACGCCGGCATGCCTCAAGAACTGCATCTAGATTCAGGGTCTTTGGTGAAGAAAAGAGTCAAAGAAAACTGACTTGGAGCAGACCCACTGGAGGCTACACCATAAACAAACCCAACCAGGCCTGTAAATGCCTTTTCCTTAAAACGGCTAATACAGTGGGCTGAGTACCTCTCAGCAAATAACCTATCAGCTTGTCTTCTTGTTCCTTTTCCTTTTGTCTCCACAGAAGGCCACAGCTGCAGAGCAAAGTTTGTGAAAGGAGGCACAACATGTCTTAGGGTTTTGCCGTGTGCCCATAATAGCCCAAGGACTAAAGAGGCAATGCTTGTGCTGCACCTGGGCATCAGTAACTGAATAAGACTTATCAGCCAAATGCTGAACAAGCATCCTCTACACAGCTGTACACACACAAAAGCACACATCTGCACACACCTATGTCCACACAATTGCCAGTCACACACAGTCATATTCTCCTGCATGAAGGCACGTGTGTGTGCTAAAACACGTACACGCTCACAGACACTGTCTCCCAAACAGACACAGAGAACAATAGTGCACATGCACATTTGCATATGTATTACCACATGCACACACAATACATGTGAATGCTCACATGAGCACAGCCAGAGGAACATGTACCTGAGCACCATCATGGACACACACCACAGAGAGCCAGGACACTGAACACCAGCTCTCAGCCCCTCTAGACAGCTCTAGGCAAGTACTTCAGAGCCTACAGTTAAGGTAACAAATCAGTCACTGGCCAGCCCCATCAGCTTACTGAGCTCCAGGGTTTGGCAGTGGTTCAGTCAGCTGCTTTCTCACTGTAAGACAGAGACAAACCAGAGCAGAGTCAATGCTGTCACAGCCTCTCCAGACACAGAGCCTCTCCACATCCCAAATTGGTGTGTAATGGATAACATAAAAATGAGAGAACATCTGCACTGCTGCAACCTCACAAAGAATTCCCATATTACAAGGAAAATAAAATGCTGCAGTGTTAGAAGCTTCCACCTGACCCTGTTGATCTCCTCAAGGGTCTGGGACCAGCCCCTGTCCTTGCACAGGGAGCGGTGCCGCAGTGGCAGCCTCATGCGCAGCAGAAGGGTGTGTGTCTGGGACAAGCCAGACTCCCCTGAGGCTACAGACACAGGCTGGGACATCAGAAGGGAGGTAGGTACTAGTGAACTAGTCTCTAGACTCACTTTAATTTAAATACCCTCTCTTCAAAAGGCAGAGAAATGCAGGAACAATATTAATTTACAGAGCAGTTGAAGAAATGGTTTGGCTGCCCTTTGAATATTCATGCATTCTTTTTCTCTTTTTCCCAGTTGTAACAGATATGCTGCCCTTTTTTTTTTTTCTTTACTTTTGCATGCAGGTGCAGGTGGTGTATTGCCTACATGGCCTCTTAGCCTTTTTGCCTGTCTCCTCTCTCTTCTCTCCCTGGGATTGGTTTTGAGATCATGTGCTGTTTCCTGGGACTGGTTGGTTAGCATGTTCAGGAGGAATTGCCTTGAATATCTTTTATTTCTATTTTATATATATGTTTACTAGTAGTGTGTTAGTATTTTGTTATTTTGTTAAACTCTGTTTATCTCAATCCAAGTTTCTTCTTTCCCTTTTTATTTTCTCCCCATTGGAGTGGGTGTGGGAGGGGGTGAGTGAGCGGCTATCCTGGTTGTATTGCCAGCTCAGGTTGAGCCATGACAACAGAGCAGCTGAAGAAATGCTTTGTCTGCCCTGTGGTGTTCATGCATTCTTTTCCTCTTTTCTCCAGTTGAAATTAATGTGCTGCCCTTTTTTTTTTTATTCCTTATATTTTGCATGCAGGTGCAGGTGGTGTAATTGCCCACATGTAGCACAGCACAGCAGAGGACAAGGTATCCTCAGTAATCTGTCACATGGATCACTAACTCCTTGATGTACAGTGATCTTTGGGTGAGGGTGATGACCAGTTATTTACTTCATGAGAACAAATACCAGCTCTTGAACCTGCTCAGAGCAGCTTTCACATCCTTGGTTCTTAAGATATACATCAAGGGGCTGAGTAAGGGATTAAGAATGATGTAAAGAACAGCCCCTGCTCTACCTGGTGTCGCTTTTGAGGAGGAGTCCCATGTAGGTGAAGATATCTGGGCCATAGAAAGAGGCCACAGCAATGAAATGGGAAGCAAGGCTGAGACAGCTCAGTGCCTGCCTCCTGCAAAGCAGAGCCACAGCATGATTTTATCACCATTATAAATACCCAGCCTCTGGCAACAATGCCAATAGTTCAAAGTGTAAAAACTGCATGGATCCTGTACCCCTTTCCAAGATGTCCTCAGCTGCACAACCAAACTAGAGGTCATGCCAAGAGCCAGTAGCAGATCTGTGGCAGAGCTTTGGCGAAAGGGGTTGTTCATCCATCAGGAGAAATGCCATTCCTCCCTCTTCTACAAGGACAGTTGGAGATGGTAACATCAGTGCAAAGGACCTGAGGTACCTTTTTGCCTATTGCGAGGTTTAGTGCAGTAGGGTCAGGAAGTCCAGCTGTGCTCCTGTTGATGATTCTTATTAAAGTATGACTACAGAAAAAAAGACATTTCAGATGTGCAAGTGAAATGCCCTCATAAACTTTTGGCCTTCTGTCATTCTGAAATATGCTTCATGAGCCACAACTCCCTCTTGGTGCAGGACATGGCTTTGGGGATTACCACACTTCCACTTGTATATTTTTGTCAAGATATCTAAATTTTCACGAAGGAAATAACATATGGGACTGCAGTGGATGTCAAGAGACATTTCCACCAATCAGAAAGGATGCGATATACATGAAAAAGAATGCCTTCCATGCAAAATGGAAGCCAGTTCCTGATCACACTCATTGAGGGGACCAATGAAACTATCAAGAGCTCTGAGCCCACCTGCAGTTCTCTTGCCATGTGCACCCAGTAACCACGTCCATGCTGATCTTCACGTTCTCCTGCATGCTCTGTGTCAGAGCAATTTGATCTCACTCAGAAATGCACTATGTCACTGTCCTCATTTCTGTGCTGACTGCCCTCAGCTTCCATGTGCTTAGCTCCAATTTCCACCCTCGACACCTTCAACAGCATGGGTGACTTTTCCTTGCTCCTCTTGCCCATGTGCGCTGGCTATGGCCCCTATATTGAGTGATAGAGGAGAGGGGAAGGTGCAGCAGTAGCTATGGGCCATTCCAAGGGTTGCTCCCAGCATTACAACTCAAAACATTCTGCAAAACAAATCAGATTCCAGAGTTCTGCACCCACCCCCTTTCACCCCCGCACATCTCTGGCCATATCAAGGGAATGCCCTTCCTCAAGAGCTCAGGGGGCTGCTGAATCCTCAGGGGCTCCTGCCTTTCTGGGCATTTGTGTGCAGAGACACAACAAGGCAAGGCCTGAAGGTTACTGGCAGCAGAGCAGCCAGGGATGACTTCCTCAGCTCCAAGGGATCATGCCCAAAAGAGGAGCCACTGCAGAGTGTCCCATCCTCCCATTCCTCTATCAATGGAGAAGGATTCCCTTGTGCCCTCACCCCCTTCTACCTCAGAGTAATGCCCTTCTCCTTTGGTAGCTTGGGGAGTTTCCACGCAGGGAAAGACCACATGGAGTACAGGTTTGAATGTAGCAGAACTTTAATGAACCAAAAGAGGGAAACAAAGTCACTGCAAGTAGAGGACAACAGTGCAGGAATCCCCACAGGAATCTGAAAGTCTGCAGTCCATAGTCAGGAAGAAGTTCATGCATGGTGTTTGTCTGCTTGCCCCATAGAGGGAGATGAGAGACGTGGTTTCCACCAGGCTGGCCTTGGGTGAGCCTTTTTGCCAAGGGGAAATGAAGCAAACAAAGTAAAAAGGAAAGGAAAAGCCATTCAGCTCTACTGAAAACACAGCCAATATCTCAATCCTTTGCCCAGCACCATGTTTTGAGTTCCTCAAGGTGTCTCCCTGGGCCTTTCCCAGCGTCTTTATCAGCGCAGGTACCTTCTGCCAAAGTAGCGGCTGGAAATGCCAGACAGGTCACAGCAGCCAGAGTTGATGGGCACTCCATCACAGCTGAGGATTCTGCCAACAGCAGCAGAGGTGGAGGAGCCCACAACAGTGTTCTGTGGGAAGGAGCTGAGGATGGGGCCGGGCAGGGTCACCACCACAGCAGGAGGCTCAATGACAACGGTGGAGTTCTGGCACTGCCTGACACAGGGTTCGTTGCAGCTGTTGGCCAGTGGGGTCGGGCCACAGGGCTGGCAGGGCAGGCACTGGTCATAGCAGGACATGTCTTGAGTGTGGGTGTGCACCTAGGAGAGAAGAAGGGAGGAAAGGAAGCACAAGAGAGGGTGAGGAGCAGCCTGGTTACCCTGTCACAAAGAAACCAAGGCCACTTCTGACTGGGGAGCTGGAAGCTGTGCCAGGAGCCACACAGTCTTCATTGCCCTACAAAGAGAAGCCTGGCCTATAGAGCCTCTCTCCTAGTACATAAACCAAAACCCCTTCTCCCATGTTCCCGCACCTCTGCAAGCACAGCGTCTCTCCACTTCTTTCTGTCATGAGAAGATCTAAACCCCAGGACAGAACATAGCAAATCTCAGCAGACATGTCCATTGATGAGAGATGACAAGTCAGAATAGGTCAAGAAGAGGCTTCAGACTTACCTGGTTCCCAAGCAGAAGGAGGAAAGGGAGGTAGATGAGAGAGCAGGGACTTAGGCTGCCTTTTTATATCTATCTTTCATTGCCGCAGGACCAGAGGCACCCTTGGCAGAAGTAACAATTTTATGGCAAGCTCATCTTGGATGCAAACCATCACAGCTAATTATATGGGCTGTGCTTTACTTTCCAACACTGCTGCCTTTTCATTTCCAGGTTTGTGCCATGTCTGTTCCTCAATGAAACATACTTCTGATCCCTGGGATGAAAGGCCCCAGGATTTCTCTGGCAGGAATGCAGTAGTGCAAGCAGAAGAATCAAGTGTGAAATGTGTCCAGAGGACAGAGTTGGTGTCAGCCTGAGCCAGTCTGTTGGGTCTGTTTGGGTCTTTCTCAGGAAGAAACTCTGGCCATCATCAGTTGGACACACTTGGACTCCTATGTATGAGGACATGTCAAGTCCTTGACTTTCCAGCCCACCTCAGCTCACCCCGATGGTCCCTTGTTTTTTCCTTCCCAGGTGTGAGTGCTCTGCTGCTTGGGTTTGACCCCATCCTTGCTTACACTACCTGGTCCCCAGGGGTCATGAGCAGAGTCCATGAACTTCTCTAACACCATGGTTCATGGTGTTGCTATGTGTGTTATTTTTCTGTGTGTACTTGTGAGCAGCCAGGTTTGTGCAGATGTGGGTGAGAGCACAAATTTGTGCATAATTTCATGCTGCTGTGTATGAGCCTCGGTGTGTGTGCCTCTTTGTGTGTTACACATTATGAGGAAACACGCTGCTCATGGCAGGGAGATTCTCCACTGCTCTGTCCATGAGCACCACAGAGCAGCAGGTTCCCAGGGTCTGAGTGGAGTCTGAGTGCAGGTGAGTGGTGATGGCACCAGCCTGTTCAAGATCTGTCCAAGGAAGAGGCCCCAAAATGCAGCCCCTGTCTCCTGAGACCTCCTTTTCCTACCCCTACAAAACTCTCACTCTTCTGCTCCTCATTTCAGAAGGATGGTTTCACTGCAGTTTGAATTCTTAGATTAATTCAGTGTAACAATATTGGGTGTGTCTCAACATAGCTGCCAGTACCCTCTGCCTGCCTCTCCAGGCCAAGAAACAGCTGCTCTCCCCAACACTAGAGAGTTCAAATGGATGGGGTTTGTTTTATGGGCAAGGAGAATGGCTGAAGGATCCCTGCACACCGTGTGCTGGCCATCCCTGAGTGGATCTGCTTCCCATGCACTGTTGAGTGTCTTTGGGATGGAACACAGGCCTCCCTCTTGTACAAGCCAATCCTAAATGTACCTGTGCAGTCCATCAATCAGGTGCTGTGTCAGGCAAGGACTATGACCTTCGATCAGACAGGTATTGAATGAAGAGAACATGGAGTCTGATATCACTGTGCTGTGACTAGGACAGACCCTGTGGCTTGCACAGGAAAACCGAAGTACTGATGGTTGCTCTCGTCTTCCACCCACAAACACCTTCATGTCCCACACTGGAATGCTCACTCCCAGCTGCACAAAATCAGTGGCTGCTTATTCCAGCCCCTAAGCTCAGAGACAGCTCTGGGAAGCTGGTCCATCTCCTGGGTCAGGGCTGCAGCTGGTGCTGTGCGGGATTCTTCTTGCTGGAGAAGGGGCAAAGTCCAGTTACCAGGAGATAAAGTTGTGGCTGTTCACAGCAACGGAGCCCTGTGAGCCTGGGCGAGACCCCGAGGGGCGTCAGCGCAGGACTCAGCCCCAGGGCGGAGCTGGCAGAGGAGAGGAGAGAGAAGAGGGGAGAGAGGAGAGAGGAGAGAGGGGAGAGGAGAGAGGAGAGAGGGGAGAGAAGAGAGAAGAGAGAGGAGAGAGGAGAGAGGAGAGAGGAGAGAGGAGAGAGGAGAGGAGAGGAGAGGAGAGGAGAGGAGAGGAGAGGAGAGGAGAGGAGAGGAGAGGAGAGGAGAGGAGAGGAGGAGAAAGAGACGGAGGAGAAAGAAGGCGACGGAGGAGGAGACGGAGGAGGAGGAGACGGAAGAAGAGGAGAAGGCGCGGCCGAAGCAGAGAACCGGGGCTGGCAGGGGCAGCGAGGCGCGGGCGGCGGAGCGGCGGGATGCGGCGGTGCCGGGGCGCAGGGCTGGCGGGACTGGCCGCGGTGCTCCTGGGTGCGCGGGGCTGGCGAGTCTGGGTGGGGGACGGGGCTGAGACTGGGGTGGTCCCCGCAGTTCCCTCTATGCTGTCGTCCCCTGGCTTCTTCATGGATCTGCCCCTCGAATCATCCTCCTGTTCCATTACTTCCATTCCATATTCCCTCAGAAAACTCATTGCTCTATTCTTTGTCTAACTTTCCATTTTTCTTTGTTTTCCTCTGTATCTTTCCATATAATGGCTGCATAATAATGCAGTTATTGCATCTTTCCTTCTTTCCTTCTTTTCTTGTTCTTTCCCTTCTCCACCTTCTTCTTCAATAACTTCACTGTTGCACCTATCATTCATGCATTCATCTCTCCCCCCACTATTAATGGACACTTCCATTACTGCACACATCAACACTCTCCAGAAATTCATCTCATCTCATCTCATCTCATCTCATCTCATCTCATCTCATCTCATCTCATCTATCTCATCTCATCTCATCTCATCATCTCATCTCATCTCATCTCATCTCATCATCTCATCTCATCTCATCTCATCTCAATCTCATCCCATTTCATCATCTCATATCATCATATCATCATATCATCATATCATCATCATCATCTTTGTTTGTTTAGGATGGCTTCTGCTGCATCTGTTCTGGGAAACAGCACTCAGGGTTGGGAGTTTTATCAGTTTTTTAATTCTTTGACTCCTCGGCAGTGGCTGTGGGCAGAGCCCAGGTGCAGCAGGAACCATCAGCAGAGACCTCCGAGGGCGCCGAAATCAGCATCAACTGCTCACACCCCAATATACGGACCGGTGAAGACATCTACTGGTACCGTCAGCTCCCGGGACGAGGTCCCGCGTTCCTCGTGTGGGGTACTAAAGGTTCCAAAGCGCTGTCGGACCCACCGGGACGGCTGTCGGTGGCGGCAGACCGCCGGTCCAGCGCCCTGTGGCTCGAACGGCCCCGGCGCGGGGACGCGGCGGTGTATTACTGCGCCGTGGGAGACACGGAGAGAGGAGCCGGGGCTGCGGCCGAACACGAACCGCCGCGGGCGGGGCCGGGCGGGTGTGGCGGGGGCGGGGGGACAGTGTAAGTGTGTCCGCCAAGGGGCGCTGCCGCTCCGCCCGCCGGGGCTGCCTCGTCTGTCCCGCTTGAACCTGTTCAGCCCCCGCCACGTACTGGCCACACTGGAGCAGACTTCAGGTCTCGTGGAGATGAGCCACAGGCTTCTGAAATAATAGAAGCCAACAGGAAAACACCGGTGTAATACTTCAAGGAAATTAAGGGGTGTTCCTCTGTATGGGAATTGCGGAAGATTGGGTGAAGAGGAGAAAGGTAAACATGCTCAAGTGACCCGCAGCTGGGGTAAAAAGAAAGCACATACATCACACTTATTGTTTTACTGACCTTGTGTGCTTAACAAGTAGAACTTCTGTATTAGATAACATAGACCCGACAGAAATGCTACGGTACCTTATCATGTCTGAGATTCCTGTGTCCCCACTTATGTTGTCTCTGCCTGGGAGCTTAGGTCCGGCTTCAGAGATCCCCCAGTGGAGAGGTAACTAAAATAAAACTTGCTCTTTGCAATTGCATTCATGGCCTCTGGCTCTTCTTGCAATGTGGCTGTGCTTGCCCACACATCCTCTAAGGTGATGCAGCCAACAGCCCAGCTGAAGTGCCTTTACACCAGTGCGTGCAGCATCGGCAACAAACAGGAGGAGCTGGAAGCCACTGTGCTGCTAGCAAGCTATGGCCTTGTGACTGTTACAGAAACTAGGTGGGATGGATCCCAAGACTGGAGTGTGGCTGTCAACAGCTACAGGCTGTTCAGAAGGGACAGGCAATGAAGAAAGGGTAGAGGGTTTGCCCTCTGCATCAGGAGATGGACAGAGTGTGAAGAGCTGTCTCTGAAGAATAGCCATGAGCAGGCTCATAGCTTATGGGTGAGAACAAGAGACCAGGGTAGCAAAGGAGACGTAGGCTGCGTTGGCCTAAGGGGTTGGAGGTCTGAGGTGAGTGAGAGCTGGCAGGAGACCTTTGGGAAGAGACTGTGGGCTCCAGCCAGTCCCCAGGAGCTCTGTGTGGCTTGAGTAGCTGACAAAGCAGTTCACAGCCCATGGTCAGAGGCTTCAGGGGCACAGAGTGAAGGATCAACCCTGCTCCCTGTCACAGCTGGACTTCCTAACTGTGTTTCCAGGGAACTACTGACAGGTGGACAAATAAGGCAGAGCAACAGGAATGGCCAGGCCAGCAGATGAATCAGACACAAGGTCACATGCGATTGGTCCCTTTTATCCCTGCCTCCTTCCACCTTCCTGTACTTGCTCCAGGCCAGACTGCCATGATTCTTCCCTGTCTCTGCTGTTTCTTCTAAGTATCTCATGTCTTGCACCATCCTAAAATACTTTTTGCACTGCATTCCATAATGAGATCAGATCCCATTGTAGGCAAAAACACCCAGATGTTTATAAGGTGATCCTCTCTTCTCACCCTTCTGGGAGGCATCATGTCCAGACAAGGAGTTGATTTTGCTACCTGAAGGGATGGGGAGAAAGTGGTAAAGGGTTTTGTGTCCTCTTGCCAGAGGTGTGTCTGACCCTGGGTAGGATGTGTACAGTATGTGCTATTCCCAGATATATTTCCCTTGAAGGACCTTATCTGTGGTCTGGGGATAAGGGAGAGAAAGCTGCTGTGGGGAGAGGGAATCTGACTCCTCCTTCCTGGTACCTTTGGCTGTTCCCGATTGTACCTCCTTTCAGACACTACCAAGGGACAAGGAGGACAGGAGTGGTTGCAAAGGGGCTCATCTCCAGCTCTGTGAGAGGTACATGCAGGTCTCTGTCTCTGGCTGGGCACTGGATGGCAAGAGTAGTTCACCATGGACATTCCTCCTGTGCTGGTGGCAAGCTGGGCTGCTCATGATGCCCAGGAGGAACAGAACACAGAGAAACAGCCTGCATCCTACTGTTGCCTGACCGCAGACTGCTCGATCTCTTCCTTCAGGCTCCTACATGAACCCTCAGGTGCCCCAGGACCCTTTAGCAATGTGACCTGGAGCTGAGAGGCACTTCTTATCTACCATCATATGTCTACCTGAGAGGATGTTCAAGCACCTTCTGACCTGGAGGGCTGTCAGGAGCCCAGCTGTGGCCTGACTGCCAAAGGTGAACCTCCCAATGCTGAAAAACATTTATCTGGCCTTTGCAAACCTGGAACACAGTAAGAGTCACAGTTTGATGTCTTTCCTTGGCCTGAGCACTTTAATAGATTTAATTTCTCACCCTACAGAGCCTCTTTATGGCAGAGATGTGGAGTCCCAAGGACACCTTACTCAGGAGACTCTCAATTCTCTCCTGTGAGCTCTTTGCACGCATTGCCAAGGTCCCACCTGAGCCTTCTCTTACCCAGGCAGAACATTGACAGCCCTCTCTGTGTATCCTCATAGGAAAGATGCTTCAGTCCCTGCACCATTTTGCTGGTCTCTCTTCAGCGTATTTCTTGTACTGGGGTGCCCAAAGCTGGAGCCAGCACTCCAGAGGTGGCCTCACCAGCACTTAGTAGAGAAGAAGGATCGTGTTGCTTGTTCTGCTGGTGATTCCCTTTCTACTGCAGCCCAGGCTGCTGTTGGCCTTCCTTGCCACCAGGGTCCATTGCCACAGCAGACACAGGAACACCCCAGAGCTGCTGAAACTGAGGGGCACACAGCAGTGAGTATTCAGGAGAAGTATCCCAGCTGCTTGTCCTCTTTTCTCAGCTTCCACCAGTGACCACTGTAGGAAAAAAGGGAGCTTTTGGTTGGAGACATGACTGCTCCTGTGGTTTTATCTCCTTGCCAAAGAAGCCAAAGGAGGGAAAAAGTCTTTCTAGCCCTGCATCTGGGGATCAGTGAAAGCCTCAACATGTGAGAAAGCCCTGTCAGCCAGGCACTGGACAAGAGTCTCTGTTCAACTCTTTGAGCTGTTCTCCTGCTTTTCATGTCTCTCCTCCAGCTCTGGGGACCCACCGGTGCTTTGCTGGGGGAAGTTCCCATGTCCCTGAGTCCCTGTGAGTTCTCCACCCAACAGAAAGATGCTGGTGGCTGCAGTTCTGGGATTGAATTTGGCCACCTGTGCATGTCTCTTGTTACACTAGTCTGTTTTGGAAAGCAAAGAACTGACCCTGGAAAGCATCTGTTGTGGAAGCTGACAGAAGCAGCCATGGTGGCAGGCCAACACGCTCTAATTAATACAATGATGGCACCTCAGTAGGCTGTGGGAGTGGCTGTTGGCAGTGATGACTTCTGAGGTGACAAAGCTCAGTCTCTGCCCCTGGAGAAATATGTCTATGTGAGGTACTGGAAGGTGGATGAGAAGCCCCATACCCACCTGGATGGGGCAAGAATGATAAGAATTTGATCCAACCTGGAGGTGGAATTCAGGTCTGTTGTCATGCTTGTTCACGTACACAAACACTTGTGAGGACGGATTCAGGATCTTGCAAGAAATGCAGAACATCTGATATGGTTGGATATGTTGAAATATGGGGATACAAACTCATTTCAGAATTACATTTCACATGACCTAAGTGCATTTTTACACCCACTTTACATCTGAAACTGATTGCCCTTTTGGCCAAGCTTTCCTTTTCTTTCTGGTTTGTAGCATCTCTAGTGTCCTGGAAAGCGAATGCCAAGGCTTAGTGTTGTGGGAGTTGTAGGGGGACACTTCAGAGACTGAGTTCACCATGTGGTTTCCTCCCAGAGCCTTGACTCAAGAGACTTTATTTCCTCTGGGTACAGGAGACTTTCAGCTTCTTGAGGAACTTGCTCACCTGAGGAAATTCGGGACATGCCATTGTAAATGCATGTGGAAAGTTAGAATGGCTGGTTCACTATGTCTGGCAGATTAAGTCTCTTTTCCTTTCAAAGGGAAGAACAAGGAAAAGGGAAAGTGATAAACAAAGCACACAATGACACCAGTCTCCCAGTAAGTGATAAGGGAAACAAGGAGGGAGACCAGAGCTCTGCAGTGTCTAATGGGTGGACCATTAGTAAACTATGGGTGTGGCTCTGAAGTGGGACAGGCTGAGCTTTGTGAGTGACAATGAATGACAAGAGGAACATGAGGATTATGAATGTTTGAGGGGGGCCCTGTGGGTCTTCAGATGCTGAGATCCCTGGATTCATGCAGTGTTGTACAGACCCAGGTGGATTTTTGCAAGACACACTGCTGATCCCATCCAGAAAGACCTTCTGGTTTGCTCCCATGCTGTGGTGCCTTTTATTTTGTGAAACAAACTAAGTAACTAATAAAACCAAAACAAACACACACACACACACAAAAAAAAACCCACACACAAAACCAAACCAAAACAAAGACAAAAATCCACTAAACCAACACCATACATCATCTCCTGATGCATCAAAAAGTGATTTCTGCCATAACACCAACCAGAGCACAGCACAGGCTGGCACAGGGCACTCCAGCAGATTCGCTTGCAGCAGCTACTCATGCTAACTTAGGAGCTTCTGAAGCCTTTAGTGCAAGGCTCGATATAGCAGACATATTTTGCCCAAGGTCACTGACTTCTTGAATACAACGTCTTCCACAAGGCTCCCAATACACTTCCCCTCTTTATGCAGTCTCCCTGGGTACCCAGAAACACTGTTAGTATGTTTAAGGCCTTGTCCTTCCCCATAATGCTCCCCAGAATCCCTGCTAGGGTTATCACCATGATTTCCCCAGTTGAGTGCACAGCTGGTCATGTTTTTGCATGTGTTTTCTTGTCTGTACTTGTCTGTGTTTGTGCAAGTGTTTATTGGTGCATATTTTTGCATGATTCTGCACAGGTGTGCATGACCATGAGCATCTTTGTGTGTGCCTGCTTGTCACTCGTCACGAGAGGATTTGCCAGTCACAGCAGGGTCACTCTCCACTGGTCTGTCCATGCCCTTCACAGAACAGCCAGAGCCAGAAGAAGCCTGAGTGTAGCTGAACAACAGAACAAACCTGGCAGAGAACTGCCCACAGCACAGGCACTGAAATACAACCTTCTGTATCTTCAGCCCTCTGTTTCCTGCCCCTGAAAGGCTCACACTCAACTACTACTGATTTCAGGCCCAAACAATGATGGTTTGACACCAGTTTGTATTCTTAGTTCAATTCAAAATGACAGTATTTGGAATGCCTTAGCATAGCTAGAAGTCACCACTCTGTTCACCAGCCCAAGACACAGCTGTTGTCTCAAGTGGCAGAGAGTACAAAAGGAAGGGGTTTACTTTATGTGTTCCTTTCTTGAGGCAAGGACATATTACTGGTTTGTTGTCAACCTGGTGTCCAGCCAGACCACCCATGGTCAGCTGAGCAGTCTCCAGCACATACTGGTACATGGGGTTGTTCCTCCTTGGCTGCGGGGCTTCGTACTTTGTGTACCAAGGCGGAATCATGGGTGCCTTGTCACCCTCCCACAGGTGCTACACCAAACCAGCTCCTTCCTATTGTGGCTCTCAAGGTGTCCACCTCAGTTGAGCAGTCTGTCACAGTCACCTGCACCATTACCTCCTACCAAAATCCCTCTTTCTGGTATTTGTCATCTGGGACCAGTGAGCTCAGGTACCTCCTGGGCAATGCTGGGTCCTCCAAGAGTGGTGGCTGCTTTTTGCAGGGGATGTTCACCACCTGAGCAGGTTTCAGCTGAGGGTCTGCAATTTACAGGACCAACCTCACCTTGCAGCCTTGGCTGACAGAGTGTGTTACTGCAGAATTGGATGCATAGCAGTGAAGCCTCCACTTTCCAAAGTATGTGAAGTAGCCAACAAAATGAGAAACACAGCAAAGGCTGTGGATTTGCCAGGAAGCTGGAGTGAGAGAAAAGTGTTACACAGGAGCAGTTTCTCCCAGTATCAGGGCTGCTCCCTAGGCATTTCTCTGCTCACTGGCTCCAAACACCAGGATTTTGCCTTCTGGCCTTGTCCCAGTCCCAGTCCCTTTCCTTTCCACTGTGCCAGCAGGGGCTGGAGATCACCAGCCCCTGTCCTCATGCCTTGCAGAGCTGTAGAGCTGCACTGGGGATGGGGTTCCAGATCCCCCCACTCCATCACCCCATCAGTCTGCCCTGCCCCAGCCAGCACTGAGCCCACCCACTGGAACCAGGACTCCATCACCCTATTCTAGCAAGTTATATATTCACCCATTAAAATACCTTTCTTTGCCCCTTAACAGCTTCTACCCCATGTCTCCAAGCCCTCAGGCATGGAGAAATACTGAACAGCTGCTTCCAAAATAAGAGAGGCTAAAATAAGAGAAACCCGCAACCTTTTGAAAATAACACTACACCTGCGTTTCCCAAAGCACTGAACGTTATGAGGTGCTGTTGTGCTTTCAAAAGCCCTCCCAGCAAGAAAGAGCATACAAAAGAAGATACACTCTACAGCAAAAGAGAGATCTTCATTGCAGAGAAAATATTATAAAGGCAGAGGGGGACTCAGGGGAAAGTGCAAGAAGCTGCTGAGATTGTCCACTCTCTGCTGCAAAGACAAGCAAAGGCAAAAGGTGAATGGGCCCCATTCTTGCTGTCCTCACTCCAGAGGCGTGACTATTTCACACATGCTCTGGGACACTCTGCAGGATGCAGCTATTTCTTTGTGCTGCCAGGAGTGCCTTGTTCTGTAGTGTGCTGAGAGTCTTCTGAGGGACAAGGATTCTGGAGCCAGGAACAATGATCTTCACCATGGCTGTGCCAGCATATGTCCTGCTAATCCAGTCAGGTGGGTGTATTCATGCACTTCCTATTGTCTCTTGCAGTTTTTAGTAGGTTATGTGAAGGTCTGTGCTGACAAGATGATGAGCTTGGGGAGAAATGCAGGGGGTTGATGGAAGCAGATATCTCAACTTTAATTTGGGAAGACAGAAAGGTTTGGTGGCAAACACAGCCTTAAGCACAGAGCAGGATGGAAGTAAAGTGCTCCACAGACACATTTCTGCCTGTGTTGCAGGTCTTGTTGGAGGTGATCCCCAGAAGCAATTCTTCTCTGAAGTGTCAGCCACAGTTGGGCAGCAAGTGGTTCTGCCCTGCCAGTCCACCACTGAGGACAGTGACAGCGTTTTGAATTTCTTCTGGTACCGCCAGCTCCCCGAGGAAACCTTAACATTTCTCGTGGAAGCATTTACAGCTTCAGGGAATGCCAAGTTCCGAAATGGCAAATTCTCTATGGTGGTCTACAAAAATAGAACAGCTCCCTTAGAAATAGCAACTGCCTCTTTCGAGGACACTGCGATTTACTACTGTGCTCTGAAACACCACGTTAAGCTAAGCCCCATTTCCGCTCGTGCAAAATCTGTATTGCCAAGAACAGCGCCTCCAGCAGGAATGACAGGAAAAGACACCCAAGGGTGCCCTGGCAATTCCAAGTACTTCCTCTTAACCACCTCTCAGCTTTTCGGTTCAGAGTTGGCTCGGGCCAAACCAGTGCCAAAGGAGTAACAGGGCTCTAACTGAAGCATGGAGTGGGGTAGAGGTGGGCCAGGCAGGTGTGACAATGGTACAGGCAGGGCAAATGTGGAGAAAGGGAGAGGCAGTTAAGAGAGACTAGTTCCTACTATTTGTATTTCCATATCTATGGGATCATTTGTCATTCTGGGAAGGATGACAAGGAGATAATGTTCCTGAGGGCATGAGCAGGTCCCTGCAGCCCCAGCACCTCCCTACCAGCATCACCCACTGCCCACCTCCACTGTTTCCTAAACATGCAAGGCACAGCAGGCATTTGCCAAAGACACCGGTCGAACACAGAACAGCCCTAAAGTCTTGCACGAAAAAAGGGGAAGAATAGGTTGCAAGAGGCAGGACAGATGATACAGGACTTGAGAAGCTACAGTGGTGGTGGGGACGGGTGAGGTTTGAGATGTGGAGAGTGTGAGGCAACGGATAATCACAGAATCACAGAATCACTGAATCGACTGGGTTGGAAAAGACCTCAGAGATCATCGAGTCCAATCCTTGGTCCAACTCTAGTCCGTTTATTAGATCATGGCACTAAGTGCCATGTCCAATCTCAGTTTAAAAACCTCCAGGGACGGCGAGTCCACCACCTCCCTGGGCAGCCATTCCAATGCCTGACCACTCTCTCTGTAAAGAATTTCTTTCTAATATCCAGCCTAAATTTCCCCTGGCAGAGTTTAAGCCCATGCCCCCTTGTCCTATTGCTAACTGCCTGGGAGAAGAGACCAATCCCCACCTGGCTATAACTTCCCTTCAGGTAGTTATAGAGAGTGATGAGTAATGAGCGGGGTCGTTTCTCCACCGCTTCTCTTCTCCTCGCGGGCGGGGGATGGGAGTGAGGCCAGGGTGGGCTGGGGTGTGGGGCACGGGGAGGGTCCTGCGAGGAGACGCCGCGGCCCGACAGCCCGTCCCTGGCGCTGGGGCGGGGGCCGGCCGAGGCAGCGACCCCCTTCCGCAGGGCTGGGCAGCGCGACAAGGCGGGACAGCGCCGGAGCCGCGCTGGGAGCCGCGGGACAGGAGCCTTGGTCTGCCGGGGCACCGCGCTCCTCCTCTGCCGACGGCCCTGCCCCGCGGCCTCCCCGCACCGCCCCTTCTCCTGCCCCCAAGGGGCCGCGGCAGCGGGGGCCGGGCCGGGTGTGTCGGGGCGGGCGGAGGCGTCGGCGCTGGCCCGGAGGGGCCGAGGCGGCGGGGCGGGCAGGAGCTGGCTGAGCGCGGCTCCGCTCGGCGCGTGTGCGGTTCCCGGCCGGCCCCTTTCCGCAGGGCCCCATGGCTCCCGGGCTGGGGCCGTGGCTCCTGGCCTTGTCCTTGGCCGCGGGGCCGGCAGGTGAGAGCCGGGCGGGGAGGACAGCGAGCCCGGGGCTGGACCCGGAGCTGTGGCTGCCCTGCCCGTCCTGGGGCAGCGGGGCTGCGGCTGCTCCCGCGCCGGGCGCGCTGTCTCCTGGCGCTCGCCTTCCTTAGCGGGGAAGCGGAGGGCGGAAGAGTCCGAGACCGAGCGTTTCGGGCAGCGGGTCGGGCACACGGGTCGGGGCAGGCGCGGCTCAGCCCCGGGGAGGGCAGGCGGGGCGTTGGCGCGGGCGCGGGGCTTTGCCGGGACAGAGGGGGTGGCGGGGGCGCTGTGTCGGGGCGGGGGGCGCCGGGCCGGCGGCTGAACGTGCTCGGGCCGTGTGCGCGCCCTGCCCGGCTGCCTGCGCTCTCCGTCCGCAGGGCTGTGGGCGCAGCTGACGCTGGTGGAGGCCGGCGGAGGGCTGCGAGCGCCCGGGGACTCCGTGCTCCTCTCCTGCCGCGGATCCGGATTCAAATTCGAGGATTATCACATTTTGTGGTACCGTCAGGAACCTGGTGGCAAACCCGACCGTGTGTCCTTCATCACCTACTGGGGTACCACGGATTACGGGGCAGCAGTGCAGGGTCGAGCCACAGTCTCCCGGAATAATTCCCTATCTGAGTCATCTCTGTCTCTACAAGCTCTGCACCCCCGGGACTCTGCCCGTTACTTCTGTGCTGTTCTCACAGAGACAGGAAATCCAGCTGAGCTTTAACAGAAACCTCCTGCCAGCATCTGGGCCTCAGATCTTGGAGGGTGGTGAGTTGAAGTTATTCAGGGCTGCTCTAGGACAATTGTTTAGTCAGTGTATACAGTTTGATACTGACAGGGTCATGCTGCCTTTTTCTGTCCCCAAATGAGCTCTAACCCTTCTGCTTGATATCTTCCCATTCGTCATGTAAACCGTCTATCCTCTCACTCTCCCAAACTGATTCACCTTTGGAAACAAGTTTCACTGTATCATCAGTTCTCACAGACTAGTACCCAGACATGGCCCAGCTGGTGAGGTGTGCTTTTAGGCACGGCTCAGGTCAACTCAGTCTAGACCATCAGTTTTGCTCCCTAATAGGCAAACAGAGGAAACAAGAGAAATACAGAGTCATCTGGGAGCACACTGGCAGGATAGGGAGTTCTGTGCTTCCCTTCCAGATCTCAGACCATGACAGGAGCAAGTGCTTTTGAGTGCGTGTGTTTGCAGGTGCTGGAGGCCGGAGATCACAGGCAGAAGCTCAGGGAAGCAGTTAGAGTAGTTGAAGCAACTGGTGGAGCTTGTCTCCTGGTGTCACAGGTTCCCTTTCTGAGGTGCAGACAGAGACCTCTGGCACCACAGTAGGGAAGGTCTCAGAGGCTCTCGTGCTCATCTGCCACATGTCTCTTGTACCCACCACCAGCAGCAGCTACACTTGGGACTGGATCCATCAGACCCCTGGAAGACATGTGCAGCATGTAGTGCTGAAGGTTCCTTTCACAGGACTGCAGCACATTGTTCCTTCCTTCCTTCCAGACCCGAGTCACCAGCTCTGTGGAGTCTTCCAGGAACCAACTCTCCCTAGAAGTGCTCTGGCCATTAGCTGCAGACACGGCCACCTATTTCTGCAGCACCAGAGAGCTGCTTGAAACACAGAGAGTGCTTGAAACACAGGCAGGGCCAGGGCAGAACTGGAAGGAGGGATTTTAAATCCAGCCTGGTCTTTTGTGATTGGCTTCAATAAGTCTTCTCAAGACTAGTCTGGGCTGGCTTTCCCCAGAAACAGGCACAGAGGTGCTGCAACAGGCGGAGCAGCAGCAACAGTGGCTCACATAAGCACTCACAAACCCAGAAATTTATTGCTAACCTTATTCCTTCCTTCTCAGTCTCTGCCACCGGCAAAAAGCAACAGGGAAAAAGGCTTTTTAGCAAGCAGCCCAGCAGCAGGCATTGAAGAACTAAAATTTGAAGGTGGGAAGCCAGATTTGAAATGAGTTTCCAACCTTCATGTTGTTCAGGCAGCTCACTACAACAGTTAAAGAGCATCTCTTCCGCTGGGCATGATGAATAGTCTACTCATTATGTAGTTAGTGTTGGCTCGATGTGCATATATGCTCATGTGTGTACAGTGAGGGACAGCCTAGAATTTTGTAGGAGAACTGCAACAAGGGAAAAATGGAGCATGAACTGGACCAGAACACCATTCTATTGCTCCATGGACTTGAACTCTAGGGAACCTCTTGCTGGGGCAGCTCCAAGTGTCCCAGTCCACCGCAGGCCACCCTTGGCCTACATCCCCCTGCATATTCTCCCAGGCTCAAGCCTCCAGGTTCAATGGGCTCCTCTACCCACTGCAACACCCAATCCAATGGCTGTACTGGATCCCCTCTCCAAAATGTAATGTTGGAGCAACCATGAAAATCAAGAGGAGGGAAAGGATTCAGACAGTCTGTGGAGGGTCAGTGTGCAGTGGACAGTGCACCCCAAAATGGTGGCATCCATCGAGACAGTGACACTGTGTCAGGGTTCAGTCAATGTCCCATCATATGGCCGTAGGGGGAGCTCTGGCATTCTTGTGAGTAGAACGAGCACAGAGAAGGGATTGTCCCTGCTCTGCTGAGCAGCCCCAACAGCCTGGTCCCCACTGAGTGTTGTGCGTATGAGTCCTTGGGGATGAGCTGATGGGCTTGAACCTGCACATCTAGTGCCAAGGATGCCCAAGATCTCCCCTGCCTTTGCTGCATTTCCTGCTGGAGGGGTCTGGAAGGGCTACAAGTGGAAGAGGCAGATGAAGAAGTGTAAGCATGAGTGAGTGGATGAGCAGGGTGCTGGGCTGGAGTGGAGGTAGCAGGGAGGGGGACACATCTGCCTAGGGGCACCCTGTCCAATTGTAGCTGGGCTCAGTGGTGTCCCATCCAGGAGCAGCAGGTCAGCAGCACCAAGGGACAGGGGACCTCTGGAAGGACAGCTTGCCACCCCCAGGACCACCTCTCAAGTGCCAGCAGGTCCCTGCACTCTGTCCTCAGAGGAAGGTTGGGTTGGCCCGACAGCACCGTGTCACCTTTTTCTCACCAGAGGTTTTCCTGCCAAGCGAGCGCTCTGTTATTGCAGCCTGCAGGGTGAGGGACACCCAGGAGGGCCCCAACAGCTTCACCTTCTTCTATTTTTCCAGTCCCCGCTTCTCTCCTTCACTGTTGTCATAGAGTGGGGGAGGGACTAGGAGGGACAAGGACTGTCAGCAGTGACAGGTCCACAGACAGGGAAGATGTGGGCAGTGCTGTTCAGCAGGCAGAGAGAAGCTGGAGAGGGGCGAGACAGAGTGGGTTTGGCCATGTGGACTGCGGAGTGGATGGGGTTATTGCCCATGGTAGGTAAGTGAAAGGAAGGAGTGATGCCACCCAGGAAGGGAGCACGTCCCACTGTTCTGCATATCTCTGTGGAGCTGTGCTGACCACTCCCAGCCTGACCTGTCCCCTGCCAAGAATTAGGTAATGCTTCTTCAAACAACTGGAAGGAGCCTCATGTTCACTGGCCCTGGTCCACATGGGGTACGTGAACAGTGCCTAATCTTGGCTGCTGGGATACTACAAGCAATTAAGAAACCTTCTGCAGAGCATGGATGAAAACTTCATCAAAGGTAGAACTGGTGGTGGATGTGAAGGTGAGGGGCAGCCATGGCTGCAGTGATGATGCAGTGTTTGAGCTCAGGATCCAGAGAACAGAGAGCAATGCAAAAAGCAGGATCAAAGCCCTGGACTTCAGGAGAGCAGAATTCACACTCTTCCAGGATTTTCCTAGAACAATCCAATGCAATATGATCTTGGATAGAGGAGGGGTCCAGGAGAGCTGCTCTATTTTAAGAGTTCACCTCCTTCAGCCTCAAGAATGTTTTCTCTTGAGGAAGCAGAATGTCAAGCAAAGCTGATGTGGGAGGGTTCTTCTTTGACTCATTCTTTGCAGGCAATACTGGCTGTCAGGATTTCCAGGTCTCTTGACCCCATTCAGAGTGTCCCCAGCCAGGAAGACTTATGTCAGTAGAGGAGAATAATACCAAGGCATAGTTAACGAACCTGGAGAGACACAACTCTACAGGGACTCTTAGGGTGGCCTGCCAGTGGCTGATGTGACTGTGAGGTGACTCTTGGTAGTCGTTGACATTTCACGGTGATTGGGCGAGGTTTCTGTGTACTGACAGAAAAGACAATTCCATTGTCAAGAGGGAGGATCTGAGGACCCTGGAGTCCTGGAGGCTTGTCTTGCTACTAGAGACCAGGTGACTAAGGCATATTCAATACCTTTGACCAGGTCCCACACCCCTTTCTACAATGTCCTGCATTTTCTGTACCCTTGTTGTCTGTTCAGGCCTCCTGGCATTTTTACCTCACTCCTTCCTCATTGGCTTGGGCTGTTCTTGAACTCAGCACTGCTGAGACTGTGGACTACTGCATCCACTGCTGTGCTCCCCAGCACACGAAAGACATGGACCAGAGCAATTGCCATGACAGGCCATGATGACAAGGAAAGGAGCATCTGACATACAAGGAGAGCCTGAGAGAACTGAGTTAGTTTGGCTAACAAAAGAAACTGCTGAGGGAGGATTTATCAGTGTGTACATAAATGCCTGATGTGTGAAGCAAAGAAGATGGAGCCACAGTTTTCACAGTGTTACCCATTCATAAAATGTGACAACAAACACAAAATGAAATGCCATATATATGCCATATATACTGCAGTCTAAGTACAGAACATCCACAGCCTTTCCCTCATCTACTAGTTGGGTCACCTTGTCTTAGAAGGAGATCAGGTTGGTCAAACAGGACCTGGCTTTCATAATCCCATGTTGGCTGGGCCTGACCACATGGTTCTCAGCGACCGCCTCAGGCCAGCGCGACAAGGTGGGACAGCGCCGGAGCCGCGCTGGGAGCCGAGGGACAGGAGCCTTGTTCTGCCGGGGCACCGCGCTCCCCCTCTGCCGACGGCCCTGCCCCGCGGCCTCCCCGCACCGCCCCTTCTCCTGCCCCCAAGGGGCCGCGGCAGCGGGGGCCGGGCCGGGTGTGCCGGGGCGGGCAGAGGCGTCGGCGCTGGCCCGGAGGGGCCGAGGCGGCGGGGCGGGCAGGAGCTGTCTGAGCGCGGCTCCGCTCGGCTCGTGTGCGGCTCCCGCGGGGCCCTTCGGCCCCGGTCCGCCCCTTTGCGCAGGGCGCGATGGTGCCCGGGCTGGGGCCGTGGCTCCTGGCCTTGTCCTTGGCCGCGGGGCCGGCAGGTGAGAGCCGGGCGGGGATGACAGCGAGTCCGCGGCTGGTCCCGGGGCTGCGGCTGCCTGCGGCTGGAGATGCTCTGCCCGTCCCGGGTCCCCGTGGCTGCGGTTGCTCCTGCGCCGGGCGCGCTGTCTCCTGGCGCTCTCCAAGGGTCGGGGCAGGCGCGGCTCAGCCCCGGGGAGGGCAGGCGGGGCGTTGGCCCGGGCGCGGGGCTTTGCCGGGACAGAGGGGTTTGGCACCTGTCGCTGCGCCGGGGCGGCGGGCGCGCCCTGCCCGGCTGCCTGCGCTCTCCGTCCGCAGGGCTGTGGGCGCAGCTGAGGCTGGTGGAGGCCGGCGGAGGGCTGCGAGCGCCCGGGGACTCCGTGCTCCTCTCCTGCCGCGGATACGGATTCACTTTCGAGAATTATTACGTTCGCTGGTACCGTCAGGCATTGCATGGCAAACTCGAGTGGGTGTCCTGGATTAGCCATTATTCATCGCATATTCAATTCGGGCCAGGAGTGGAGGGTCGAGCCATGGCATCCCGGGAGAATTCCCAGTCTGAAGCATCTCTCAGCCTGCGCCTCCTGCATCATGGGGACTCTGCCCGCTACTTCTGTGCTGTTCACACGGAGACAGGAAATCCAGCTGAGCTTGAACACAAACCTCCCACCAGGCTCCCGGCTCTTTGCCTCAGAACTGTAAGGGAGGTGTCTCCTTTCTCTCCCAGAGAGTCAAGGAGTAACAGCATACACCTTTCAAATGTTTAATTCCAACAGGCACATCCTAACTTTTTCTGTCCCCAAATGAGCTCTAACCCTCCTGCTTAACATCTTCTGATGTGTCATGAAAACCCTTTTTCCTCTCACCCTCACAAAGCGATTCACCTTTTGAAACTAATTCTGCTGTTTCTGTACCCAGACATGGCACAACTGGTGAGGTGTGTGAATAACCCTGCTCTGCTTTGGGCACAGCTCAGATCAAGTCTGTCCAGCCCATGAGTTTTGCTGCCTGCAGTGTGACCAGAAGAAATATGGAAAGTATAGAGGGTCATTATGGAGTTCACCAGGACTCCCACCCCATTCAATATTGGGCCCGCATTTTCCCTGGCCTTATACACGCATGCAGACCTCCTGGCATTTTTAGCTGACACCTCTCTCAATGTAATGCAAGTCTCTCCAATTCAGCACTGTGTTCACTGTGTTCACTCCTGTGTTCACTCCTGGTCTCCCCAGCATGGGAAAGACATGGACCAGAGCAAATGCAATGAAGGGCCATGACGATGAGGAAAGGAGCATCTGGCATACAAGGAGACCCTGAGAGAACCGAGTTGGCTTAGCGTAGAGAAGAAAATGCTATGGGGGGATTTGTCAGTGTGTGCATAAATTCGTAATGCAGGGAGCAAAGAAGATGGAGCCATAGTTTTCACAGTGTTACCCAGTGATACGACATGTGGCGAGAAACACAAAATGAAATGCCATATAAAGGAAACAAAATGGTTCTTTGATGTGGAGATGATGATTGAAAACTGAAATGGACAAGGTTATGGGCAGCCTGTCATGGTGGCTTGGCCAGGACGGCAGCGGCAGCTGGGGGAAGAACACGGTCCTTGCATTGTGTCTCCTTTTGGCTGCATGCGTTGGAGTTGAGGCGGGCCTTGTTTAGCAGCAGGCTTTCCAAGAGCCCATGCTCTTTCCATACTTTTGCCTGCCTAACACGGCCTGCTGCACTACCCAGCCTATGCACTTCTGCTGTACCTTCAGATATCATGAGAAGCATGACATTGGTGTCCTGTGTCCTGTACAAGGGTCCTGGTGCAATACGGGAGCATCTGCAGAGGTGGAAGAGAAGGGAAACCCTATATTATGATTCCTCAGTGAATCAGCTCATTTCCCATGGGGCAACTCAGTTATTTCCTAGTGAGCAGCAGCCTAACACAAGGGGCCAGGTAAGGTAGAGAGTGCCTGGAGGGAGCCCACAGGTTCCCTGCTGGCATCCTCAGTCCAACACAACTGTGTCTGTGTGTCCTTCCAGAGCGACAGGTCCAGATACAGCTTTTGGAGGCTTGAGGAGGAGTAAAAGCGGTCTGTGGTGACACACAGGTCTCCTGCCAAGCCTCTGGTCTCAGAGTCAAGGACTATGACATCCTGTGGTACTGGCAGGCACCTGGGTCCAGGATTGAGTGAGTCTCCTTTATCAGCAACTCCTGGACCAGTGCAAAAAAATATGGGTTGGTAGAGGCTGGGTGAGGCAGCTCCTTCTCAGAGAATAACTGGAGCAAGATGTCTCTGGCCATGCAAGTCCTGCACCCTCAGGAAGCTGCCTGCTTGCACAGGGTCAGGACACACAGCTGCACCAACACAAACCTCCTGCTGGGGTTTCTCCCCTTTACCCTGTGCACTCCTACCCCAATGGAAAGGGGAGAGCTGCAGAGCTAAAACTACTTTCATGTACAGGTGAGCAGGGAGGCAGAGGAGAGCCCTTCAGTGAAGCCAATAACATGCCCTCAGGAGGAGCTCTGAGCAAAGGCCACCGTCAAATAGAAGTTTGTTAGACCAGGCTCAGAGGATCTTTCCTGCTTTCTCCAGGCCGCTGTGACTGTCCATGAGCAGCTGTAGGCATGCAAGCCCTTCCAGCTGGAATGCAGGTGTCACGGAGTCACCCCGAGGTTAATTTAAGGGACAACAGAGTCCAAAACAACTTTTATTAAACCGGTGAGAAACAGGGTTTTAATTAAGTGACTTAATTAAAGTTTTGGATATCAGTTGAGGAAAATTATTAAGGGGCAGCAACTAATACGACAGGCGGTCCACAGTGTGCATGCACGTGGCTTCACTCAAAACAATGCCGGAGCCGGCCCTGAGTCTGAGACGAATACAGTTGCCTAAACACGGTGTGGGATTGTTTTTAAAAAGATACACGTACTTGTAGTGAGTACGGGAAGTGTACACTCGCGATTCGGCGAGGGTAAATTTATAATACACTTGCAATCCTGTGAGGGTTAATTTACTTACACGTGCAAGTGTGCACGGAATCCTACACGTGCTTATGTGGAAGCACGGGAGGAAAATACACTCGCGATTGTGTGAGGGGCTCTCGGCGGCCACTCGTGATTGTGCGAGGAAATAATTTAAAGTACATGTGCAAATGTGCACGGAATATTACACGTGCTTACGTGGAAGCATGGGAGGAAAATACACCCGCGATTCTGCGAGGATTGATTTTACACGTGCATATGTGCACGGAAAGTATAAATATACTCGCAATCCTGCGAGAAGTTTTAGTCACACCCGTGGCGGCAGGGCAAGCGCAGTCTCCATCCCGGGGAGAGGGGCTCTCGGCGGCAGCATCTTGCTCATGCTCCGAGGGACCCGCGACAATGGGCGGAGTCGCCGATGAGAATCCCGTTTTTATACTAGCTGATCAGATCTGACTGTAGGCATTCTAGAAGCTTCTCTGCACCCCCACACTGGCTGTGGGTGCCCCTGAAGCCTCCAGACATCCCCCACACTGGCCGCAGGTGCCCAGCGCTCAGTGGCGCCTCAGCACTCCCTTCTCCTAATGGCCCTGGCCAGGGGCTCTGGGGCCAAATAAAAGAAGCTGTTGGCCTCAAGTAGCAGAGAGAGAGGGAGATGTGCCTACTCCTTCCATACTGAAGGAGGGAGGGGGAGAGAGGGGGGTTTGCATTCTGCCACAGCAGGCCAGGGTGCAGGAGCTGGAGGGAGGTGTCAGCAGGCTTTTGGGGGAGTCCAGCCATCACTACACAACACAGGCTGATCCCAGCAGTGCTACAGACAGGTGTCATGGCCCTCCCCTCCTCCTGTCCTCCGCAGGTTCCACGGACGGGCTTCACCTCTACTGGGAGTGTTTCCTGTAACATTTCACATTTCTACAACCCCCCCGCAGGTTGCTGTGCTGGCTGCAGCGAAGCCCTGTGTGAACACTCCTGCTCTTGTTTCAGGCCTTTCTCTGCTTCTGCCACTCCTCCTCCCTCCCATTTCATGGATACAAGTGTCATAGTCAGGTTTGGTACAAAGGACGTGGCACATCAGCAAGGACATAGGCAAGGAGAAGTGCACAGGGACAGTGCTCTTTGAGAGGTCTCCATGATTCCTAGGGTGGCTGTCGGGCTGTGTCAGGAACAAAAAATGGGGATCTTATCACTCCCAGCCTGGCAGGGACAAAGGGAAACTGTCCCCCATGCAAGATCTACCCTCGTCCCATGGGGAGGTGAGAAAAAGCTTACAGTCTTCTGGGGGATGGAGGAGAGGAAATGGGCTTTCTCCTTTCCCATGAGCCCTGGAATCTGATGCCAGGGTATTCCTGGGCCAGACTTGGCAATTCTTGTTTTATAACAGCCAGTTGCACATTCTGACATAAGGAGGCTTTGTGCTATTGTTTAGGCCACGTCCTCTGGCATGCACCCGTGCCAGCCCAGCGTCCCATGGTCTACACCCTGACCAGTGCTGCTGTGGCAGTTGTTTGTGGTTTAACAGCAGTAGGTACCAACGTGTGGATTTGCTTTGCAGCCAGTGGACTGATCAGTTGTGAGTGATCTTTCAGAGTCTGGCTGTCCAGGGGCTGTAGGGCACCCTTCCCATCCTAGCACTCCAGACAATCCTCACTTTGTGTGATTTTCAACATACTCTGAGGGAACTTCTAGCTGTAATTCTTAACTGTTTGGAGTATAAGAAGAATTAGTGACACTTGTGGGCACAATCCCAGGTGAGCGATCATAGAATAGTTTGGGTTGGAAAGGACCTTCAAAGGTCACTTAGTCCAAGCTCCCCTGCAATGAACAGGGACATCTTCAAACAGATCAGGTTGCTCAGAGCCCCATCCAGCCTGGTCTTCAATGTCTTCAGGGATGGGGCATCCACCCCCTCTCTGGGCAGCCTGCGCCAGTGTCTCACCACCCTCACTGCAAAAAAATGGCTTCTGTATATCTGGTCTAAATATACCATCTTTTATTTTAAAACCATTGCTCCTAGTTCTATTGCTACAGGCCCTGCTAAAAAGTCTGTCCCCATCTTTCTTACAGGCCTCTTTTAAGTACTGAAAGGCCACAATAAGGTTTCCCCAGAGCCTGCTGTTCTCCAGGCTGAACAGACTCAGTTCTCTCAGCTTTTCTTCCTAGCAGAGGTGTTCCACCCCTCTGACCATTTTAGTGGCCTCCTCTGGCCCCTCTCCAACAGGACCATGTCTTTCCTCTGCTTAGGACCCCAGAGCTGGATGCAGTACTGTACATGGGGTCTCACCAGAGCAGAGCAGAGGGGCACAATCACCTCCCTTGACCTGCTGGCCATGGTCCTTTTGATGTAGCCCAGGATACGTTTGGCCTTCTGGACTGCAAGTGTACATTGCCAGCTCATGTCCAGTTTTTCATCCACGAGTACCCTCAATTCCTTCTCAGCAGGACTGCTCTCAATCCCTTCAGCTCCTAGCTGGTATTGATATTCAGAGTTGTCTCAACCCAGGTGCAAGAGCTTGTACTCTGCCTTGTTGGACCTCATGAGATTCCAGGGTTTCCATGATATTTGTCTCTTTTTCAGGACCTTCCCATGTGAATAGAGCATGAATGCTCTCACTGTGGGCACTATATGTACTTTCCCACAATACGTTGTACCTTGTATTGGACACCACAATAAAATGCCTAATTTTATCAAAAATTAACCAGGGTCTAGAATACTTTACCATATGTCATCAGTCAGGTATCTCTGTCCTGAGCAATGACACAGAAGTTTCTCATCCTTCTTCCATTTCCAGTTTCAAGCTATCATTCTAGTCTGAGGGAGAGGTGTAAGAGTAACAACAGTTCAATTAGCTTGCCTGTGCACCACTCTAACAACTGATCAGCACCTGGATCTGTATAAGAACACACATCAAAGCTGACATGACATGGGTGGCAACAACAGGCTCTTCCACTATGATCTGGCAGCTGAGTTCATCCTGTGACAGGAAAATGTGCTGCACAGCACTTTGCAGAAACTCATGAGCTATGCACAGCCCAAGAGATGCCTGAACCTACTCAAGACTACTTATTAGGTGGATCACAAAGTCATCCCTTGAAAAATAGTCTTCTGATTAGAACCACTACAGGCATGGAAAGCACTTGGGCTTTGGCCACTGTGTTTCTGCTCCCATCATTTCCACTTCACCTGCTGCAATGAGCTGGTTGGAGTGATGGGTGAACAACAGGCATGTTTCAGCATGAAAAGATCCTGCAGAGGAGGCCTGCCTTACAGGGATGAGTAGGGCATGTACCGAAACTGTGATGTGCTTTCAGGTCCATTTTCTGCTATATTCCTCTGGCCTGGCAGTGGCAACGCCCCATCTGTGGTGTCCTTTCCCCACCACTTCTTCCCGCGGGCGGGGGATGGGAGTGAGGCCAGGGCGGGCTGGGGTGCGAGGCACGGGGAGGGTCCTGCGAGGACACGCCACGGCCCGACAGCCCGTCCCTGGCGCTGGGGCTGGGGCCGGCCGAGGCAGCGACCCCCTTCCGCAGGGCTGGGCAGCGCGACAAGGCGGGACA
The DNA here is from genome assembly GCF_964273445.1 of Streptopelia decaocto. Classification (NCBI taxonomy): domain Eukaryota; kingdom Metazoa; phylum Chordata; class Aves; order Columbiformes; family Columbidae; genus Streptopelia; species Streptopelia decaocto. Next base: position 1,342,453 of record NC_138677.1, on the reverse strand, counting down.
GCGCCGGAGCCGCGCTGGGAGCCGAGGGACAGGAGCCTTGGTCTGCCGGGGCACCGCGCTCCCCCTCTGCCGACGGCCCTGCCCCGCGGCCTCCCCGCACCGCCCCTTCTCCTGCCCCCAAGGGGCCGCGGCAGCGGGGGCCGGGCCGGCTGTGTCGGGGCGGACGGAGGCGTCGGCGCTGGCCCGGAGGGGCCGAGGCGGCGGGGCGGGCAGGAGCTGGCTGAGCGCGGCTCCGCTCGGCTCGTGTGCGGTTCCCGGTCGGCCCCTTTGCGCAGGGCGCGATGGCGCGTGGGCTGGGGCCGTGGCTCCTGGCCTTGTCCTTGGCCGCGGGGCCGGCAGGTGAGAGCCGGGCGGGGAGGACAGCGAGCCCGGGGCTGGGCACGGAGCTGGAGCTGCCCGTCCCGGGGCCGCGGGGCTGCGGCTTCTCCCGCGCCGGGCGCGCTGTCTCCTGGCGCTCGCCTTCCTTAGCGGGGTAGCGGAGGACGGGAGGATCCGAGGCCGAGCGTTTCGGGCGGCGGGTCGGGCCGAAGGTTCGGGGCAGGCGCGGCTCAGCCCCGGGGAGGGCAGGCGGGGCGTTGGCCCGGGCGCGGGGCTTTGCCGGGACAGAGGGCATTGGCGGCTGGCGCTGTGCCGGGGCGGGGGGCGCGCCCTGCCCGGCTGCCTGCGCTCTCCGTCCGCAGGGCTGTGGGCGCAGCTGAGGCTGGTGGAGGCCGGCGGAGGGCTGCGAGCGCCCGGGGACTCCGTGCTCCTCTCCTGCCGCGCGTACGGCTTCACTCCGGGGAATTATCGAGTTCGGTGGTACCGTCAGGCATCCGGTGGCAGCATCGAGTGGCTGTCCTACATCAACTATGATGCTTCACTTATTAAACTCGGACATTCAGTGGAGGGTCGAGCCACAGTGTCTCGTAACAATTCCCTCTCCGAGTCATCTTTGTCCCTGCATGTTCTGCACCCCCGGGACTCTGCCCGCTACTTCTGCACCATTCTCACAGAGAGAGGAAATCCAGCTGAGCTTTAACAGAAACCTCCTACTTCCTTCCTCTCAATCTCTGCCCCAGGCAGAAATTGACACAGAAAAAGGTTTTTTTAGGAAGCAGCACAGCAGCAAGCATCAAAGAGTTAAAATCTAGAAACATGTTTGAAATGAGTTTCTAACCCTCACGTTGTTGAGGCAGCACCAAAGCGCTAAACCGAATCAGATGAATTGTAGAACATCGTATCCTCTGGGCAGCTCCCCATCCCATGGCTGTGCTGGATCCCATCCCCAAAGTGTCATGTTGGAGCGACCATGAAAAGCAAGAGGAAGGAAAGGACAGTCTGTGTAGGGTCAGTGTGCAGTGGGCAGTGCTCCCCAAAATGGTGGCATCCATGGAGACAGTGACACTGTGTCAGGGTTCAGTCAATGTCCCATCATGTGGCCGTAGGGGGAGCTCTGGCATTCTTTTGAGTAGAATGAGCATGGAGAAGGGATTGTCCCTGCTCTGCTGAGCAGCCCCAACAGCCTGGTCCCCACTGAGTGTTGTGCACATGAGTTCTGGGGGAACAGCTGGTGGGCATGAGTCTACACATCTCCCACAGACAATCACTGCTAAGGATGCCCAAGATTTCACCTGCCATTTGCTGTTGAAGAGCATAGAAGGGATGTGAGCGGGAGAAACAGGTGGAGAAGTGTTCAAAATAAGGGAGCGAGTGGAGGAGTAGCGTGTTGGGCCAGAGTGAAGGAGAAGGGTGGGGTGTCGTGTCCAAATGAAACTGGGATCAGGAGGGTCCCATCCAGGAGCAGCAGGTGAGCAGCACCAAGGGACAGGGAACATCTGAAGGACAGCTTGCTACTTCCAGGACCACCTCTCAAGTGCCAGCAGCTCCCTGCACTCCTTCCTCAGAAAAAAGTTGGTTTGGCCTGAGAGCATCAGCTTTTGCCCACCAGAGGTTTTCCTGCCAAGCGAGCGCTCTGTTATTGCAGCCTGCAGGGTGAGGGACACCCGGGAGGGCCCCAACAGCTTCACCTTCTTCTGTTCCTCCAGCCCCCGCCTCCCTCCTTCACTGTTGTCATAGAGTGGGGGAGGGACTAGGAGGGACAAGGACTGTCAGCAGTGACAGGTCCACAGACAGGGAAGATGTGGGCAGTGCTGTTCAGCAGGCAGAGAGAAGCTGGAGAGGGGCGAGACAGAGCGGGTTTGGCCATGTGGACTGCGGTGTGCATGGGGTTATTGCCCATGGTAGGTAAGTGAAAGGAAGGGTGATGGCACCCAGGAAGGGAACACATCCCTGTGGTCTGCACAGATCTGTGGAGCTGTGCTGACCGCTCCCAGCCTGACCTATTCCCTGCATCAACCTCCCACCATCCTTCAAAGCACATTGGGAACAGCCCTCCTCCTCTTCTGCTGTGACTTAGACACCTCCATCCAGCCTGGCTCATCTGCTGTGTGGGGATATGCAGGGCACCTGCCTGCTGCACCTACATCTTGGGGTCTAATGCTTTGCACTTGAACTGGACACTGTCCTCATGGGGCATCTTGCAAAGACCATGTTGAGGATGGCAGCATAGGGCTCAAGCCCCGCTTGCCTTTAGGTGTCCTTGTCTGTCCTCTGCTCATGGAGAACAGTTTCAGGGACAGGAGAGTGGGTTCCTCATCATCCCAGCTTGGCAAAGACAAAGGGACTTGTCCCTCATGGTGCAAAACCTTCCTTCTTCAAATGGAAAGTGGAGAAAAAGCTTCGTGATCTAATGGGAAAAAAGGGAGGAAAACATGGTGTCTCCTTCCTTGGGATGCCTGATTCCTGGTACCAGCTCTATTCCTCTTCCTGTTTTCATCAACAGAATTCAAATAGAAGGATTTAGTTCTGCCACTTTTCCAGTCCCATCACAATGCCTCCAACAGCGTTACTTTGTTAATTCTTCCAGTGATCATGTCTTGCTTTTCCTCACTGCAGCAGTGACTGGCCAGATGGTCTTGGAGCAACACACCAGGAATCTGGCTGTGCGAGAGGGAGATGGAGTCACCTTCCAGTGCAGCATGAGTGGAGAGAGTATGAGCAGCTACTACATGTTCTGGTACCGGCAGGGAGCACGTGGCACTCTGGACTGGATTTACCGGCAGGGTGATGCCTATGGAGAGGGTTTCCAGGATCGCTTTAAGGGATCAGTGGCGAGCTCCCAGAACAGATTCACACTGCAGATCCAGGCAGCAAAGCAAGGGGATGAAGCAGTGTATTACTGCAGTGCTAGTCTCACCCTGGAGCAGCTCTGCAACAGGTTCGACCTAAAACTGGCTGATGGAGAATGCAGACTTCTCAGCAATTCTTTATAAAAGCTGCAAACCACATATTGGCGTCACACAATGACAGGTGCAGGAAACAGGTCTTTTGCGTGTTTGCAGTAAAAGGCTGTGAAGAATTGTTGTTGTTGGACTAGACACCATTTAAGATGTGGAGGATCTATTGTGGGAACTTGAGAGGCTGTATCATGTAGTGCAGGCTAGTGCGCTTTGCCTGGGCTCCTGTCCATTATGACCCAGATTTTCCTCCATGGCTTGGTTGGATCATGGTGCTATGGTAGGGTAGCTCACAGAAGTATTGTAGTGGATAGAGACAGACTGTTTAGGAGAGACAGGCTGGGAAAGTGAGGAGGACAAGTTGCCCTTCCTGGGAAAGAGCAGCTGGAATGCATGGAGTACAGCCTTGGGATGTACAATGAGCCAGCTGGTAGCCTATGGGTGGGTTTAGAGGGCAGATCAACATTGTGGCAGGTGGCTACTACACAGGGCCTGTCCAGGACCAAGAATTAGGTAATGCCTTCTTCAAACAACTGGAAGGAGCCACATGTTCACTGGCCCTGGTCCGCATGGGGTACATGAACAGTCCCTGATCTTGGCTGCTGGGATAGTACAAGCAATTAAGAAACCTTCTGCAGAGCATGGATGAAAACTTCATCAGAGGTAGAACTGGTGGTGGATGTGAAGGTGAGGGGCAGCCATGGCTGCAGTGATGATGCAGTGTTTGAGCTCAGGATCCAGAGAACAGAGAGAAATGCAAAAGGCAGGATCAAAGCCCTGGACTTCAGGAGAGCAGAATTCACACTCTTCCAGGATTTTCCGAGAACAGTCAATGGAATATGATCTTGGATAGAGGAGGGGTCCAGGAGAGCTGCTTGATTTTAAGAGTTCACCTCCTTCAGGCTCAAGAATGTTTTCTCTTGAGGAAGCAGAATGTCAAGCAAAGCTGAGAATTTTTCATTCAGCTCAGGTCTTTTTAGTAACTGCACTTTTCTGAAGCTGGATACGTGTTTTGGTAGACATAGCAAAGGAATGCAAGGTTGCTGATAAGGATGCACATCCCGTAAGTGAGAGGGGCAAGGAGGAGTGACCTGACCAACTAAGTATTGCATCCCATTCACGTGGTACTTCATATAAAAGTGGGAGATCATGAGGACCTCGTCCCTTTTTCCCTTCTTCGACTATGGCAGATATCTGGGAAGGACCCTGCCTGCCATCCCTGCAAATCTGAGGACTAGTGACAGACCCTGCATCCTTGAATCCAGTTCCGATTCGCTGCAGAGTCCAACCCAGTACTTCCGGGCGCGGGGTCTGCTGCTGCTGGAGCAGTGCTGAGCTCTGACGGGGAATTGAGGATTGGTTTTGTATATTTTGCATTAGTTCTCTATTTTATTAGTAGCATTAGTAAAGTATTTTTAACTTTTTCCAAGCCTCTCTTACTCTCGTCTTGCCCTCCTGTCACCTGTACTTAGTAAGGAGGGGCGGGCTAAGAGGGGCTGGAGGGGAGAGGGGCTTAACAAAGTATCTGCCATGGTTTCTTGTCGCCCTGCAATCAAACCTTGACATCTCTGCAACTCCCCATCCCATGGTTGTGCTGGATCCCATACCCAAACGGTCATGTTGGATCAACCATGAAAAGCAAGAGGAAGGAAAGGACAGTCTGTGGAGGGTCAGTGTGCAGTGGGCAGCGCACCCCAAAATGGTGGCATCCGTGGAGACAGTGACACTGTGTCAGGGTTCAGTCAATGTCCCATCATGTGGCCGTAGGGGGAGCTCTGGCATTCTTTTGAGTAGAACGAGCACAGAGAAGGGATTGTCCCAGCTCTGCTGAGCAGCCCCAACAGCCTGGTCCCCCCTGAGTGTTGTGCACATGAGTTCTGGGAGAAGAGCTGGTGGGCATGAGTCTACACATCTACCCCGGACAATCAGTGCCAAGGATGCCCAAGATTTCACCTGCCATTTGCTGTTGAAGAGCATAGAAGGGATGTGAGCAGGAGAAACAGGTGGAGAAGTGTTCAAAATAAGGGAGCGAGTGGAGGAGTAGCGTGTTGGGCCAGAGTGAAGGAGAAGGGTGGGGTGTCGTGTCCAAATGAAACTGGGATCAGGAGGGTCCCATCCAGGAGCAGCAGGTGAGCAGCACCAAGGTTCAGAGAACATCTGAAAGGACAGCTTGTCACCCCCAGGACCACCTCTCAAGTGCCAGCAGCTCTCTGCACTCCTTCCTCAGAAAAAGGTTGGGTTGGCCTGAGAGCACCACGTCACCTTTTGCCCACCAGAGGTTTTCCTGCCAAGCGAGCGCTCTGTTATTGCAGCCTGCAGGGTGAGGGACACCCAGGAGGGCCCCAACAGCTTCACCTTCTTCTGTTCCTCCAGTCCCCGCCTCTCTCCTACACTGTTGACAAAGAATGGGGGAGGGACTAGGAGGGACAAGGACTGTCAGCAGTGACAGGTCCACAGACAGGGAAGATGTGGGCAGTGCTGTTCAGCAGGCAGAGAGAAGCTGGAGAGGGGCGAGACAGAGCGCGTTTGGCCATGTGGACTGCGGTGTGCATGGGGTTATTGCCCATGGTAGGTAAGTGAAAGGAAGGGTGATGGCACCCAGGAAGGGAACACATCCCTGTGGTCTGCACGGCTCTGTGGAGCTGTGCTGACCGCTCCCAGCCTGACCTGTTCCCTGCCTCTACCTCCCCACCCATCATTAGATAGCACTCTGGGAACAGCCCTCCTCCTCTTCTGCTGTGACTTAGACACCTCCATGCAGCCTGGCTCTTCTGCTGTGTGGGGACATGCAGGGCACCTGCCTGCTGCAGCTACGTCTTGGGGTCTAATGGTTTGCACTTGAACTGGACACTGTCCTCATGGGGCATCTTGCAAAGACCATGTTGAGGATGGCAGCATAGGGCTCGAGTCCCGGCTGCCCTGAGGGTCCCTTGGCCATCCTGTGCTCATGGAGAGCAGTTTCAGGGACAAGAGTGCAGGTTCCTCATCATCCCAGCTTGGCAGAGACAAAGGGATTTGTCCCCCATGGTGCAAAACCTTCCTGCTTCAAATGGAAAGTGGAGAAAAAGCTTCGTGATCTAATGGGAATAAAGGGAGGAAAACATGGTGTCTCCTTCCTTGGGATCCCTGATTCCTGGTACCAGCTCTATTCCTCTTCCTGTTTTCATCAACAGAATTCAAATAGAAGGATTTAGTTCTGCCACTTTTCCAGTCCCATCACAATGCCTCCAACAGCACTACTCTGACTTTGTTAATTCTTCCAGTGATCATGTGTTGCTTTTCCTCACTGCAGCAGTGACTGGCCAGATGGTCTTGGAGCAACACACCAGGAATCTGGCTGTGCGAGAGGGAGATGGAGTCACCTTCCAGTGCAGCATGAGTGGAGACAGTATGAGCAGCTACTTGATGTTCTGGTACCGGCAGGGAGCACGTGGCACTCTGGACTGGATTTACCGGCAGGGTGATGCCTATGGAGAGGGTTTCCAGGATCGCTTTAAGGGATCAGTGGCGAGCTCCCAGAACAGATTCACACTGCAGATCCAGGCAGCAAAGCAAGGGGATGAAGCAGTGTATTACTGCGGTGCTAGTCTCACCCTGGAGCAGCTCTGCAACAGGTTCGACCTAAAAGTGGCTGATGGAGAATGCAGACTTCTCAGCAATTCTTTATAAAAACTGCAAACCACATATTGGCGTCACACAATGACAGGTGCAGGAAACAGATCTTTTGCGTGTTTGCAGTAAAAGGCGGTGAAGAAGTGTTGTTGTTGGACTAGACACCATTTAAGATGCAGGAGGATCTATTGTGGGAACTTTAGGGGCTGTATCATGTAGTGCAGGCCAGCGCACATTGCTTGGGCTGCTGTCCATCGTGACCCAGATTTTCCTCCATGGCTTGGTTGGATCATGGTGCTATGGTAGGGTAGCTCACAGAAGTATTGTAGTGCATAGAGACAGAGGGTTTAGGAGAGACAGGCTGGGAAAGTGAGGAGGGAGAGTTGCCCTTCCTGGGAAAGAGCAGCTGGAATGCATGGAGTACAGCCTTGGGATGTACAATGAGCCAGCTGGTAGCCTATGGGTAGGTTTAGAGGGCAGAGCAACATTGTGGCAGGTGGCTACTACACAGTGCCTGTCCAGGACCAAGAATTAGGTAATGCCTTCTTCAAACAACTGGAAAGAGCCTCATGTTCACTGGCCTGGTCCACATGGGGTACGTGAACAGTGCCTAATATTGGCTGCTGGGATAGTACTAGCAATTAAGAAACCTTCTGCAGAGCATGGGTGAAAACTTCATCAGAAGAACTGGTGGTGGATGTGAAGATGAGGGGCAGCCATGGCTGCAGTGATGATGCAGTGTTTGAGCTCAGGATCCAGAGAACAGAGAGCAATGCAAAAAGCAGGATCAAATCCCTGGACTTCAGGAGAGCAGAATTCACACTCTTCCAGGATTTTCTGAGAACAATCCAATGCAATATGACCTGAACACAGGAGGGGTCCAGGAGAGCTGCTTGAATTTAAGAGTTCACCTCCTTCAGGCTCAAGAATGTTTTCTCTTGAGGAAGCAGAATGTCAAGCAAAGCTGATGTGGGAGGGTTCTTCTTTGATTCATTCTTTGCAGGCAATACTGGCTGTCAGGATTTCCAGGTCTCTGACCCCATTCAGAGCATCTCCAGCCAGGAAGACGTAAGTCAGTGGAGGAGGATAATACCAAGGCATAGTTAAAGAACCTGGAGGGACACAGCTCTATGGGGAACGATAGGGTGTCCCACAAGTGGCTGATGTGACTGTGAGGTGACTCTTAGTAGTCGTTGACATTTTGCCGTGATTGGGAGAGGTTTCTGTGTACTGACAGAAAAGACAATTCCATTGTCAAGAGGGAGGATCTGAGGACCTTGGAGTCCTGGAGGCTTGTCTTGCTACTAGAGACTGAGGTGACTAAGGCATATTCAATGCCTTTGACCAGGTCCCACACCCCTTTCTACAATGTCCTGCATTTTCTGTACCCTTGTTCGCTGTTCAGGCCTCCTGGCATTTTCACCTGACTCCTTCCTCATTGGCTTGGGCTGTTCTTGAACTCAGCACTGCTGAGACTGTGGACTACTGCATCCACTGCTGTGCTCCCCAGCACAGGAAAGACATGGACCAGAGCAATTGCCATGACAGGCCATGACGACAAGAAAAGGAGCATCTGACATACAAGGAGAGCCTGAGAGAACTGAGTTAGTTTGGTGAACAAAAGAAAGTGCTGAGGGAGGATTTATCAGTGTGTGCATAAATGCCTGATGTGTGAAGCAAAGAAGATGGAGCCATAGTTTTCACAGTGTTACCCAGTCACAGAATATGTGACAACAAACACAAAATGAAATGCCATATATATGCCAGATATACTGCAGTCTAAGTACACAACATCCACAGCCTTTCCCTCATCTACTAGTTGGGTCACCTTGTCTTAGAAGGAGATCAGGTTGGTCAAACAGGACCTGGCTTTCATAATCCCATGTTGGCTGGGCCTGACCACGTGGTTCTCTTGTATGTGCTGTGTGATGTTTCTCAAGATCATCTGCTCCATGACCTTCCTTGGCACTGAGGTTATTCTGACAGGTCTGTAGTTCCCTGGATCATCTTTCTGGCCCTTTTTGTAGATCGGCATCACATTAGCCAACTTCCATTCAACTGGGACCTTCTCCATTAGCCAAGATTGCAGATAGATAATGGAAAGTGATTCAGTGATCACCTCTGCCAGCTCCCTCACGCCCTTGGGTGTATCCCATCTGGCCCCATACACTTGTGGGTGTTCAAGCCGTGTAGCAGGTCAGCAACCATTTCCCCTTGGATTACTGGGGCTTCATTCTGCTCCCCATCACTGTCTTCTGGCTCAGGGGGCTGGGTACCTGGAACACAACTGTTCTGACTGTGAAAGACTGAAGCAAAGGAGACATTTAATACCTCAGCCTTTCCCTCATCTTCTGTTACTGTTTCCCTCTGCATCCACCAGGGGATGGACATTCTCCTTAGCCCTTCTCTTGTTGCTAATATATTTATAGAAACATTTCTTGTTGTTTTTCACAGCGGTGGCCAGGCTCAGCTCTAGTTGGGCTTGGGCCCTTCTGATTTTCTCCCTGCATAACCTCACAGAGTTCTTGTACTCCTCTTGAGTGGCCTGCCCCTCCTTCCAAAGGCTATAAATTCTCTTTTTATTCCTAAGTTCCAGCCTCAACACTCATTCAGCCAGGCTGGCCTTCTTCCCCACTGGTTCATCTTCTGCACAAGGGGACAGCTGCTCCTGCAGCTCGAAGATCACCTTCTCCAAGAGAGACCAGCCTCCCTGGATTCCTTTGTCCTTCGGGTTTGCCTCCCAAGGGACTCTGTCAACCACCCTCCTAAACAGGACAAAGTCTGCCCTTTGGAAATCCAAGGTAGCAGATCTGCTAACCACCCTCCTGATTTCTCCACAGATAGTAAACTGAATCATTTCATTATCACTGTGCCCAAGGGACTTCCAACCAATGCATTGCCCACAAGCCCTTCTCTATTTACAAACAGATCCAGTGGGGCTCTTTCCCTGGTGGGCTCACTAACCAGCTGTGTTAGGAAGCTGTCATGCGTGCACTGCAGGAGTCTCCTAGACTGCTTCCTCTCTGCTGTGGTGCCCAGTAACAGGATGAGGGGCAACAGGCACAGAGTGAAGCCTAGCCGGTTCCTTCTGAATATGAGGAGAAACTTCTTTATTTTGAGGGGGACAGAGCACTAGAACAGGCCGCCCAGAGAGGTGGTGGAGTCTCCTTCTCTAGAGGTACTCGAAACCTGCCTGGATGCATTCCTGTGCAATCTGTTCTAGGTGAACATGCTTTAGCAGGTGGGTTGGACTCGATGATGACCTGAGGTCCCTTCCAAACCCAACCATTCTGTGATTCTGTGAACTGTTTTACCATGGTCTATGGGGAATCGGTGCTCTGGCACCTAGAGCATTTCCAGTAGCTATAAGGAAGAACTGTTTTACAGTGAGGACGATGAAACGCTGGAACACATTTATCCGGAGAGATGGTAGATACCCAGTACCTGCGCTCCCCCTCTGCCGCCGGCCCTGCCCCGCGGCCTCCCCGCACCGCCCCTTCTCCTGCCGGCGGGGGCCGGGCCGGGTGTGTTGAGGGCGGCCGGAAGCGTCGGCGCTGGCCCGGAGGGGCCGAGGCGGCGGGGCGGGCAGGAGCTGTCTGAGCGCGGCTCCGCTCGGCTCGTGTGTGTCTCCCGCAGGGTCCTTCGGCCCCGGCCGGCCCCTTTGCACAGGGCGCGATGGCTCCCGGGCTGGGGCCGTGGCTCCTGGCCTTGTCCTTGGCCGCGGGGCCGGCAGGTGAGAGCCGGGCGGGGAGGACAGCGAGCCCGGGGCTGGGTCCAAGGCTGGAGCTGCCCGGCCCGGGGCTGCGGCTGCTCCCGCGCCGGGCGCGCTGTCTCCTGGCGCTCGCCTCCTTAGCGGGGAAGCGGAGGGCTGGGGAGTCCGATGCCGAGCGTTTCGGGCGGCAGGTCGGACACAAGGGTCGGGGCAGGCGCGGCTCAGCCCCGGGGAGGGCAGGCGGGGCGTTGGCGCGGGCGCGGGGCTTTGCCGGGACAGAGGGGGTGGCGGCTGGCGCTGTGTCGGGGCGGGGGGCGCCGGGCCGGCGGCTGGACGTGCTCGGGCCGTGTGCGCGCCCTGCCCGGCTGCCTGCGCTCTCCGTCCGCAGGGCTGTGGGCGCAGCTGAGGCTGGTGGAGGCCGGCGGAGGGCTGCGAGCGCCCGGGGACTCCGTGCTCCTCTCCTGCCGCGGATACGGATTCGCTTTCGGGAATTATGGAGTTCGGTGGTACCGTCAGGCACCCGGTGGCAGACCCGAGTGGCTGTCCTATATCCACCCGGATTCCTCACTTATTAAATTCGGGCCAGCTGTGGAGGGTCGAGCCACAGCGTCCCGGCAGAATTCCCGGTCTGAGGCATCTCTCAGCCTGCGCCTCCTGCGTCATGGGGACTCTGCCCGCTACTTCTGTGCTGTTCACACAGAGAGAGGAAATCCAGCTGAGCTTGCACACAAACCTCCCACCAGGCTCCCAGCTCTTTGTCTCAGAACTTTAAGGGAGGTTCATCTCATAGGTGCTCAGGATGGCTCCCAGAGAGTCAAGTAGTAACAGCATACACCTTTCAAATGTTTAATTCTAACAGGAACATCCTAGCCTTTTCCGTCCCCAAATGAGCTCCCACCGTCCTGCATAACATCTTCTGATGTGTCATGAAAACCCTTTTTCCTCTCACTCTCACAAACTGATTCACATTTTGAAACATGTTCTGCTGTTTTTGTTAGTTTCTGGCAGGACCAGTTCCCAGACATGGCACCATTGGTGAGATGTGTGAACAGCCCTGCTCTGCTTTGGGCACAGCTCAGATCAAGTCAGTCCAGCCCACGGGTTTTGCTGCCTGCAATGTGACCAGAGGAAATATGGAAAGTACGGGGGGTCCTTTGGGAGCTCAACAGGTTCCCCACTCCCTTTAATAATGGGCCTGCATTTTCCCTACCCTCATTTCTCTGTGCAGACCTCCTGGCTTTTTTAACGGACACTTTGCTTGATGGGATGCACGGCTCTTGAACTCAGCACTGAGGAGACTGTGGACTCCTGTGCCCACTCCTGGTCTCCCCAGCACGGGAAAGACATGGACCAGAGCAAATGCAATGAGGGGCCATGAAGATGAGGAAAGGAGCATCTGACATACAAGGAGAGCCTGAGAGAACTGAGTTTGTTTAGCACAGAGAAGAAAAGGCTGTGGGGGGATTTGTCAGTGTGTGTAAACTCCTGATGCATGGAGCAAAGAAGATGAAGCCAGAGTGTTCTCAGTGTTATCCAGTGATAGGACATGTGGCAAGAAACACAAAATTGAAAGCCATTTAAATGTAACCAAATGGTTTTTTACTGTTGAGGTGCCTGAGAAACTGAAAGGGCAATGTCTCAAACATTGTGTCAAAACCAGTTCTGCAACATCCAACCACAGGAGATGGGTCATTCAGGATAAGGTGAATTATGATTTACATGTCAACAAGAAGCTAAGGAGCCAGAGACAAAGGCTGGCTGGCCGATACATGTGGTGGGGGTGTGTTGCTGGACAGGTAGCTCTGTGTTCTGATAGGCCCAGCATGACAGTAAGGGAGAAGACCTGAGACTGCTCAAGACCCTTCAAGGTGGCCTGAGACCCTTCAGGACTTTTTCATCTTTCACAATCACCCCCCAGTGAAGCCTGCGCAAAAGACCAAAGATTATGCAAGCAGTTGATCCAGAGGTCTATAAAAAGCCCACCTGTACAAGTACTGGTGGCATACCCACCACCCTGAGGACCACTCTGCCTACCAGTCTCACCCTGGGAACCAAACCAGACTCTGGAGGATGCTGCAAACCGCTGGATCCAAGACTACAAGCCCCATGATATACAACATGGAGCCATTAGGGTGGTGAAATCTCTCTCTTTTTTTATTTTTTTCAGTCAGCAGCTCACGTACTGCATCCACAGTGGGACAGGACACAGAATCAGAAGAGTAAAAGTGCAAAAATTTCATAGAATCATAGGATGTCCTGAGTTGGAAGGGACCCACAAGGATCATCAAGTCCAACTCCTGTCCCTGCGCAGGACAACCCTGCAGTTCACAGCATGTGTCTCAGGGCACTGTCTAGTTTCTTCTTGAACACTGTCAGGCTTGGGGCTGTGACATCTCTCTGGGGAGCCTGTTCCAGTGCTCCACAAATTTGTGTGTTGAGACAAATTCCCAGCTTCCCGCTGGCAGGTGGTGTTTAGCCATTTCCAGGAAAGCAGGCTTCATCATGTGCAATTCTTAGTTCAGATTAACATCTCCCTTCCTCCTTATTTCCCTCAGCTTTTATTACTTCACACAATGTCATTCAGTACGGAATATCCCTTTGGCCGGTTGTTGTCAACTGTAGAGCGGGTGAGCAACATGAGAAACAGAGGTGACATTGACACTGTGTAAGCTCTGCTCGGGAACAGCTAAAACATCGTTCCATTTGCACAGGCTACTATGTAGAAAGTTAACTCCATCCCAGATTGACCCAGTGCGCCTACTATAGCTGACCTGGCTTTGAGCAGGAGGTTTAAATTAGACTTTTCCAGAGGTCTGTGACAGCCACTACACTTCTACTATCCTTTGAGCAATACTGGATCCTCTTTCCTCCCATTTCTTACACTCTTTCTGGAGAGTATGAAAGTTCTAGGGAACCCCACATGTCCTACCATGCTGGGACAGCTCTAAGTGTCCCAGTCCACCCTAGGCCACCCTTGGCCTACATCCCCCTGCATCTTTTCCCAGCGTGAAGCCTCCAGGTTCAATGGACTCCTATATCCTCTTGTCCTGGTTTTGTTAAAAAAAAAGAGCAGTTTCTCTTTTAGAGAATTTTCCTTTCAGCTCAAGTCTTTTTAGTAACTGCACTTTTCTGAAGTTGGATACATGTTTTGGTAGACATAGCAAAGGAATGCAAGGTTGCTGATAAGGATGCACATCCCGTAAGTGAGAGGGGCAAGGAGGAGTGACCTGACCAACTAAGTATTGCATCCCATTCACGTGGTACTTCATATAAAAGTGGGAGATCATGAGGACCTCGTCCCTTTTTCCCTTCTTCGACTATGGCAGACATCTGGGAAGGACCCTGCCTGCCATCCCTGCAAATCTGGGGACTAGTGACAGACCCTGCATCCTTGAATCCAGTTCCAGTTTGCTGCAGAGTCCAACCCAGTACTTCCAGGCGCGGGGTCTGCTGCTGCTGGAGCAGTGCTGAGCTTTGCCGGGGAATTGAAGATTGGTTTTGTATATTTTTGTATTATTTTCTCTATTTTATTAGTAGCATTAATAAAGTATTTTTAGCTTTTTCCAAGTCTCTCTTTCTCTCGTCTTGCCCTCCTGTCACCTGTACTTAGTAAGGAGGGGCGGGCTAAGAGGGGCTGGAGGAGAGAGGGGCTTAACAAAGTATCTGCCAGGGTTTCTTGTCACCCTCCAATCAAACCTTGACACCTCTGCAACTCCCCATCCCATGGTTGTGCTGGATCCCATACCCAAACGGTCATGTTGGATCAACCATGAAAAGCAAGAGGAAGGAAAGGACAGTCTGTGGAGGGTCAGTGTGCAGTGGGCAGCGCACCCCAAAATGGTGGCATCCATGGAGACAGTGACACTGTGTCAGGGTTCAGTCAATGTCCCATCATGTGGCCGTAGGGGGAGCTCTGGCATTCTTTTGAGTAGAACGAGCACAGAGAAGGGATTGTCCCTGCTCTGCTGAGCAGCCCCAACAGCCTGGTCCCCACTGAGTGTTGTGCACATGAGTTCTGGGGGAAGAGCTGGTGGGCATGAGTCTACACATCTACCACAGACAATCAGTGCCAAGGATGCCCAAGATTTCACATGCCATTTGCTGTTGAAGAGCATAGAAGTGATGTGGGCGGGAGAAACAGGTGGAGAAGTGTTCAAAATAAGGGAGCGAGTGGAGGAGTAGCGTGTTGGGCCAGAGTGAAGGAGAAGGGTGGGGTGTCGTGTCCAAATGAAACTGGGATCAGGAGGGTTCCATCCAGGAGCAGCAGGTGAGCAGCACCAAGGGACAGGGAACATCTGAAGGACAGCTTGCTACTTCCAGGGCCACCTCTCAAGTGCCAGCAGCTCCCTGCACTCTTTCCTCAGAAAAAAGTTGGGTTAGCCTGAGAGCACCACATCAGCTTTTGCCCACCAGAGGTTTTCCTGCCAAGCGAGCGCTCTGTTATTGCAGCCTGCAGGGTGAGGGACACCCAGGAGGGCCCGAACAGCTTCACCTTCTTCTGTTCCTCCAGCCCCCGCCTCCCTCCTTCACTGTTGTCATGTTATGGGGGAGGGACTAGGAGGGACAAGGACTGTCAGCAGTGACAGGTCCACAGACAGGGAAGATGTGGGCAGTGCTGTTCAGCAGGCAGAGAGAAGCTGGAGAGGGGCGAGACAGAGCGCGTTTGGCCATGTGGACTGCAGTGTGCATGGGGTTATTGCCCATGGTAGGTAAGTGAAAGGAAGGGTGATGGCACCCAGGAAGGGAACACATCCCTGTGGTCTGCACAGATCTGTGGAGGTGTGCTGACCGCTCCCAGCCTGACCTATTCCCTGCATCAACCTCCCACCATCCTTCAAAGCACATTGGGAACAGCCCTCCTCCTCTTCTGCTGTGACTTAGACACCTCCATGCAGCCTGGCTCTTCTGCTGTGTGGGGACATGCAGGGCACCTGCCTGCTGCACCTACATCTTGGGGTCTAATGCTTTGCACTTGAACTGGACACTGTCCTCATGGGGCATCTTGCAAAGACCATGTTGAGGATGGCAGCATAGGGCTCAAGCCCCGCTTGCCTTTAGGTGTCCTTGTCTGTCCTCTGCTCATGGAGAACAGTTTCAGGGACAGGAGAGCGGGTTCCTCATCATCCCAGCTTGGCAGAGACAAAGGGACTTGTCCCTCATGGTGCAAAACCTTCCTGCTTCAAATGGAAAGTGGAGAAAAAGCTTCGTGATCTAATGGGAAAAAAGGGAGGAAAACATGGTGTCTCCTTCCTTGGGATCCCTGATTCCTGGTACCAGCTCTATTCCTCTACCTGTTTTCATCAACAGAATTCAAATAGAAGGATTTAGTTCTGCCACTTTTCCAGTCCCATCACAATGCCTCCAACAGCACTACTCTGACTTTGTTAATTCTTCCAGTGATCATGTGTTGCTTTTCCTCACTGCAGCAGTGACTGGCCAGATGGTCTTGGAGCAACACACCAGGAATCTGGCTGTGCGAGAGGGAGATGGAGTCACCTTCCAGTGCAGCATGAGTGGAGACAGTATGAGCAGCTACTTGATGTTCTGGTACCGGCAGGGAGCACGTGGCACTCTGGACTGGATTTACCGGGAGGGCGATGCCTATGGAGAGGGTTTCCAGGATCGCTTTAAGGGATCAGTGGCGAGCTCCCAGAACAGATTCACACTGCAGATCCAGGCAGCAAAGCAAGGGGATGAAGCAGTGTATTACTGCGGTGCTAGTCTCACCCTGGAGCAGCTCTGCAACAGGTTCGACCTAAAAGTGGCTGATGGAGAATGCAGACTTCTCAGCATTTCTTTATAAAAGCTGCAAACCACATATTGGCGTCACACAATGACAGGTGCAGGAAACAGATCTTTTGCGTGTTTGCAGTAAAAGGCTGTGAAGAAGTGTTGTTGTTGGACTAGACACCATTTAAGATGCAGGAGGATCTATTGTGGGAACTTGAGAGGCTGTATCATGTAGTGCAGGCCAGCGCACATTGCTTGGGCTACTGTCCATCGTGACCCAGATTTTCCTCCATGGCTTGGTTGGATCATGGTGCTATGGTAGGGTAGCTCACAGAAGTATTGTAGTGCATAGAGACAGAGGGTTTAGGAGAGACAGGCTGGGAAAGTGAGGAGGGAGAGTTGCCCTTCCTGGGAAAGAGCAGCTGGAATGCATGGAGTACGGCTTTGGGATGTACAATGAGCCAGCTGGTAGCCTATGGGTAGGTTTAGAGGGCAGAGCAACATTGTGGCAGGTGGCTACTACACAGTGCCTGTCCAGGACCAAGAATTAGGTAATGCCTTCTTCAAACAACTGGAAAGAGCCTCATGTTCACAGGCCTGGTCCACATGGGGTACGTGAACAGTGCCTAATCTTGGCTGCTGGGATAGTACGAGCAATTAAGAAACCTTCTGCAGAGCATGGGTGAAAACTTCATCAGAAGAACTGGTGGTGGATGTGAAGGTGAGGGGCAGCCATGGCTGCAGTGATGATGCAGTGTTTGAGCTCAGGATCCAGAGAACAGAGAGCAATGCAAAAAGCAGGATCAAATCCCTGGACTTCAGGAGAGCAGAATTCACACTCTTCCGGGATTTTCCTAGAAGAATCCAATGGAATATGACCTTGGACACAGGAGGGGTCCAGGAGAGCTGCTTGAATTTAAGAGTTCACCTCCTTCAGGCTCAAGAATGTTTTCTCTTGAGGAAGCAGAATGTCAAGCAAAGCTGATGTGGGAGGGTTCTTCTTTGATTCATTCTTTGCAGGCAATACTGGCTTTCAGGATTTCCAGGTCTCTGACCCCATTCAGAGCATCTCCAGCCAGGAAGACGTAAGTCAGTGGAGGAGGATAATACCAAGGCATAGTTAAAGAACCTGGAGGGACACAGCTCTATGGGGAACCATAGGGTGTCCCACAAGTGGCTGATGTGACTGTGAGGTGACTCTTAGTAGTTGTTGACATTTTGCCGTGATTGGGAGAGGTTTCTGTGTACTGACAGAAAAGACAATTCCATTGTCAAGAGGGAGGATCTGAGGACCTTGGAGTCCTGGAGGCTTGTCTTGCTACTAGAGACTGAGGTGACTAAGGCATATTCAATGCCTTTGACCAGGTCCCACACCCCTTTCTACAATGTCCTGCATTTTCTGTACCCTTGTTCGCTGTTCAGGCCTCCTGGCATTTTTACCTGACTCCTTGCTCATTGGCTTGGGCTGTTCTTGAACTCAGCACTGCTGAGACTGTGGACTACTGCATCCACTGCTGTGCTCCCCAGCACATGAAAGACATGGACCAGAGCAATTGCCATGACGGGCCATGATGACAAGGAAAGGAGCATCTGACATACAAGGAAGCCTCAGAGAACTGAGTTAGTTTGGCGAACAAAAGAAAGTGCTGAGGGAGGATTTATCAGTGTGTGCATAAATGCCTGATGTGTGAAGCAAAGAAGATGGAGCCATAGTTTTCACAGTGTTACCCAGTCACAGAATATGTGACAACAAACACAAAATGAAATGCCATATATATGCCAGATATACTGCAGTCTAAGTACACAACATCCACAGCCTTTCCCTCATCTACTAGTTGGGTCACCTTGTCTTAGAAGGAGATCAGGTTGGTCAAACAGGACCTGGCTTTCATAATCCCATGTTGGCTGGGCCTGACCACGTGGTTCTCTTGTATGTGCTGTGTGATGTTTCTCAAGATCATCTGCTCCATGACCTTCCTTGGCACTGAGGTTATTCTGACAGGTCTGTAGTTCCCTGGATCATCTCTCTGGCCCTTTTTGTAGATCGGCATCACATTAGCCAACTTCCATTCAACTGGGACCTTCTCCATTAGCCAAGATTGCTGGTAGATAATGGAAAGTGATTCAGTGATCACCTCCGCCAGCTCCCTCACGCCCTTGGGTGTATCCCATCTGGCCCCATACACTTGTGGGTGTTCAAGCCGTGTAGCAGGTCAGCAACCATTTCCCCTTGGATTACTGGGGCTTCATTCTGCTCCCCATCACTGTCTTCTGGCTCAGGGGGCTGGGTACCTGGAACACAACTGTTCTGACTGTGAAAGACTGAAGCAAAGGAGACATTTAATACCTCAGCCTTTCCCTCATCTTCTGTTACTATGTTTCCCTCTGCATCCACCAGGGGATGGACATTCTCCTTAGCCCTTCTCTTGTTGCTAATATATTTATAGAAACATTTCTTGTTGTTTTTCACAGCGGTGGCCAGGCTCAGCTCTAGTTGGGCTTGGGCCCTTCTGATTTTCTCCCTGCATAACCTCACAGAGTTCTTGTACTCCTCTGGAGTGGCCTGCCCCTCCTTCCAAAGGCTATAAATTCTCTTTTTATTCCTAAGTTCCAGCCACAACACTCATTCAGCCAGGCTGGCCTTCTTCCCCACTGGTTCATCTTCTGCACAAGGGGACAGCTGCTCCTGCAGCTCGAAGATCACCTTCTCCAAGAGAGACCAGCCTCCCTGGATTACTTTGTCCTTCGGGTTTGCCTCCCAAGGGACTCTGCCAACCACCCTCCTAAACAGGACAAAGTCTGCCCTTTGGAAATCCAAGGTAGCAGATCTGCTGACCACCCTCCTGATTTCTCCACAGATAGTAAACTGAATCATTTCATTATCACTGTGCCCAAGGGACTTCCTTCCAATACATTGACCACAAACCCTTCTCTATTTACAAACAGATCCAGTGGGGCTCTTTCCCTGGTGGGCTCACTAACCAGCTGTGTTAGGAAGCTGTCATCCGTGCACTGCAGGAGTCTCCTAGACTGCTTCCTCTCTGCTGTGGTGCCCAGTAACAGGATGAGGGGCAACAGGCACAGAGTGAAGCCTAGCCGGTTCCTTCTGAATATGAGGAGAAACTTCTTTATTTTGAGGGGGACAGAGCACTAGAACAGGCCGCCCAGAGAGGTGGTGGAGTCTCCTTCTCTAGAGGTACTCGAAACCTGCCTGGATGCATTCCTGTGCAATCTGTTCTAGGTGAACATGCTTTAGCAGGTGGGTTGGACTCGATGATGACCTGAGGTCCCTTCCAAACCCAACCATTCTGTGATTCTGTGAACTGTTTTACCATGGTCTATGGGGAATCGGTGCTCTGGCACCTAGAGCATTTCCAGTAGCTATAAGGAAGAACTGTTTTACAGTGAGGACGATGAAACACTGGAACACATTTGTCCGGAGAGATGGTAGATACCCAGTACCTGCGCTCCCCCTCTGCCGACGGCCCTGCCCCGCGGCCTCCCCGCACCGCCCCTTCTCCTGCCCCCAAGGGGCCGCGGCAGTGGGGGCCGGGCCCGGTGTGTCGGGGGCGGCCGGAAGCATCGACGCTGTCCCGGAGGGGCCGAGGCGGCGGGGCGGGCAGGAGCTGGCTGAGCGCGGCTCCGCTCGGCTCGTGTGTGTCTCCCGCAGGGCCATTCGGCCCCGGCCGGCCCCTTTGCGCAGGGTACGATGGCGCCCGGGCTGGGGCCGTGGCTCCTGGCCTTGTCCTTGGCCGCGGGGCCGGCAGGTGAGAGCCGGGCGGGGAGGACAGCGAGCCCGGGGCTGGGTCCAAGGCTGGAGCTGCCCGTCCCGGGGCTGCGGCTGCTCCCGCGCCGGGCGCGCTGTCTCCTGGCGCTCGCCTCCTTAGCGGGGAAGCGGAGGGCTGGGGAGTCCGATGCCGAGCGTTTCGGGCGGCAGGTCGGACACAAGGGTCGGGGCAGGCGCGGCTCAGCCCCGGGGAGGGCAGGCGGGGCGTTGGCCCGGGCGCGGGGCTTTGCCGGGACCGAGGGGGTGGCGGGGGCGCTGTGTCGGGGCGGGGGGCGCCGGGGCGGCGGCTGAACGTGCTCGGGCCGTGTGCGCGCCCTGCCCGGCTGCCTGCGCTCTCCGTCCGCAGGGCTGTGGGCGCAGCTGACGCTGGTGGAGGCCGGCGGAGGGCTGCGAGCGCCCGGGGACTCCGTGCTCCTCTCCTGCCGCGGATCCGGATTCGCTTTCGGGAATTACCCAATTCGGTGGTACCGTCAGGCACCCGGTGGCAGACCCGAGTGGCTGTCCTATATCAGCTCGGATTCCTCACTTATTAAATTCGGGCCAGCTGTGGAGGGTCGAGCCACAGCGTCCCGGCAGAATTCCCGGTCTGAGGCATCTCTCAGCCTGCGCCTCCTGCGTCATGGGGACTCTGCCCGCTACTTCTGTGCTGTTCACACAGAGAGAGGAAATCCAGCTGAGCTTGAACACAAACCTCCCACCAGGCTCCCAGCTCTTTGCCTCAGAACTTTAAGGGAGGTTCATCTCATAGGTGCTCAGGATGGCTCCCAGAGAATCAAGTAGTAACAGCATACACCTTTCAAATGTTTAATTCTAACAGGCACATCCTAGCCTTTTCCGTCCCTAAATGAGCTCCCACCGTCCTGCATAACATCTTCTGATGTGTCATGAAAACCCTTTTTCCTCTCACCCTCACAAACTGATTCACCTTTTGAAACATGTTCTGCTGTTTTTGTTAGTTTCTGGCAGGGCCAGTTCCCAGACATGGCACCATTGGTGAGATGTGTGAACAGCCGTGCTCTGCTTTGGGCACAGCTCAGATCAAGTCAGTCCAGCCCATGAGTTTTGCTGCCTGCAATGTGACCAGAGGAAATATGGAAAGTACGGGGGGTCCTTTGGGAGCTCAACAGGTTCCCCACTCCCTTTAATAATGGGCCTGCATTTTCCCTACCCTCATTTCTCTGTGCAGACCTCCTGGCGTTTTTAACGGACACTTTGCTTGATGGGATGCACGGCTCTTGAACTCAGCACTGAGGAGACTGTGGATTCCTGTGCCCACTCCTGGTCTCCCCAGCACGGGAAAGACATGGACCAGAGCAAATGCAATGAGGGGCCATGAAGATGAGGAAAGGAGCATCTGACATACAAGGAGAGCCTGAGAGAACCGAGTTGGCTTAGCGTAGAGAAGAAAATGCTGTGGGGGGATTCGTGAGTGTGTGTAAACTCCTGATGCATGGAGCAAAGAAGATGAAGCCAGAGTGTTCTCAGTGTTATCCAGTGATAGGACATGTGGCAAGAAACACAAAATTGAAAGCCATTTAAATGTAACCAAATGGGTTTTTACTGTTGAGGTGCCTGAGAAACTGAAAGGGCAATGTCTCAAACATTGTGTCAAAACCAGTTCTGCAACATCCAACCACAGGAGATGGGTCATTCAGGATAAGGTGAATTATGATTTACATGTCAACAAGAAGCTAAGGAGCCAGAGACAAAGGCTGGCTGGCCGATACATGTGGTGGGGGTCTGTTGCTGGACAGGTAGCTCTGTGTTCTGATAGGCCCAGCATGACACTAAGGGAGAAGACCTGAGACTGCTCAAGACCCTTCAAGGTGGCCTGAGACCCTTCAGGACTTTTTCATCTTTCACAATCACCCCCCAGTGAAGCCTGCGCAAAAGACCAAAGATTATGCAAGCAGTTGATCCAGAGGTCTATAAAAAGCCCACCTGTACAAGTACTGGTGGCGTACCCACCACCCTGAGGACCACTCTGCCTACCAGTCTCACCATGGGAACCAAACCAGACTCTGGAGGATGCTGCAAACCGCTGGATCCAAGACTACGAGCCCCATGATACACAATATGGAGCCATTAGGGTGGTGAAATCTCTCTCTTTTTTATTTCTTTCAGACAGCAGCTCACTTACTGCATCAGCAGTGGGACAGGACACAGAATCAGAAGAGTAAAAGTGCAAAAATTCCATAGAATCATAGGATGTCCTGAGTTGGAAGGGACCCACAAGGATCATTAAGTCCAACTCCTGTCCCTGCGCAGGACAACCCTGCAGTTCACAGCATGTGTCTCAGGGCACTGTCTAGTTTCTTCTTGAACACTGTCAGGCTTGGGGCTGTGACATCTCTCTGGGGAGCCTGTTCCAGTGCTCCACAAATTTGTGTGTTGAGACAAATTCCCAGCTTCCCGCTGGCAGGTGGTGTTTAGCCATTTCCAGGAAAGCCGGCTTCATCATGTGCAATTCTTAGTTCAGATTAACATCTCCCTTCCTCCTTATTTCCCTCAGCTTTTATTGCTTCACACAATGTCATTCAGTACGGAATATCCCTTTGGCTGGTTGTTGTCAACTGTAGAGCGGGTGAGCAACATGAGAAACACAGGTGACATTGACACTGTGTAAGCTCTGCTCAGGAACAGCTAAAACATCATTCCCTCTGCACCACAAGATTTTGTGACAAAACACTGCAGTTTCCCAAACAGGCTACTATGTAGAAAGTTAACTCCATCCCAGACAGACCCAGTGCGCCTACTATAGCTGACCTGGCTTTGAGCAGGAGGTTTAAATTAGACTTTTCCAGATGTCTGTGACAGCCACTACACTTCTACTATCCTTTGAGCAATACTGGATCCTCTTTCCTCCCATTTCTTACACTCTTTCTGGAGAGTATGAAAGTTCTAGGGAACCCCACATGTCCTACCATGCTGGGACAGCTCTAAGTGTCCCAGTCCACCCTAGGCCACCCTTGGCCTGCATCCCCCTGCATCTTTTCCCAGCCTCAAGCCTCCAGGTTCAATGGACTCCTATATACTCTTGTCCTGGTTTTGTTAAAAACAAGAGCAGTTTCTCTTTTAGAGAATTTTCCTTTCAGCTCAAGTCTTTTTAGTAACTGCACTTTTCTGAAGTTGGAAACATGTTTTGGTAGACATAGCAAAGGAATGCAAGGTTGCTGATAAGGATGCACATCCCGTAAGTGAGAGGGGCAAGGAGGAGTGACCTGACCAACTAAGTATTGCATCCCATTCACGTGGTACTTCATATAAAAGTGGGAGATCATGAGGACCTCGTCCCTTTTTCCCTTCTTCGACTATGGCAGACATCTGGGAAGGACCCTGCCTGCCATCCCTGAAAATCTGGCGACTAGTGACAGACCCTGCATCCTTGAATCCAGTTCCGATTCACTGCAGAGTCCAACCCAGTACTTCCAGGAGCGGGGTCTGCTGCTGCTGGAGCAGTGTTGAGCTTTGCCAGGGAATTGAAGATTGGTTTTGTATATTTTTGTATTATTTTCTCTATTTTATTAGTAGCATTAATAAAGTATTTTTAGCTTTTTCCAAGTCTCTCTTTCTCTCGTCTTGCCCTCCTGTCACCTGTACTTAGTGGGGAGGGGCGGGCTAAGAGGGGCTGGAGGGGAGAGGGGCTTGACAAAGTATCTGCCAGGGTTTCTTGTCACCCTCCAATCAAACCTTGACATCTCTGCAACTCCCCATCCCATGGTTGTGCTGGATCCCATACCCAAATGGTCATGTTGGATCAACCATGAAAAGCAAGAGGAAGGAAAGGACAGTCTGTGGAGGGTCAGTGTGCAGTGGGCAGCGCACCCCAAAATGGTGGCATCCATGGAGACAGTGACACTGTGTCAGGGTTCAGTCAATGTCCCATCATGTGGCCGTAGGAGGAGCTCTGGCATTCTTTTGAGTAGAACGAGCACAGAGAAGGGATTGTCCCTGCTCTGCTGAGCAGCCCCAACAGCCTGGTCCCCACTGAGTTTTGTGCACATGAGTTCTGGGGGAACAGCTGGTGGGCATGAGTCTACACATCTACCACAGACAATCACTGCTAAGGATGCCCAAGATTTCACCTGCCATTTGCTGTTGAAGAGCATAGAAGGGATGTGAGCGGGAGAAACAGGTGGAGAAGTGTTCAAAATAAGGGAGCGAGTGGAGGAGTAGCGTGTTGGGCCAGAGTGAAGGAGAAGGGTGGGGTGTCGTGTCCAAATGAAACTGGGCTCAGGAGGGTCCCATCCAGGAGCAGCAGGTGAGCAGCACCAAGGGTCAGAGAACATCTGAAAGGACAGCTTGTCACCCCCAGGACCACCTCTCAAGTGCCAGCAGCTCCCTGCACTCCTTCCTCAGAAAAAGGTTGGGTTGGCCTGAGAGCACCACGTCACCTTTTGCCCACCAGAGGTTTTCCTGCCAAGCGAGCGCTCTGTTATTGCAGCCTGCAGGGTGAGGGACACCCAGGAGGGCCCCAACAGCTTCACCTTCTTCTGTTCCTCCAGTCCCCGCCTCCCTCCTTAACTGTTGTCATGTTATGGGGGAGGGACTAGGAGGGACAAGGACTGTCAGCAGTGACAGGTCCACAGACAGGGAAGATGTGGGCAGTGCTGTTCAGCAGGC
The DNA here is from genome assembly GCF_964273445.1 of Streptopelia decaocto. NCBI lineage: Eukaryota > Metazoa > Chordata > Aves > Columbiformes > Columbidae > Streptopelia > Streptopelia decaocto. Next base: position 1,317,714 of record NC_138677.1, on the reverse strand, counting down.
AGAGAGAAGCTGGAGAGGGTCGAGACAGAGTGGGTTTGGCCATGTGGACTGCGGTGTGCATGGGGTTATTGCCCATGGTAGGTAAGTGAAAGGAAGGGTGATGGCACCCAGGAAGGGAACATATCCCTGTGGTCTGCACGGCTCTGTGGAGCTGTGCTGACCGCTCCCAGCCTGACCTGTTTGCTGCCTCTACCTCCCCACCCATCCCTACAGAGCACTCTGGGAACAGCCCTCCTCCTCTTCTGCTGTGACTTAGACACCTCCATCCAGCCTGGCTCTTCTGCTCTGTGGGGACATGCAGGGCACCTGCCTGCTGCAGCTACGTCTTGGGGTCTAATGGTTTGCACTTGAACTGGACAGTGTCCTCATGGGGCATCTTGCAAAGACCATGTTGAGGATGGCAGCACAGGGCTCGAGTCCCGGTTGCCCTGAGGGTCCCTTGGCCATCCTGTGCTCATGGAGAACAGTTTCAGGGACAAGAGAGCAGGTTCCTCATCATCCCAGCTTGGCAAAGACAAAGGGATTTTTCCCCCGTGGTGCAAAACCTTCCTGCTTCAAATGGAAAGTGGAGAAAAAGCTTCGTGATCTAATGGGAAAAAAGGGAGGAAAACATGGTGTCTCCTTCCTTGGGATCCCTGATTCCTGGTACCACCTCTATTCCTCTTCCTGTTTTCATCAACAGAATTCAAATAGAAGGATTTAGTTCTGCCACTTTTCCAGTCCCATCACAATGCCTCCAACAGCACTACTCTGACTTTGTTAATTCTTCCAGTGATCATGTGTTGCTTTTCCTCACTGCAGCAGTGACTGGCCAGATGATCTTGGAGCAACACACCAGGAATCTGGCTGTGCGAGAGGGAGATGGAGTCACCTTCCAGTGCAGCATGAGTGGAGACAGTATGAGCAGCTACTTGATGTTCTGGTACCGGCAGGGAGCACGTGGCACTCTGGACTGGATTTACCGGGAGGGCGATGCCTATGGAGAGGGTTTCCAGGATCGCTTTAAGGGATCATTGGAGAGCTCCCAGAACAGATTCACACTGCAGATCCAGGCAGCAAAGCAAGGGGATGAAGCAGTGTATTACTGCGGTGCTAGTCCCACCCTGGAGCAGCTCTGCAACAGGTTCGACCTAAAACTGGCTGATGGAGAATGCAGACTTCTCAGCAATTCTTTATAAAAGCTGCAAACCACATATTGGCGTCACACAATGACAGGTGCAGGAAACAGGTCTTTTGCGTGTTTGCAGTAAAAGGCTGTGAAGAATTGTTGTTGTTGGACTAGACACCATTTAAGATGTGGAGGATCTATTGTGGGAACTTGAGAGGCTGTATCATGTAGTGCAGGCTAGTGCGCTTTGCCTGGGCTCCTGTCCATTGTGACCCAGATTTTCCTCCATGGCTTGGTTGGATCATGGTGCTATGGTAGGGTAGCTCACAGAATTATTGTAGTGGATAGAGACAGACTGTTTAGAGAGACAGGCTGGGAAAGTGAGGAGGATGAGTTGCCCTTCCTGGGAAAGAGCAGCTGGAATGCATGGAGTACAGCCTTGGGATGTACAATGAGCCAGCTGGTAGCCTATGGGTGGGTTTAGAGGGCAGATCAACATTGTGGCAGGTGGCTACTACACAGTGCCTGTCCAGGACCAAGAATTAGGTAATGCCTTCTTCAAACAACTGGAAGGAGCCACATGTTCACTGGCCCTGGTCCGCATGGGGTACGTGAACAGTCCCTGATCTTGGCTGCTGGGATAGTACTAGCAATTAAGAAACCTTCTGCAGAGCATGGATGAAAACTTCATCAGAGGTAGAACTGGTGGTGGATGTGAAGGTGAGGGGCAGCCATGGCTGCAGTGATGATGCAGTGTTTGAGCTCAGGATCCAGAGAACAGAGAGAAATGCAAAAGGCAGGATCAAAGCCCTGGACTTCAGGAGAGCAGAATTCACACTCTTCCAGGATTTTCCGAGAACAGTCAATGGAATATGATCTTGGATAGAGGAGGGGTCCAGGAGAGCTGCTTGATTTTAAGAGTTCACCTCCTTCAGGCTCAAGAATGTTTTCTCTTGAGGAAGCAGAATGTCAAGCAAAGCTGAGAATTTTTCTTTCAGCTCAGGTCTTTTTAGTAACTGCACTTTTCTGAAGCTGGATACGTGTTTTGGTAGACATAGCAAAGGAATGCAAGGTTGCTGATAAGGATGCACATCCCGTAAGTGAGAGGGGCAAGGAGGAGTGACCTGACCAACTAAGTATTGCATCCCATTCACGTGGTACTTCATATAAAAGTGGGAGATCATGAGGACCTCGTCCCTTTTTCCCTTCTTCGACTATGGCAGATATCTGGGAAGGACCCTGCCTGCCATCCCTGTATATCTGAGGACTAGTGACAGACCCTGCATCCTTGAATCCAGTTCCGATTCGCTGCAGAGTCCAACCCAGTACTTCCGGGCGCGGGGTCTGCTGCTGCTGGAGCAGTGCTGAGCTCTGCCGGGGAATTGAAGATTGGTTTTGTATATTTTGCATTAGTTCTCTATTTTATTAGTAGCATTAGTAAAGTATTTTTAACTTTTTCCAAGTCTCTCTTTCTCTCGTCTTGCCCTCCTGTCACCTGTACTTAGTGGGGAGGGGCGGGCTAAGAGGGGCTGGAGGGGAGAGGGGCTTAACAAAGTATCTGCCATGGTTTCTTGTCGCCCTGCAATCAAACCTTGACATCTCTGCAACTCCCCATCCCATGGTTGTGCTGGATCCCATACCCAAACGGTCATGTTGGATCAACCATGAAAAGCAAGAGGAAGGAAAGGACAGTCTGTGGAGGGTCAGTGTGCAGTGGGCAGCGCACCCCAAAATGGTGGCATCCATGGAGACAGTGACACTATGTCAGGGTTCAGTCAATGTCCCATCATGTGGCCGTAGGGGGAGCTCTGGCATTCTTTTGAGTAGAACGAGCACAGAGAAGGGATTGTCCCTGCTCTGCTGAGCAGCCCCAACAGCCTGGTCCCCACTGAGTGTTGTGCACATGAGTTCTGGGAGAAGAGCTGGTGGGCATGAGTCTACACATCTCCCACGGACAATCAGTGCCAAGGATGCCCAAGATTTCACCTGCCATTTGCTGTTGAAGAGCATAGAAGTGATGTGAGCACGAGAAACAGGTGGAGAAGTGTTCAAAATAAGGGAGCGAGTGGAGGAGTAGCAGCGTGTTGGGCCAGAGTGAAGGAGAAGGGTGTGGTGTCGTGTTGAAATGAAACTGGGATCAGGATGGTCCCATCCAGGAGCAGCAGGTGAGCAGCACCAAGGGTCAGGGAACATCTGAAGGACAGCTTGTCACCCCCAGGACCACCTCTCAAGTGCCAGCAGCTCTCTGCACTCCTTCCTCAGAAAAAGGTTGGGTTGGCCCGAGAGCACCATGTCACCTTTTGCCCACCAGAGGTTTTCCTGCCAAGCGAGCGCTCTGTTATTGCAGCCTGCAGGGTGAGGGACACCCAGGAGGGCCCCAACAGCTTCACCTTCTTCTGTTCCTCCAGTCCCCGCCTCTCTCCTACACTGTTGACATAGAATGGGGGAGGGACTAGGAGGGACAAGGACTGTCAGCAGTGACAGGTCCACAGACAGGGAAGATGTGGGCAGTGCTGTTCAGCAGGCAGAGAGAAGCTGGAGAGGGGCGAGACAGAGCACGTTTGGCCATGTGGACTGCCATGTGCATGGGGTTATTGCCCATGGTAGGTAAGTGAAAGGAAGGGTGATGGCACCCAGGAAGGGAACACATCCCAGTGGTCTGCACGGCTCTGTGGAGCTGTGCTGACCGCTCCCAGCCTGACCTGTTCCCTGCCTCTACCTCCCCACCCATCATTAGATAGCACTCTGGGAACAGCCCTCCTCCTCTTCTGCTGTGACTTAGACACCTCCATGCAGCCTGGCTCTTCTGCTGTGTGGGGACATGCAGGGCACCTGCCTGCTGTAGCTACGTCTTGGGGTCTAATGGTTTGCACTTGAACTGGACACTGTCCTCATGGGGCATCTTGCAAAGACCATGTTGAGGATGGCAGCACAGGGCTCGAGTCCCGGTTGCCCTGAGCGTCCCTTGGCCATCCTGTGCTCATTGAGAACAGTTTTGCGGACAAGAGAGCGGGTTCCTCATCATCCCAGCTTGGCAAAGACAAAGGGATTTGTCCCCATGGTGCAAAGTGGAGAAAAAGCTTCCTGATCTAAGAGGAGAAAAAAGGGAGGAAAACATGGTGTCTCCTTCCTTGGGATGCCTGATTCCTGGTACCAGCTCTATTCCTCTTCTTGCTTTCATCAGCAGAATTCGAAGAGAAGGATTTAGTTCTCCCACTCTTCCAGTCCCATCACAATGCCTCCAACAGCATTACTTTGTTAATTCTTCCAGTGATCATGTCTTGCTTTTCCTCACTGCAGCAGTGACTGGCCAGATGGTCTTGGAGCAACACACCAGGAATCTGGCTGTGCGAGAGGGAGATGGAGTCACCTTCCAGTGCAGCATGAGTGGAGACAGTATGAGCAGCTACTACATGTTCTGGTACCGGCAGGGAGCACGTGGCACTCTGGACTGGATTTATGAGGCAGGCGGTACCTATGGAGAAGGTTTCCGGGATCGCTTTAAGGGATCAGTGGCGAGCTCCCAGAACAGATTCACACTGCAGATCCAGGCAGCAAAGCAAGGGGATGAAGCAGTGTATTACTGCGGTGCTAGTCTCACCCTGGAGCAGCTCTGCAACAGGTTGGACCTAAAAGTGGCTGACAGAGAATGCAGACTTCTCAGCATTTCTTTATAAAAACCGCTAACCAGATGTTGGTGTCATGCAATTGCAGGTGCAGGAAACAGATCTTTTGCGTGTTTGCAGTAAAAGGCAGTGAAGGGTAGTGTGGTGATGGGCTGAGACCATTTATGATGCAGGAGGATCTATTGTGGGAACTTGAGAGGCTGTATCATGTAGTGCAGGCTAGTGCGCTTTGCCTGGGCTCCTGTCCATTATCACAGAATCACAGAATCACAGAATCGATGGGGTTGGAAAAGACCTCAGAGATCATCAAGTCCAACCCTTGGTCCAACTCTAGTCCATTTATTAGATCATGGCACTAAGTGCCATGTCCAATCTCAGTTTAAAAACCTCCAGGGACGGCGAGTCTAGCACCTCCCTGGGCAGCCATTCCAATGCCTGACCACTCTCCCTGTAAAGAATTTCTTTCTAATATCCAGTCTAAATTTCCCCTGGCAGAGTTTAAGCCCATGCCCCCTTGTACTATTATGACCCAGATTTTCCTCCATGGCTTGGTTGCTGAGCTCTAGGATCATGGAGCTATGGTAGGGTAGCTCACAGAAGTATTGTGGTGCATAGAGACAGACTGTTTAGGAGAGACAGGCTGGGAAAGTGAGGAGGACAAGTTGCCCTTCCTGGGAAAGAGCAGCTGGAATGCATGGAGTACGGCTTTGGGATGTACGATGAGCCAGCTGGTAGCCTGTGGGTAGGTTTAGAGGGCAGATTAACATTGTGGCAGGTGGCTACTACACAGTGCTTGTTCAGGACCAAGAATTAGGTAATGCTTCTTCAAACAACTGGAAGGAGCTTCATGTTCACTGGCCCTGGTCCGCATGGGGTACGTGAACAGTGCCTAATCTTGGCTGCTGGGATAGTACAAGCAATTAAGAAACCTTCTGCAGAGAATGGATGAAAACTTCATCAGAGGTAGAACTGGTGGTGGATGTGAAGGTGAGGGGCAGCCATGGCTGCAGTGATGATGCAGTGTTTGAGCTCAGGATCCAGAGAACAGGGAGCAATGCAAAAGGCAGGATCAAAGCCCTGGACTTCAGGAGAGCAGAATTCACACTCTTCCAGGATTTTCCAAGGACAGTCCAATGGAATATGATCTTGGATGGAGGAGGGGTCCAGGAGAGCTGCTCAATTTTAAGAGTTCACCTCCTTCAGGCTCAAGAATGTTTTCTCTTGAGGAAGCAGAATGTCAAGCAAAGCTGATGTGGGAGGGTTCTTCTTTGATTCATTCTTCGCAGGCAATACTGGCTTTCAGGATTTCCAGGTCTCTTGACCCCATTCAGAGCGTCCCCAGCCAGGAAGACATATGTCAGTGGAGGAGGATAATACCTTGGAGTCCTGGAGGCTTGTCTTGCTACTTGAGACTGAGGTGACTAAGGCATATTCAATACCTTTGACCAGGTCCCACACCCGTTTCTACAATGTCTTGCATTTTCCATACCCTTGTTGTCTGTTCAGGCCTCCTGGCACTTTTACCTGACTCCTTCCTCATTGGCTTGGGCTGTTCTTGAACTCAGCACTGCTGAGACTGTGGACTACTGCATCCACTGCTGTGCTCCCCAGCACACGAAAGACATGGACCAGAGCAATTGCCATGACGGGCCATGATGACAAGGAAAGGAGCATCTGACATACAAGGAGAGCCTGAGAGAACTGAGTTAGTTTGGCATACAAAAGAAACTGCTGTGGCAGGATTTATCAGTGTGTGCATAAATGCCTGATGTGTGAAGCAAAGAAGATGGAGCCATAGTTTTCACAGTGTTACCCAGTCACAGAATATGTGACAACAAACACAAAATGAAATGCCATATATATGCCAGATATACTGCAGTCTAAGTACACAACATCCACAGCCTTTCCCTCATCTACTAGTTGGGTCACCTTAGAAGGAGATCAGGTTGGTCAAACAGGACCTGGCTTTCATAATCCCATGTTGGCTGGGCCTGACCACGTGGTTCTCTTGTATGTGCTGTGTGATGTTTCTCAAGATCATCTGCTCCATGACCTTCCTTGGCACTGAGGTTATTCTGACAGGTCTGTAGTTCCCTGGATCATCTCTCTGGCCCTTTTTGTAGATCGGCATCACATTAGCCAGCTTCCATTCAACTGGGACCTTCTCCATTAGCCAAGATTGCAGATAGATAATGGAAAGTGATTCAGTGATCACCTCTGCCAGCTCCCTCACACCCTTGGGTGTATCCCATCTGGCCCCATACACTTGTGGGTGTTCAAGCCGTGTAGCAGGTCAGCAACCATTTCCCCTTGGATTACTGGGGCTTCATTCTGCTCCCCATGCCTGTCTTCTGGCTCAGGGGGCTGGGTACCTGGAACACAACTGTTCTGACTGTGAAAGACTGAAGCAAAGGAGACATTTAATACCTCAGCCTTTCCCTCATCTTCTGTTACTATGTTTCCCTCTGCATCCACCAGGGGATGGACATTCTCCTTAGCCCTTCTCTTGTTGCTAATATATTTATAGAAACATTTCTTGTTGTTTTTCACAGCGGTGGCCAGGCTCAGCTCTAGTTGGGCTTGGGCCCTTCTGATTTTCTCCCTGCATAACCTCACAGACTTCTTGTACTCCTCTGGAGTGGCCTGCCCCTCCTTCCAAAGGCTATAAATTCTCTTTTTATTCCTAAGTTCCAGCCTCAACACTCATTCAGCCAGGCTGGCCTTCTTCCCCACTGGTTCATCTTCTGCACAAGGGGACAGCTGCTCCTGCACCTCGAAGATCACCTTCTCCAAGAGAGACCAGCCTCCCTGGATTACTTTGTCCTTCGGGTTTGCCTCCCAAGGGACTCTGCCAACCACCCTCCTAAACAGGACAAAGTCTGCCCTTTGGAAATCCAAGGTAGCAGATCTGCTGACCACCCTCCTGATTTCTCCAGAGATAGTAAACTGAATCATTTCATTATCACTGTGCCCAAGGGACTTCCTTCCAATATATTGACCACAAACCCTTCTCTATTTACAAGCAACAGATCCAGTGGGGCTCTTTCCCTGGTGGGCTCACTAACCAGCTGTGTTAGGAAGCTGTCATCCGTGCACTGCAGGAGTCTCCTAGACTGCTTCCTCTCTGCTGTGGTGCCCAGTAACAGGATGAGGGGCAACAGGGACAGAGTGAAGCCTAGCCGGTTCCTTCTGAATATGAGGAGAAACTTCTTTATTTTGAGGGAGACAGAGCACTAGAACAGGCCACCCAGAGAGGTGGTGGAGTCTCCTTCTCTAGAGGTACTCGAAACCTGCCTGGATGCATTCCTGTGCAATCTGTTCTAGGTGAACATGCTTTAGCAGGTGGGTTGGACTCGATGACGACCTGAGGTCCCTTCCAAACCCAACCATTATGTGAATTTGTGAACTGTTTTACCATGGTCTATGGGGAATCAGTGCTCTGGCACCTAGAGCATTTCCAGTAGCTATAAGGAAGAACTGTTTTACAGTGAGGACGATGAAACGCTGGAACACATTTATCCTGCGCTCCCCCTCTGCCGCCGGCCCTGCCCCGCGGCCTCCCCGCACCGCCCCTTCTCCTGCCGGCGGGGGCCGGGCCGGGTGTGTTGAGGGCGGCCGGAAGCGTCGGCGCTGTCCCGGAGGGGCCGAGGCGGCGGGGCGGGCAGGAGCTGGCTGAGCGCGGCTCCGCTCGGCTCGTGTGTGTCTCCCGCAGGGTCCTTCGGCCCCGGCCGGCCCCTCTGCGCAGGGCGCGATGGCTCCCGGGCTGGGGCCGTGGCTCCTGGCCTTGTCCTTGGCCGCGGGGCCGGCAGGTGAGAGCCGGGCGGGGAGGACAGCGAGCCCGGGGCTGGGTCCAAGGCTGGAGCTGCCCGGCCCGGGGCTGCGGCTGCTCCCGCGCCGGGCGCGCTGTCTCCTGGCGCTCGCCTCCTTAGCGGGGAAGCGGAGGGCTGGGGAGTCCGATGCCGAGCGTTTCGGGCGGCAGGTCGGACACAAGGGTCGGGGCAGGCGCGGCTCAGCCCCGGGGAGGGCAGGCGGGGTGTTGGCCCGGGCGCGGGGCTTTGCCGGGACAGAGGGGGTGGCGGCTGGCGCTGTGTCGGGGCGGGGGGCGCCGGGCCGACGGCTGAACGTGCTCGGGCCGTGTGCGCGCCCTGCCCGGCTGCCTGCGCTCTCCGTCCGCAGGGCTGTGGGCGCAGCTGAGGCTGGTGGAGGCCGGCGGAGGGCTGCGAGCGCCCGGGGACTCCGTGCTCCTCTCCTGCCGCGGATACGGATTCACTTTCGGGAATTACGCAATTCGGTGGTACCGTCAGGCACCCGGTGGCAGACCCGAGTGGCTGTCCTATATCCACCCGGATTCATCATTTATTAAATTCGGGCCAGCTGTGGAGGGTCGAGCCACAGCGTCCCGGCAGAATTCCCGGTCTGAGGCATCTCTCAGCCTGCGCCTCCCGCGTCATGGGGACTCTGCCCGCTACTTCTGTGCTGTTCACACAGAGAGAGGAAATCCAGCTGAGCTTGAACACAAACCTCCCACCAGGCTCCCAGCTCTTTGCCTCAGAACTTTAAGGGAGGTTCCTCTCATAGGTGCTCAGGATGGCTCCCAGAGAGTCAAGTAGTAACAGCATACACGTTTCAAATGTTTAATTCTAACAGGCACATCCTAGCCTTTTCCGTCCCCAAATGAGCTCCCACCGTCCTGCATAACATCTTCTGATGTGTCATGAAAACCCTTTTTCCTCTCACCCTCACAAACTGATTCACATTTTGAAACAAGTTCTGCTGTTTTTGTTAGTTTGCGGTAGGGCCAGTTCCCAGACATGGCACCATTGGTGAGATGTGTGAACAGCCCTGCTCTGCTTTGGGCACAGCTCAGATCAAGTCAGTCCAGCCCACGGGTTTTGCTGCCTGCAATGTGACCAGAGGAAATATGGAAAGTACGGGGGGTCCTTTGGGAGCTCAACAGGTTCCCCACTCCCTTTAATAATGGGCCTGCATTTTCCCTACCCTCATTTCTCTGTGCACACCTCCTGGCTTTTTTAACGGACACTTTGCTTGATGGGATGCACGGCTCTTGAACTCAGCACTGAGGAGACTGTGGACTCCTGTGCCCACTCCTGGTCTCCCCAGCACGGGAAAGACATGGACCAGAGCAAATGCAATGAGGGGCCATGAAGATGAGGAAAGGAGCATCTGACATACAAGGAGAGCCTGAGAGAACTGAGTTTGTTTAGCATAGAGAAGAAAAGGCTGTGGGGGGATTTGTCAGTGTGTGTAAACTCCTGATGCATGGAGCAAAGAAGATGAAGCCAGAGTGTTCTCAGTGTTATCCAGTGATAGGACATGTGGCAAGAAACACAAAATTGAAAGCCATTTAAATGTAACCAAATGGGTTTTTACTGTTGAGGTGCCTGAGAAACTGAAAGCGCAATGTCTCAAACATTGTGTCAAAACCAGTTCTGCAACATCCAACCACAGGAGATGGGTCATTCAGGATAAGGTGAATTATGATTTACATGTCAACAAGAAGCTAAGGAGCCAGAGACAAAGGCTGGCTGGCCGATACATGTGGTGGGGGTGTGTTGCTGGACAGGTAGCTCTGTGTTCTGATAGGCCCAGCATGACAGTAAGGGAGAAGACCTGAGACTGCTCAAGACCCTTCAAGGTGGCCTGAGACCCTTCAGGACTTTTTCATCTTTCACAATCACCCCCCAGTGGAGCCTGCACAAAAGACCAAAGATTATGCAAGCAGTTGATCCAGAGGTCTATAAAAAGCCCACCTGTACAAGTACTGGTGGCGTACCCACCACCCTGAGGACCACTCTGCCTACCAGTCTCACCCTGGGAACCAAACCAGACTCTGGTGGATGCTGCAAACCGCTGGATCCAAGACTACGAGCCCCATGATACACAATATGGAGCCATTAGGGTGGTGAAATCTCTCTCTTTTTTATTTCTTTCAGACAGCAGCTCACTTACTGCATCAGCAGTGGGACAGGACACAGAATCAGAAGAGTAAAAGTGCAAAAATTTCATAGAATCATAGGATGTCCTGAGTTGGAAGGGACCCACAAGGATCATTAAGTCCAACTCCTGTCCCTGCGCAGGACAACCCTGCAGTTCACAGCATGTGTCTCAGGGCACTGTCTAGTTTCTTCTTGAACACTGTCAGGCTTGGGGCTGTGACATCTCTCTGGGGAGCCTGTTCCAGTGCTCCACAAATTTGTGTGTTGAGACAAATTCCCAGCTTCCCGCTGGCAGGTGGTGTTTAGCCATTTCCAGGAAAGCAGGCTTCATCATGTGCAATTCTTAGTTCAGATTAACATCTCCCTTCCTCCTTATTTCCCTCAGCTTTTATTACTTCACACAATGTCATGCAGTACGGAATATCCCTTTGGCTGGTTGTTGTCAACTGTAGAGCGGGTGAGCAACATGAGAAACACAGGTGACATTGACACTGTGTAAGCTCTGCTCAGGAACAGCTAAAACATCATTCCCTCTGCACCACAGATTTTGTGACAAAACACTGCAGTTTCCCAAACAGGCTACTATGTAGAAAGTTAACTCCATCCCAGACAGACCCAGTGCGCCTACTATAGCTGACCTGGCTTTGAGCAGGAGGTTTAAATTAGACTTTTCCAGAGGTCTGTGACAGCCACTACACTTCTACTATCCTTTGAGCAATACTGGATCCTCTTTCCTCCCATTTCTTACACTCTTTCTGGAGAGTATGAAAGTTCTAGGGAACCCCACATGTCCTACCATGCTGGGACAGCTCTAAGTGTCCCAGTCCACCCTAGGCCAGCCTTGGCCTACATCCCCCTGCATCTTTTCCCAGCCTCAAGCCTCCAGGTTCAATGGACTCCTATATACTCTTGTCCTGGTTTTGTTAAAAACAAGAGCAGTTTCTCTTTTAGAGAATTTTCCTTTCAGCTCAAGTCTTTTTAGTAACTGCACTTTTCTGAAGTTGGATACATGTTTTGGTAGACATAGCAAAGGAATGCAAGGTTGCTGATAAGGATGCACATCCCGTAAGTGAGAGGGGCAAGGAGGAATGACCTGACCAACTAAGTATTGCATCCCATTCACGTGGTACTTCATATAAAAGTGGGAGATCATGAGGACCTCGTCCCTTTTTCCCTTCTTCGACTATGGCAGACATCTGGGAAGGACCCTGCCTGCCATCCCTGCAAATCTGGGGACTAGTGACAGACCCTGCATCCTTGAATCCAGTTCCGATTCGCTGCAGAGTCCAACCCAGTACTTCCAGGCGTGGGGTCTGCTGCTGCTGGAGCAGTGCTGAGCTTTGCTGGGGAATTGAAGATTGGTTTTGTATATTTTTGTATTATTTTCTCTATTTTATTAGTAGCATTAATAAAGTATTTTTAGCTTTTTCCAAGTCTCTCTTTCTCTCGTCTTGCCCTCCTGTCACCTGTACTTAGTGGGGAGGGGAGGGCTAAGAGGGGCTGGAGGAGAGAGGGGCTTAACAAAGTATCTGCCATGGTTTCTTGTCGCCCTGCAATCAAACCTTGACACCTCTGCAACTCCCCATCCCATGGTTGTACTGGATCCCATACCCAAACGGTCATGTTGGATCAACCATGAAAAGCAAGAGGAAGGAAAGGACAGTCTGTGGAGGGTCAGTGTGCAGTGGGCAGTGCTCCCCAAAATGGTGGAATCCATCTAGACAATGACACTGTGTCAGGGTTCAGTCAATGTCCCATCATGTGGCCGTAGGGGGAGCTCTGGCATTCTTGTGAGTAGAACGAGCACAGAGAAGGGATTGTCCCTGCTCTGCTGAGCAGCCCCAACAGCCTGGTCCCCACTGAGTGTTGTGCATATGAGTTCTGGGGGAAGAGCTGGTGGGCATGAGTCTACACATCTCCCACGGACAATCAGTGCCAAGGATGCCCAAGATTTCACCTGCCATTTGCTGTTGAAGAGCATAGAAGGGATGTGAGCAGGAGAAACAGGTGGAGAAGTGTTCAAAATAAGGGAGCGAGTGGAGGAGTAGAGTGTTGGGCCAGAGTGAAGGAGAAGGGTGTGGTGTCGTGTTCAAATGAAACTTGGATCAGGATGGTCCCATCCAGGAGGAGCAGGTGAGCAGCACCAAGGGTCAGAGAACATCTGAAAGGACAGCTTGCCACCTCCAGGACCACCTCTCAAGTGCCAGCAGCTCTCTGCACTCCTTCCTCAGAAAAAGGTTGGGTTGGCCCGAGAGCACCATGTCACCTTTTGCCCACCAAAGGCTTTCCTGCCAAGCGAGCGCTCTGTTATTGCAGCCTGCAGGGTGAGGGACACCCAGGAGGGCCCCAACAGCTTCACCTTCTTCTGTTCCTCCAGTCCCCGCCTCTCTCCTACACTGTTGACATAGAATGGGGGAGGGACTAGGAGGGACAAGGACTGTCAGCAGTGACAGGTCCACAGACAGGGAAGATGTGGGCAGTGCTGTTCAGCAGGCAGAGAGAAGCTGGAGAGGGGCGAGACAGAGTGGGTTTGGCCATGTGGACTGCGGTGTGCATGGGGTTATTGCCCATGGTAGGTAAGTGAAAGGAAGGGTGATGGCACCCAGGAAGGGAACACATCCCTGTGGTCTGCACAGATCTGTGGAGCTGTGCTGACCGCTCCCAGCCTGACCTGTTTGCTGCCTCTACCTCCCCACCCATCCCTACAGAGCACTCTGGGAACAGCCCTCCTCCTCTTCTGCTGTGACTTAGACACCTCCATCCACCCTGGCTCTTCTGCTGTGTGGGGACATGCAGGGCACCTGCCTGCTGTAGCTACGTCTTGGGGTCTAATGGTTTGCACTTGAACTGGACAGTGTCCTCATGGGGCATCTTGCAAAGATCATGTTGAGGATGGCAGCATAGGGCTCGAGTCCCGGTTGCCCTGAGTGTCCCTTGACCATCCTGTGCTCATTGAGAACAGTTTTGCGGACAAGAGAGTGGGTTCCTCATCATCCCAGCTTGGCAAAGACAAAGGGATTTGTCCCCATGGTGCAAAGTGGAGAAAAAGCTTCCTGATCTAAGAGGAGAAAAAAGGGAGGAAAACATGGTGTCTCCTTCCTTGGGATGCCTGATTCCTGGTACCAGCTCTATTCCTCTTCCTGCTTTCATCAGCAGAATTCGAAGAGAAGGATTTAGTTCTCCCACTCTTCCAGTCCCATCACAATGCCTCCAACAGCATTACTTTGTTAATTCTTCCAGTGATCATGTCTTGCTTTTCCTCACTGCAGCAGTGACTGGCCAGATGGTCTTGGAGCAACACACCAGGAATCTGGCTGTGCGAGAGGGAGATGGAGTCACCTTCCAGTGCAGCATGAGTGGAGACAGTATGAGCAGCTACTACATGTTCTGGTACCGGCAGGGAGCACGTGGCACTCTGGACTGGATTTATGAGGCAGGCGGTACCTATGGAGAGGGTTTCCGGGATCGCTTTAAGGGATCAGTGGCGAGCTCCCAGAACAGACTCACACTGCAGATCCAGGCAGCAAAGCAAGGGGATGAAGCAGTGTATTACTGCGGTGCTAGGCTCACCCTGGAGCAGCTCTGCAACAGGTTGGACCTAAAAGTGGCTGACAGAGAATGCAGACTTCTCAGCATTTCTTTATAAAAACCGCTAACCAGATGTTGGTGTCATGCAATTGCAGGTGCAGGAAACAGATCTTTTGCGTGTTTGCAGTAAAAGGCAGTGAAGGGTAGCGTGGTGATGGGCTGAGACCATTTATGATGCAGGAGGATCTATTGTGGGAACTTGAGAGGCTGTATCATGTAGTGCAGGGTAGTGCGCTTTGCCTGGGCTCCTGTCCATTATCACAGAATCACAGAATCACAGAATCGATGGGGTTGGAAAAGACCTCAGAGATCATCAAGTCCTACCCTTGGTCCAACTCTAGTCCATTTATTAGATCATGGCACTAAGTGCCTTGTCCAATCTCAGTTTAAAAACCTCCAGGGACGGCGAGTCCACCACCTCCCTGGGCAGCCATTCCAATGCCTGACCACTCTCCCTGTAAAGAATTTCTTTCTAATATCCAGTCTAAATTTCCCCTGGCAGAGTTTAAGCCCATGCCCCCTTGTACTATTATGACCCAGATTTTCCTCCATGGCTTGGTTGCTGAGCTCTAGGATCATGGTGCTATGGTAGGGTAGCTCACAGAAGTATTGTGGTGCATAGAGACAGACTGTTTAGGAGACACAGGCTGGGAAAGTGAGGAGGACAAGTTGCCCTTCCTGGGAAAGAGCAGCTGGAATGCATGGAGTACGGCTTTGGGATGTACAATGAGCCAGCTGGTAGCCTGTGGGTAGGTTTAGAGGGCAGAGCAACATTGTGGCAGGTGGCTACTACACAGTGCTTGTTCAGGACCAAGAATTAGGTAATGCTTCTTCAAACAACTGGAAGGAGCCTCATGTTCACTGGCCCTGGTCCGCATGGGGTACGTGAACAGTCCCTGATCTTGGCTGCTGGGATAGTACGAGCAATTAAGAAACCTTCTGCAGAGCATGGGTGAAAACTTCATCAGAAGAACTGGTGGTGGATGTGAAGGTGAGGGTAGCCATGGCTGCAGTGATGATGCAGTGTTTGAGCTCAGGATCCAGAGAACAGAGAGCAATGCAAAAAGCAGGATCAAATCCCTGGACTTCAGGAGAGCAGAATTCACACTCTTCCGGGATTTTTCTAGAAGAATTCAATGGAATATGACCTTGGACACAGGAGGGGTCCAGGAGAGCTGCTTGAATTTAAGAGTTCACCTCCTTCAGGCTCAAGAATGTTTTCTCTTGAGGAAGCAGAATGTCAAGCAAAGCTGATGTGGGAGGGTTCTTCTTTGACTCATTCTTTGCAGGCAATACTGGCTTTCAGGATTTCCAGGTCTCTGACCCCATTCAGAGCATCTCCAGCCAGGAAGACGTAAGTCAGTGGAGGAGGATAATACCAAGGCATAGTTAAAGAACCTGGAGGGACACAGCTCTATGGGGAACCATAGGGTGTCCCACAAGTGGCTGATGTGACTGTGAGGTGACCCTTAGTAGTTGTTGACATTTTGCCGTGATTGGGAGAGGTTTCTGTGTACTGACAGAAAAGACAATTCCATTGTCAAGAGGGAGGATCTGAGGACCTTGGAGTCCTGGAGGCTTGTCTTGCTACTAGAGACTGAGGTGACTAAGGCATATTCAATGCCTTTGACCAGGTCCCACACCCCTTTCTACAATGTCCTGCATTTTCTGTACCCTTGTTCACTGTTCAGGCCTCCTGGCATTTTCACCTGACTCCTTCCTCATTGGCTTGGGCTGTTCTTGAACTCAGCACTGCTGAGACTGTGGACTACTGCATCCACTGCTGTGCTCCCCAGCACAGGAAAGACATGGACCAGAGCAATTGCCATGACGGGCCATGATGACAAGGAAAGGAGCATCTGACATACAAGGAGAGCCTGAGAGAACTGAGTTAGTTTGGCGAACAAAAGAAAGTGCTGAGGGAGGATTTATCAGTGTGTGCATAAATGCCTGATGTGTGAAGCAAAGAAGATGGAGCCATAGTTTTCACAGTGTTACCCAGTCACAGAATATGTGACAACAAACACAAAATGAAATGCCATATATATGCCAGATATACTGCAGTCTAAGTACACAACATCCACAGCCTTTCCCTCATCTACTAGTTGGGTCACCTTGTCTTAGAAGGAGATCAGGTTGGTCAAACAGGACCTGGCTTTCATAATCCCATGTTGGCTGGGCCTGACCACGTGGTTCTCTTGTATGTGCTGTGTGATGTTTCTCAAGATCATCTGCTCCATGACCTTCCTTGGCACTGAGGTTATTCTGACAGGTCTGTAGTTCCCTGGATCATCTTTCTGGCCCTTTTTGTAGATCGGCATCACATTAGCCAACTTCCATTCAACTGGGACCTTCTCCATTAGCCAAGATTGCAGATAGATAATGGAAAGTGATTCAGTGATCACCTCTGCCAGCTCCCTCACGCCCTTGGGTGTATCCCATCTGGCCCCATACACTTGTGGGTGTTCAAGCCGTGTAGCAGGTCAGCAACCATTTCCCCTTGGATTACTGGGGCTTCATCCTGCTCCCCATCACTGTCTTCTGGCTCAGGGGGCTGGGTACCTGGAACACAACTGTTCTGACTGTGAAAGACTGAAGGAAAGGAGGCATTTAATACCTCAGCCTTTCCCTCATCTTCTGTTACTATGTTTCCCTCTGCATCCACCAGGGGATGGACATTCTCCTTAGCTCTCCTCTTGTTGCTAATATATTTATAGAAACATTTCTTGTTGTTTTTCACAGCGGTGGCCAGGCTCAGCTCTAGTTGGGCTTGGGCCCTTCTGATTTTCTCCCTGCATAACCTCACAGAGTTCTTGTACTCCTCTGGAGTGGCCTGCCCCTCCTTCCAAAGGCTATAAATTCTCTTTTTATTCCTAAGTTCCAGCCACAACACTCATTCAGCCAGACTGGCCTTCTTCCCCACTGGTTCATCTTCTGCACAAGGGGACAGCTGCTCCTGCAGCTCGAAGATCACCTTCTTGAAGAGAGACCAGCCTCCCTGGATTCCTTTGTCCTTCGGGTTTGCCTCCCAAGGGACTCTGCCAACCACCCTCCTAAACAGGACAAAGTCTGCCCTTTGGAAATCCAAGGTAGCAGATCTGCTGACCACCCTCCTGATTTCTCCACAGATAGTAAACTGAATCATTTCATTATCACTGTGCCCAAGGGACTTCCTTCCAATACATTGACCACAAACCCTTCTCTATTTACAAACAGATCCAGTGGGGCTCTTTCCCTGGTGGGCTCACTAACCAGCTGTGTTAGGAAGCTGTCATGCGTGCACTGCAGGAGTCTCCTAGACTGCTTCCTCTCTGCTGTGGTGCCCAGTAACAGGATGAGGGGCAACAGGGACAGAGTGAAGCCTAGCCGGTTCCTTCTGAATATGAGGAGAAACTTCTTTATTTTGAGGGAGACAGAGCACTAGAACAGGCCGCCCAGAGAGGTGGTGGAGTCTCCTTCTCTAGAGGTACTCGAAACCTGCCTGGATGCATTCCTGTGCAATCTGTTCTAGGTGAACATGCTTTAGCAGGTGGGTTGGACTCGATGATGACCTGAGGTCCATTCCAAACCCAACCATTATGTGAATTTGTGAACTGTTTTACCATAGTCTATGGGGAATAAGTGCTCTGGCACCTAGAGCATTTCCAGTAGCTATAAGGAAGAACTGTTTTACAGTGAGGACGATGAAACGCTGGAACACATTTATCCGGAGAGATGGTAGATACCCAGTACCTGCGCTCCCCCTCTTCCGACGGCCCTGCCCCGCGGCCTCCCCGCACCGCCCCTTCTCCTGCCGGCGGGGGCCGGGCCGGGTGTGTTGAGGGCGGCCGGAAGCGTCGGCGCGGTCCCGGAGGGGCCGAGGCGGCGGGGCGGGCAGGAGCTGTCTGAGCGCGGCTCCGCTCGGCTCGTGTGTGTCTCCCGCAGGGTCCTTCGGCCCCGGCCGGCCCCTTTGCGCAGGGCGCGATGGCGCCCGGGCTGGGGCCGTGGCTCCTGGCCTTGTCCTTGGCCGCGGGGCCGGCAGGTGAGAGCCGGGCGGGGAGGACAGCGAGCCCGGGGCTGGGTCCAAGGCTGGAGCTGCCCGTCCCGTGGCTGCGGCTGCTCCCGCGCCGGGCGCGCTGTCTCCTGGCGCTCGCCTCCTTAGCGGGGAAGCGGAGGGCTGGATAGTCCGAGGCCGAGGGTTTCCGGCGGCGGGTCGGGCACACGGGTCGGGGCAGGCGCGGCTCAGCCCCGGGGAGGGCAGGCGGGGTGTTGGCCCGGGCGCGGGGCTTTGCCGGGACAGAGCGGGGTGGCGGCTGGCGCTGTGTCGGGGCGGGGGGCGCCGGGGCGACGGCTGAACGTGCTCGGGCCGTGTGCGCGCCCTGCCCGGCTGCCTGCGCTCTCCGTCCGTAGGGCTGTGGGCGCAGCTGAGGCTGGTGGAGGCCGGCGGAGGGCTGCGAGCGCCCGGGGACTCCGTGCTCCTCTCCTGCCGCGGATCCGGATTCGCTTTCGGGAATTACGCAATTCGGTGGTACCGTCAGGCACCCGGTGGCAGACCCGAGTGGCTGTCCTATATCCGCTCGGATTCCTCACTTATTAAATTCGGGCCAGCTGTGGAGGGTCGAGCCACAGCGTCCCGGCAGAATTCCCGGTCTGAGGCATCTCTCAGCCTGCGCCTCCTGCGTCATGGGGACTCTGCCCGCTACTTCTGTGCTGTTCACACAGAGAGAGGAAATCCAGCTGAGCTTGCACACAAACCTCCCACCAGGCTCCCAGCTCTTTGTCTCAGAACTTTAAGGGAGGTTCATCTCATAGGTGTTCAGGATGGCTCCCAGAGAGTCAAGGAGTAACAGCATACACCTTTCAAATGTTTAATTCTAACAGGCACATCCTAGCCTTTTCCGTCCCCAAATGAGCTCCCACCGTCCTGCATAACATCTTCTGATGTGTCATGAAAACCCTTTTTCTTCTCACCCTCACAAACTGATTCACATTTTGAAACATGTTCTGCTGTTTTTGTTAGTTTCTGGCAGGGCCAGTTCCCAGACATGGCACCATTGGTGAGATGTGTGAACAGCCCTGCTCTGCTTTGGGCACAGCTCAGATCAAGTCAGTCCAGCCCACGGGTTTTGCTGCCTGCAATGTGACCAGAGGAAATATGGAAAGTACGTGGGGTCCTTTGGGAGCTCAACAGGTTCCCCACTCCCTTTAATAATGGGCCCGCATTTTCCCTACCCTCATTTCTCTGTGCACACCTCCTGGCTTTTTTAACGGACACTTTGCTTGATGGGATGCACGGCTCTTGAACTCAGCACTGAGGAGACTGTGGACTCCTGTGCCCACTCCTGGTCTCCCCAGCACGGGAAAGACATGGACCAGAGCAAATGCAATGAGGGGCCATGAAGATGAGGAAAGGAGCATCTGACATACAAGGAGAGCCTGAGAGAACTGAGTTTGTTTAGCACAGAGAAGAAAAGGCTGTGGGGGGATTTGTCAGTGTGTGTAAACTCCTGATGCATGGAGCAAAGAAGATGAAGGCAGACTGTTCTCAGTGTTAACCAGTGATAGGACATGTGGCAAGAAACACAAAATTGAAAGCCATTTAAATGTAACCAAATGGGTTTTTACTGTTGAGGTGCCTGAGAAACTGAAAGGGCAATGTCTCAAACATTGTGTCAAAACCAGTTCTGCAACATCCAACCACAGGAGATGGGTCATTCAGGATAAGGTGAATTATGATTTACATGTCAACAAGAAGCTAAGGAGCCAGAGACAAAGGCTGGCTGGCCGATACATGTGGTGGGGGTCTGTTGCTGGACAGGTAGCTCTGTGTTCTGATAGGCCCAGCATGACACTAAGGGAGAAGACCTGAGACTGCTCAAGACCCTTCAAGGTGGCCTGAGACCCTTCAGGACTTTTTCATCTTTCACAATCACCCCCCAGTGGAGCCTGCGCAAAAGACCAAAGATTATGCAAGCAGTTGATCCAGAGGTCTATAAAAAGCCCACCTGTACAAGTACTGGTGGCATACCCACCACCCTGAGGACCACTCTGCCTACCAGTCTCACCCTGGGAACCAAACCAGACTATGGAGGATGCTGCAAACCGCTGGATCCAAGACTACGAGCCCCATGATACACAATATGGAGCCATTAGGGTGGTGAAATCTCTCTCTTTTTTATTTCTTTCAGACAGCAGCTCACTTACTGCATCAGCAGTGGGACAGGACACAGAATCAGAAGAGTAAAAGTGCAAAAATTTCATAGAATCATAGGATGTCCTGAGTTGGAAGGGACCCACAAGGATCATTAAGTCCAAATCCTGTCCCTGCGCAGGACAACCCTGCAGTTCACAGCATGTGTCTCAGGGCACTGTCTAGTTTCTTCTTGAACACTGTCAGGCTTGGGGCTGTGACATCTCCCTGGGGAGCCTGTTCCAGTGCTTCACAAATTTGTGTGTTGAGACAAATTCCCAGCTTCCCGCTGGCAGGTGGTGTTTAGCCATTTCCAGGAAAGCAGGCTTCATCATGTGCAATTCTTAGTTCAGATTAACATCTCCCTTCCTCTTTATGTCCCTCAGCTTTTATTGCTTCACACAATGTCATTCAGTACGGAATATCCCTTTGGCTGGTTGTTGTCAACTGTAGAGCGGGTGAGCAACATGAGAAACACAGGTGACATTGACACTGTGTAAGCTCTGCTCAGGAACAGCTAAAACATCGTTGCATTTGCACCACAGATTTTGTGACAAAACACTGCAGTTTCCCAAACAGGCTACTATGTAGAAAGTTAACTCCATCCCAGACAGACCCAGTGCGCCTACTATAGCTCACCTGGCTTTGAGCAGGAGGTTTAAATTAGACTTTTCCAGAGGTCTGTGACAGCCACTACACTTCTACTATCCTTTGAGCAATACTGGATCCTCTTTCCTCCCATTTCTTACACTCTTTCTGGAGAGTATGAAAGTTCTAGGGAACCCCACATGTCCTACCATGCTGGGACAGCTCTAAGTGTCCCAGTCCACCCTAGGCCACCCTTGGCCTACATCCCCCTGCATCTTTTCCCAGCCTGAAGCCTCCAGGTTCAATGGACTCCTATATACTCTTGTCCTGGTTTTGTTAAAATAAAGAGCAGTTTCTCTTTTAGAGAATTTTCCTTTCAGATCAAGTCTTTTTAGTAACTGCACTTTTCTGAAGTTGGATACATGTTTTGGTAGACATAGCAAAGGAATGCAAGGTTGCTGATAAGGATGCACATCCTGTAAGTGAGAGGGGCAAGGAGGAGTGACCTGACCAACTAAGTATTGCATCCCATTCACGTGGTACTTCATATAAAAGTGGGAGATCATGACGAACTCGTCCCGTTTTCCCTTCTTCGACTATGGCAGACATCTGGGAAGGACCCTGCCTGCCATCCCTGTAAATCTGAGGACTAGTGACAGACCCTGCATCCTTGAATCCAGTTCCGATTCGCTGCAGAGTCCAACCCAGTACTTCCAGGCGCGGGGTCTGCTGCTGCTGGAGCAGTGCTGAGCTTTGCCAGGGAACTGAAGATTGGTTTTGTATATTTTTGTATTATTTTCTCTATTTTATTAGTAGCATTAATAAAGTATTTTTAGCTTTTTCCAAGTCTCTCTTTCTCTCGTCTTGCCCTCCTGTCACCTGTACTTAGTAGGGAGGGGCGGGCTAAGAGGGGCTGGAGGGGAGAGGGGCTTGACAAAGTATCTGCCATGGTTTCTTGTCGCCCTGCAATCAAACCTTGACATCTCTGCAACTCCCCATCCCATGGTTGTGCTGGATCCCATACCCAAATGGTCATGTTGGATCAACCATGAAAAGCAAGAGGAAGGAAAGGACAGTCTGTGGAGGGTCAGTGTGCAGTGGGCAGCGCACCCCAAAATGGTGGCATCCATCTAGACAATGACACTGTGTCAGGGTTCAGTCAATGTCCCATCATGTGGCCGTAGGGGGAGCTCTGACATTCTTTTGAGTAGAACGAGCACAGAGAAGGGATTGTCCCTGCTCTGCTGAGCAGCCCCAACAGCCTGGTCCCCACTGAGTGTTGTGCACATGAGTTCTGGGAGAAGAGCTTGTGGGCATGAGTCTACACATCTCCCACGGACAATCAGTGCCAAGGATGCACAAGATTTCACCTGCCATTTGCTGTTGAAGAGCATAGAAGGGATGTGAGCAGGAGAAACAGGTGGAGGTGTGTTCAAAATAAGGGAGTGAGTGGAGGAGTAGCGTGTTGGGCTAGAGTGAAGGAGAAGGGTGGGGTGTCGTGTCCAAATGAAACTGGGCTCAGGATGGTCCCATCCAGGAGCAGCAGGTGAGCAGCACCAAGGTACAGAGAACATCTGAAAGGACAGCTTGTCACCCCCAGGACCACCTCTCAAGTGCCAGCAGCTCTCTGCACTCCTTCCTCAGAAAAAGGTTGGGTTGGCCTGAGAGCACCACGTCACCTTTTGCCCACCAGAGGTTTTCCTGCCAAGCGAGCGCTCTGTTATTGCAGCCTGCAGGGTGAGGGACACCCAGGAGGGCCCCAACAGCTTCACCTTCTTCTGTTCCTCCAGTCCCCGCCTCTCTCCTACACTGTTGACAAAGAATGGGGGAGGGACTAGGAGGGACAAGGACTGTCAGCAGTGACAGGTCCACAGACAGGGAAGATGTGGGCAGTGCTGTTCAGCAGGCAGAGAGAAGCTGGAGAGGGGCGAGACAGAGCACGTTTGGCCATGTGGACTGCGGTGTGCATGGGGTTATTGCCCATGGTAGGTAAGTGAAAGGAAGGGTGATGGCACCCAGGAAGGGAACACAACCCTGTGGTCTGCATGGCTCTGTGGAGCTGTGCTGACCGCTCCCAGCCTGACCTGTTTGCTGCCTCTACCTCCCCACCCATCATTAGATAGCACTCTGGGAACAGCCCTCCTCCTCTTCTGCTGTGACTTAGACACCTCCATGCAGCCTGGCTCTTCTGCTGTGTGGGGACATGCAGGGCACCTGCCTGCTGCAGCTATGTCTTGGGGTCTAATGGTTTGCACTTGAACTGGACACTGTCCTCATGGGGCATCTTGCAAAGACCATGTTGAGGATGGCAGCATAGGGCTCGAGTCCCGGTTGCTCTGAGGGTCCCTTGGCCATCCTGTGCTCATGGAGAACAGTTTCAGGGACAAGAGAGCAGGTTCCTCATCATCGCAGCTTGGCAAAGACAAAGGGATTTGTCCCCCATGGTGCAAAACCTTCCTGCTTCAAATGGAAAGTGGAGAAAAAGCTTCGTGATCTAATGGGAAAAAAGGGAGGAAAACATGGTGTCTCCTTCCTTGGGATCCCTGATTCCTGGTACCACCTCTATTCCTCTTCCTGTTTTCATCAACAGAATTCAAATAGAAGGATTTAGTTCTGCCACTTTTCCAGTCCCATCACAATGCCTCCAACAGCACTACTCTGACTTTGTTAATTCTTCCAGTGATCATGTGTTGCTTTTCCTCATTGCAGCAGTGACTGGCCAGATGGTCTTGGAGCAACACACCAGGAATCTGGCTGTGCGAGAGGGAGATGGAGTCACCTTCCAGTGCAGCATGAGTGGAGACAGTATGAGCAGCTACTACATGTTCTGGTACCGGCAGGGAGCACGTGGCACTCTGGACTGGATTTATGAGGCACGCGGTACCTATGGAGAGGGTTTCCAGGATCGCTTTAAGGGATCAGTGGCGAGCTCCCAGAACAGATTCACACTGCAGATCCAGGCAGCAAAGCAAGGGGATGAAGCAGTGTATTACTGCGGTGCTAGTCCCACCCTGGAGCAGCTCTGCAACAGGTTCGACCTAAAACTGGCTGATGGAGAATGCAGACTTCTCAGCAATTCTTTATAAAAGCTGCAAACCACATATTGGCGTCACACAATGACAGGTGCAGGAAACAGATCTTTTGCATGTTTGCAGTAAAAGGCTGTGAAGAATTGTTGTTGTTGGACTAGACACCATTTAAGATGTGGAGGATCTATTGTGGGAACTTGAGAGGCTGTATCATGTAGTGCAGGCTAGTGCGCTTTGCCTGGGCTCCTGTCCATTACGACGCAGATTTTCCTCCATGGCTTGGTTGGATCATGGAGCTATGGTAGTTTTGTGGACAAGAGAGCGGGTTCCTCATCATCCCAGCTTGGCAAAGACAAAGCGATTTGTCCCCATGGTGCAAAGTGGAGAAAAAGCTTCCTGATCTAAGAGGAGAAAAAAGGGAGGAAAACATGGTGTCTCCTTCCTTGGGATGCCTGATTCCTGGTACCAGCTCTATTGCTCTTCCTGCTTTCATCAGTAGAATTCGAAGAGAAGGATTTAGTTCTGCCACTCTTCCAGTCCCATCACAATGCCTCCAACAGCGTTACTTTGTTAATTCTTCCAGTGATCATGTCTTGCTTTTCCTCACTGTAGCAGTGACTGGCCAGATGGTCTTGGAGCAACACACCAGGAATCTGGCTGTGCGAGAGGGAGATGGAGTCACCTTCCAGTGCAGCATGAGTGGAGACAGTATGAGCAGCTACTACATGTTCTGGTACCGGCAGGGAGCACGTGGCACTCTGGACTGGATTTATGAGGCAGGAGGTACCTATGGAGAAGGTTTCCAGGATCGCTTTAAGGAATCAGTGGAGAGCTCCCAGAACAGACTCACACTGCAGATCCAGGCAGCAAAGCAAGGGGATGAAGCAGTGTATTACTGTGGTGCTAGTCTCACCCTGGAGCAGCTCTGCAACAGGTTGGACCTAAAAGTGGCTGACAGAGAATGCAGACTTTTCATCATTTCTTTATAAAAACCGCTAACCAGATGTTGGTGTCATGCAATTGCAGGTGCAGGAAACAGATCTTTTGCGTGTTTGCAGTAAAAGGCAGTGAAGGGTAGCGTGGTGATGGGCTGAGACCATTTATGATGCAGGAGGATCTATTGTGGGAACTTGAGAGGCTGTATCATGTAGTGCAGGCTAGTGCGCTTTGCCTGGGCTCCTGTCCATTATCACAGAATCACAGAATCACAGAATCGATGGGGTTGGAAAAGACCTCAGAGATCATCAAGTCCAACCCTTGGTCCAACTCTAGTCCATTTATTAGATCATGGCACTAAGTGCCATGTCCAATCTCAGTTTAAAAACCTCCAGGGACGGCGAGTCCACCACCTCCCTGGGCAGCCATTCCAATGCCTGACCACTCTCCCTGTAAAGAATTTCTTTCTAATATCCAGTCTAGATTTCCCCTGGCAGAGTTTAAGCCCATGCCCCCTTGTACTATTATGACCCAGATTTTCCTCCATGGCTTGGTTGCTGAGCTCTAGGATCATGGTGCTATGGTAGGGTAGCTCACAGAAGTATTGTAGTGGATAGAGACAGACTGTTTAGGAGAGACAGGCTGGGAAAGTGAGGAGGACAAGTTGCCCTTCCTGGGAAAGAGCAGCTGGAATGCATGGAGTACGGCTTTGGGATGTACAATGAGCCAGTTGGTAGCCTGTGGGTAGGTTTAGAGGGCAGATTAACATTGTGGCAGGTGGCTACTACACAGTGCTTGTTCAGGACCAAGAATTAGGTAATGCTTCTTCAAACAACTGGAAGGAGCTTCATGTTCACTGGCTCTGGTCTGCATGGGGTACGTGAACAGTGCCTAATCTTGGCTGCTGGGATAGTACAAGCAATTAAGAAACCTTCTGCAGAGAATGGATGAAAACTTCATCAGAGGTAGAACTGGTGGTGGATGTGAAGGTGAGGGGCAGCCATGGCTGCAGTGATGATGCAGTGTTTGAGTTCAGGATCCAGAGAACAGAGAGCAATGCAAAAAGCAGGATCAAAGCCCTGGACTTCAGGAGAGCAGAATTCACACTCTTCCAGGATTTTCCTAGAACAATCCAGTGCAATATGACCTGAACGCAGGAGGGGTCCAGGAGAGCTGCTCAATTTTAAGAGTTCACCTCCTTCAGGCTCCTCTCTTGAGGAAGCAGAATGTCAAGCAAAGCTGATGTGGGAGGGTTCTTCTTTGACTCATTCTTCGCAGGCAATACTGGCTTTCAGGATTTCCAGGTCTCTTGACCCCATTCAGAGCATCCCCAGCCAGGAAGACGTAAGTCAGTGGAGGAGGATAATACCTTGGAGTCCTGGAGGCTTGTCTTGCTACTTGAGACTGAGGTGACTAAGGCATATTCAATACCTTTGACAAGGTCCCACACCCCTTTCTACAATGTCCTGCATTTTCCATACTCTTGTTGTCTGTACAGGCCTCCTGGCATTTTTACCTGACTCCTTCCTCATTGGCTTGGGCTGTTCTTGAACTCAGCACTGCTGAGACTGTGGACTACTGCATCCACTGCTGTGCTTCCCAGCACAGGAAAGACATGGACCAGAGCAATTGCCATGACGGGCCATGATGACAAGGAAAGGAGCATCTGACATACAAGGAGAGCCTGAGAGAACTGAGTTAGTTTGGCGAACAAAAGAAAGTGCTGAGGGAGGATTTATCAGTGTGTGCATAAATGCCTGATGTGTGAAGCAAAGAAGATGGAGCCATAGTTTTCACAGTGTTACCCAGTCACAGAATATGTGACAACAAACACAAAATGAAATGCCATATATATGCCAGATATACTGCAGTCTAAGTACACAACATCCACAGCCTTTCCCTCATCTACTAGTTGGGTCACCTTGTCTTAGAAGGAGATCAGGTTGGTCAAACAGGACCTGGCTTTCATAATCCCATGTTGGCTGGGCCTGACCACGTGGTTCTCTTGTATGTGCTGTGTGATGTTTCTCAAGATCATCTGCTCCATGACCTTCCTTGGCACTGAGGTTATTCTGACAGGTCTGTAGTTCCCTGGATCATCTTTCTGGCCATTTTTGTAGATCGGCATCACATTAGCCAACTTCCATTCAACTGGGACCTTCTCCATTAGCCAAGATTGCAGATAGATAATGGAAAGTGATTCAGTGATCACCTCTGCCAGCTCCCTCACGCCCTTGGGTGTATCCCATCTGGCCCCATACACTTGTGGGTGTTCAAGCCGTGTAGCAGGTCAGCAACCATTTCCCCTTGGATTACTGGGGCTTCATTCTGCTCCCCATCACTGTCTTCTGGCTCAGGGGGCTGGGTACCTGGAACACAACTGTTCTGACTGTGAAAGACTGAAGCAAAGGAGACATTTAATACCTCAGCCTTTCCCTCATCTTCTGTTACTATGTTTCCCTCTGCATCCACCAGGGGATGGACATTCTCCTTAGCCCTTCTCTTGTTGCTAATATATTTATAGAAACATTTCTTGTTGTTTTTCACAGCGGTGGCCAGGCTCAGCTCTAGTTGGGCTTGGGCCCTTCTGATTTTCTCCCTGCATAAACTCACAGAGTTCTTGTACTCCTCTTGAGTGGTCTGCCCCTCCTTCCAAAGGCTATAAATTCTCTTTTTATTCCTAAGTTCCAGCCTCAACACATTCAGCCAGGCTGGCCTTCTTCCCCACTGGTTCATCTTCTGCACAAGGGGACAGCTGCTCCTGCACCTCGAAGATCACCTTCTTGAAGAGAGACCAGCCTCCCTGGATTACTTTGTCCTTCGGGTTTGCCTCCCAAGGGACTCTGCCAACCACCCTCCTAAACAGGACAAAGTCTGCCCTTTGGAAATCCAAGGTAGCAGATCTGCTGACCACCCTCCTGATTTCTCCACAGATAGTAAACTGAATCATTTCATTATCACTGTGCCCAAGGGACTTCCAACCAATGCATTGCCCACAAGCCCTTCTCTATTTACAAACAGATCCAGTGGGGCTCTTTCCCTGGTGGGCTCACTAACCAGCTGTGTTAGGAAGCTGTCATCCGTGCACTGCAGGAGTCTCCTAGACTGCTTCCTCTCTGCTGTGGTGCCCAGTAACAGGATGAGGGGCAACAGGCACAGAGTGAAGCCTAGCCGGTTCCTTCTGAATATGAGGAGAAACTTCTTTATTTTGAGGGAGACAGAGCACTAGAACAGGCCACCCAGAGAGGTGGTGGAGTCTCCTTCTCTAGAGGTACTCAAAACCTGCCTGGATGCATTCCTGTGCAATCTGTTCTAGGTGAACATGCTTTAGCAGGTGGGTTGGACTCGATGATGACCTGAGGTCCCTTCCAAACCCAACCATTCTGTGATTCTGTGAACTGTTTTACCATGGTCTATGGGGAATCGGTGCTCTGGCACCTAGAGCATTTCCAGTAGCTATAAGGAAGAACTGTTTTACAGTGAGGACGATGAAACGCTGGAACACATTTATCCGGAGAGATGGTAGATACCCAGTACCTGCGCTCCCCCTCTGCCGCCGGCCCTGCCCCGCGGCCTCCCCGCACCGCCCCTTCTCCTGCCGGCGGGGGCCGGGCCGGGTGTGTTGAGGGCGGCCGGAAGCGTCGGCGCTGTCCCGGAGGGGCCGAGGCGGCGGGGCGGGCAGGAGCTGGCTGAGCGCGGCTCCGCTCGGCTCGTGTGTGTCTCCCGCAGGGTCCTTCGGCCCCGGCCGGCCCCTTTGCACAGGGCGCGATGGCGCCCGGGCTGGGGCGGTGGCTCCTGGCCTTGTCCTTGGCCGCGGGGCCGGCAGGTGAGAGCCGGGCGGGGAGGACAGCGAGCCCGGGGCTGGGTCCAAGGCTGGAGCTGCCCGGCCCGGGGCTGCGGCTGCTCCCGCGCCGGGCGCGCTGTCTCCTGGCGCTCGCCTCCTTAGCGGGGAAGCGGAGGGCTGGGGAGTCCGATGCCGAGCGTTTCGGGCGGCAGGTCGGACACAAGGGTCGGGGCAGGCGCGGCTCAGCCCCGGGGAGGGCAGGCGGGGCGTTGGCGCGGGCGCGGGGCTTTGCCGGGACAGAGCGGGTGGCGGCTGGCGCTGTGCCGGGGCGGGGGGCGCCGGGCCGGCGGCTGGACGTGCTCGGGCCGTGTGCGCGCCCTGCCCGGCTGCCTGCGCTCTCCGTCCGCAGGGCTGTGGGCGCAGCTGAGGCTGGTGGAGGCCGGCGGAGGGCTGCGAGCGCCCGGGGACTCCGTGCTCCTCTCCTGCCGCGGATACGGATTCGCTTTCGGGAATTATGGAGTTCGGTGGTACCGTCAGGCACCCGGTGGCAGACCCGAGTGGCTGTCCTATATCCACCCGGATTCCTCACTTATTAAATTCGGGCCAGCTGTGGAGGGTCGAGCCACAGCGTCCCGGCAGAATTCCCGGTCTGAGGCATCTCTCAGCCTCCGCCTCCTGCGTCATGGGGACTCTGCCCGCTACTTCTGTGCTGTTCACACAGAGAGAGGAAATCCAGCTGAGCTTGCACACAAACCTCCCACCAGGCTCCCAGCTCTTTGTCTCAGAACTTTAAGGGAGGTTCATCTCATAGGTGCTCAGGATGGCTCCCAGAGAGTCAAGTAGTAACAGCATACACCTTTCAAATGTTTAATTCTAACAGGAACATCCTAGCCTTTTCCGTCCCCAAATGAGCTCCCACCGTCCTGCATAACATCTTCTGATGTGTCATGAAAACCCTTTTTCCTCTCACTCTCACAAACTGATTCACATTTTGAAACATGTTCTGCTGTTTTTGTTAGTTTCTGGCAGGACCAGTTCCCAGACATGGCACCATTGGTGAGATGTGTGAACAGCCCTGCTCTGCTTTGGGCACAGCTCAGATCAAGTCAGTCCAGCCCACGGGTTTTGCTGCCTGCAATGTGACCAGAGGAAATATGGAAAGTACGTGGGGTCCTTTGGGAGCTCAACAGGTTCCCCACTCCCTTTAATAATGGGCCTGCATTTTCCCTACCCTCATTTCTCTGTGCAGACCTCCTGGCTTTTTTAACGGACACTTTGCTTGATGGGATGCACGGCTCTTGAACTCAGCACTGAGGAGACTGTGGACTCCTGTGCCCACTCCTGGTCTCCCCAGCACGGGAAAGACATGGACCAGAGCAAATGCAATGAGGGGCCATGAAGATGAGGAAAGGAGCATCTGACATACAAGGAGAGCCTGAGAGAACTGAGTTTGTTTAGCACAGAGAAGAAAAGGCTGTGGGGGGATTTGTCAGTGTGTGTAAACTCCTGATGCATGGAGCAAAGAAGATGAAGCCAGAGTGTTCTCAGTGTTATCCAGTGATAGGACATGTGGCAAGAAACACAAAATTGAAAGCCATTTAAATGTAACCAAATGGGTTTTTACTGTTGAGGTGCCTGAGAAACTGAAAGGGCAATGTCTCAAACATTGTGTCAAAACCAGTTCTGCAACATCCAACCACAGGAGATGGGTCATTCAGGATAAGGTGAATTATGATTTACATGTCAACAAGAAGCTAAGGAGCCAGAGACAAAGGCTGGCTGGCCGATACATGTGGTGGGGGTCTGTTGCTGGACAGGTAGCTCTGTGTTCTGATAGGCCCAGCATGACACTAAGGGAGAACACCTGAGACTGCTCAAGACCCTTCAAGGTGGCCTGAGACCCTTCAGGACTTTTTCATCTTTCACAATCACCCCCCAGTGGAGCCTGCGCAAAAGACCAAAGATTATGCAAGCAGTTGATCCAGAGGTCTATAAAAAGCCCACCTGTACAAGTACTGGTGGCATACCCACCACCCTGAGGACCACTCTGCCTACCAGTCTCACCCTGGGAACCAAACCAGACTCTGGAGGATGCTGCAAACCGCTGGATCCAAGACTACGAGCCCCATGATACACAATATGGAGCCGTTAGGGTGGTGAAATCTCTTTTTTATTTCTTTCAGACAGCAGCTCACTTACTGCATCAGCAGTGGGACAGGACACAGAATCAGAAGAGTAAAAGTGCAAAAATTTCATAGAATCATAGGATGTCCTGAGTTGGAAGGGACCCACAAGGATCATTAAGTCCAACTCCTGTCCCTGCGCAGGACAACCCTGCAGTTCACAGCATGTGTCTCAGGGCACTGTCTAGTTTCTTCTTGAACACTGTCAGGCTTGGGGCTGTGACATCTCTCTGGGGAGCCTGTTCCAGTGCTCCACAAATTTGTGTGTTGAGACAAATTCCCAGCTTCCCGCTGGCAGGTGGTGTTTAGCCATTTCCAGGAAAGCAGGCTTCATCATGTGCAATTCTTAGTTCAGATTAACATCTCCCTTCCTCTTTATGTCCCTCAGCTTTTATTGCTTCACACAATGTCATTCAGTACGGAATATCCCTTTGGCTGGTTGTTGTCAACTGTAGAGCGGGTGAGCAACATGAGAAACACAGGTGACATTGACACTGTGTAAGCTCTGCTCGGGAACAGCTAAAACATCGTTCCATTTGCACCACAGATTTTGTGACAAAACACTGCAGTTTCCCAAACAGGCTACTATGTAGAAAGTTAACTCCATCCCAGACAGACCCAGTGCACCTACTATAGCTGACCTGGCTTTGAGCAGGAGGTTTAAATTAGACTTTTCCAGAGGTCTGTGACAGCCACTACACTTCTACTATCCTTTGAGCAATACCGGATCCTCTTTCCTCCCATTTCTTACACTCTTTCTGGAGAGTATGAAAGTTTTAGGGAACCCCACATGTCCTACCATGCTGGGACAGCTCTAAGTGTCCCAGTCCACCCTAGGCCACCCTTGGCCTACATCCCCCTGCATCTTTTCCCAGCCTCAAGCCTCCAGGTTCAATGGACTCCTATATACTCTTGTCCTGGTTTTGTTAAAAAAAAGAGTAGTTTCTCTTTTAGAGAATTTTCCTTTCAGCTCAAGTCTTTTTAGTAACTGCACTTTTCTGAAGTTGGATACATGTTTTGGTAGACATAGCAAAGGAATGCAAGGTTGCTGATAAGGATGCACATCCCGTAAGTGAGAGGGGCAAGGAGGAGTGACCTGACCAACTAAGTATTGCATCCCATTCACGTGGTACTTCATATAAAAGTGGGAGATCATGAGGACCTCGTCCCTTTTTCCCTTCTTCGACTATGGCAGACATCTGGGAAGGACCCTGCCTGCCATCTCTGTAAATCTGAGGACTAGTGACAGACCCTGCATCCTTGAATCCAGTTCCGATTCGCTGCAGAGTCCAACCCAGTATTTCCAGGCGCGGGGTCTGCTGCTGCTGGAGCAGTGCTGAGCTTTGCCGGGGAATTGAAGATTGGTTTTGTATATTTTTGTATTATTTTCTCTATTTTATTAGTAGCATTAATAAAGTATTTTTAGCTTTTTCCAAGTCTCTCTTTGTCTCGTCTTGCCCTCCTGTCACCTGTACTTAGTGGGGAGGGGCGGGCTAAGAGGGGCTGGAGGGGAGAGGGGCTTGACAAAGTATCTGCCAGGGTTTCTTGTCACCCTCCAATCAAACCTTGACATCTCTGCAACTCCCCATCCCATGGTTGTGCTGGATCCCATACCCAAACGGTCATGTTGGATCAACCATGAAAAGCAAGAGGAAGGAAAGGACAGTCTGTGGAGGGTCAGTGTGCAGTGGGCAGCGCACCCCAAAATGGTGGCATCCATGGAGACAGTGACACTGTGTCAGGGTTCAGTCAATGTCCCATCATGTGGCCGTAGGGGGAGCTCTGGCATTCTTTTGAGTAGAACGAGCACAGAGAAGGGATTGTCCCTGCTCTGCTGAGCAGCCCCAACAGCCTGGTCCCCACTGAGTGTTGTGCACATGAGTTCTGGGAGAAGAGCTGGTGGGCATGAGTCTACACATCTCCCACGGACAATCAGTGCCAAGGATGCCCAAGATTTCACCTGCCATTTGCTGTTGAAGAGCATAGAAGGGATGTGGGCGGGAGAAACAGGTGGAGAAGTGTTCAAAATAAGGGAGCGAGTGGAGGAGTAGCGTGTTGGGCCAGAGTGAAGGAGAAGGGTGGGGTGTCGTGTTCAAATGAAACTGGGATCAGGAGGGTCCCATCCAGGAGCAGCAGGTGAGCAGCACCAAGGTTCAGAGAACATCTGAAAGGACAGCTTGTCACCCCCAGGACCACCTCTCAAGTGCCAGCAGGTCCCTGCACTCCTTCCTCAGAAAATGGTTGGGTTGGCCTGAGAGCACCATGTCACCTTTTGCCCACCAGAGGTTTTCCTGCCAAGCAAGCGCTCTGTTATTGCAGCCTGCAGGGTGAGGGACACCCGGGAGGGGCCCAACAGCTTCACCTTCTTCTGTTCCTCCAGTCCCCGCCTCTCTCCTACACTGTTGACAAAGAATGGGGGAGGGACTAGGAGGGTCAAGGACTGTCAGCAGTGACAGGTTCACAGACAGGGAAGATGTGGGCACAGCTGTTCAGCAGGCAGAGAGAAGCTGGAGAGGGGCGAGACAGAGCGGGTTTGGCCATGTGGACTGCGGTGTGCATGGGGTTATTGCCCATGGTAGGTAAGTGAAAGGAAGGGTGATGGCACCCAGGAAGGGAACACATCCCTGTGGTCTGCACGGCTCTGTGGAGCTGTGCTGACCGCTCCCAGCCTGACCTGTTCCCTGCCTCTACCTCCCCACCCATCATTAGATAGCACTCTGGGAACAGCCCTCCTCCTCTTCTGCTGTGACTTAGACACCTCCATCCAGCCTGGCTCTTCTGCTCTGTGGGGACATGCAGGGCACCTGCCTGCTCCAGCTAAGTCTTGGGGTCTAATGGTTTGCACTTGAAATGGACAGTGTCCTCATGGGGCATCTTGCAAAGACCATGTTGAGGATGGCAGCATAGGGCTCAAGTCCCGGTTGCCCTGAGGGTCCCTTGGCCATCCTGTGCTCATGGAGAACAGTTTCAG
This sequence comes from Streptopelia decaocto, assembly GCF_964273445.1. Classification (NCBI taxonomy): domain Eukaryota; kingdom Metazoa; phylum Chordata; class Aves; order Columbiformes; family Columbidae; genus Streptopelia; species Streptopelia decaocto. The sequence goes on along the minus strand of NC_138677.1, from coordinate 1,283,775 downwards.
GGACAAGAGAGCAGGTTCCTCATCATCCCAGCTTGGCAAAGACAAAGGGATTTTTCCCCCATGGTGCAAAACCTTCCTGCTTCAAATGGAAAGTGGAGAAAAAGCTTCGTGATCTAATGGGAAAAAAGGGAGGAAAACATGGTGTCTCCTTCCTTGGGATCCCTGATTCCTGGTACCACCTCTATTCCTCTTCCTGTTTTCATCAACAGAATTCAAATAGAAGGATTTAGTTCTGCCACTTTTCCAGTCCCATCACAATGCCTCCAACAGCATTACTTTGTTAATTCTTCCAGTGATCATGTGTTGCTTTTCCTCACTGCAGCAGTGACTGGCCAGATGGTCTTGGAGCAACACACCAGGAATTTGGCTGTGCGAGAGGGAGATGGAGTCACCTTCCAGTGCAGCATGAGTGGAGAGAGTATGAGCAGCTACTACATGTTCTGGTACCGGCAGGGAGCACGTGGCACTCTGGACTGGATTTATGAGGCACGCGGTACCTATGGAGAAGGTTTCCGCGATCGCTTTAAGGGATCAGTGGCGAGCTCCCAGAACAGATTCACACTGCAGATCCAGGCAGCAAAGCAAGGGGATGAAGCAGTGTATTACTGCGGTGCTAGGCTCACCCTGGAGTAGCTCTGCAACAGGTTCGACCTAAAACTGGCTGACAGAGAATGCAGACTTCTCAGCATTCCTTTATAAAAACCGCTAACCAGATGTTGGTGTCATGCAATTGCAGGTGCAGGAAACAGATCTTTTGCGTGTTTGCAGTAAAAGGCAGTGAAGGGTAGCGTGGTGATGGGATGAGACCATTTATGATGCAGGAGGATCTATTGTGGGAACTTGAGAGGCTGTATCATGTAGTGCAGGCTAGTGCGCTTTGCCTGGGCTCCTGTCCATTATCACAGAATCACAGAATCACAGAATCGATGGGGTTGGAAAAGACCTCAGAGATCATCAAGTCCAACCCTTGGTCCAACTCTAGTCCATTTATTAGATCATGGCACTAAGTGCCATGTCCAATCTCAGTTTAAAAACCTCCAGGGACGGCGAGTCCAGCACCTCCCTGGGCAGCCATTCCAATGCCTGACCACTCTCCCTGTAAAGAATTTCTTTCTAATATCCAGTCTAAATTTCCCCTGGCAGAGTTTAAGCCCATGCCCCCTTGTACTATTATGACCCAGATTTTCCTCCATGGCTTGGTTGCTGAGCTCTAGGATCATGGAGCTATGGTAGGGTAGCTCTCAGAAGTATTGTGGTGCATAGAGACAGACTGTTTAGGAGAGACAGGCTGGGAAAGTGAGGAGGACAAGTTGCCCTTCCTGGGAAAGAGCAGCTGGAATGCATGGAGTACGGCTTTGGGATGTACAATGAGCCAGCTGGTAGCCTGTGGGTAGGTTTAGAGGGCAGAGCAACATTGTGGCAGGTGGCTACTACACAGTGCTTGTTCAGGACCAAGAATTAGGTAATGCTTCTTCAAACAACTGGAAGGAGCCACATGTTCACTGGCCCTGGTCCGCATGGGGTACGTGAACAGTGCCTAATCTTGGCTGCTGGGATAGTACAAGCAATTAAGAAACCTTCTGCAGAGAATGGATGAAAACTTCATCAGAGGTAGAACTGGTGGTGGATGTGAAGATGAGGGGCAGCCATGGCTGCAGTGATGATGCAGTGTTTGAGCTCAGGATCCAGAGAACAGAGAGCAATGCAAAAAGCAGGATTAAAGCCCTGGACTTCAGGAGAGCAGAATTCACACTCTTCCAGGATTTTCCTAGAACAATCCAATGCAATATGACCTGAACGCAGGAGGGGTCCAGGAGAGCTGCTCAATTTTAAGAGTTCACCTCCTTCAGGCTCCTCTCTTGAGGAAGCAGAATGTCAAGCAAAGCTGATGTGGGAGGGTTCTTCTTTGACTCATTCTTCGCAGGCAATACTGGCTTTCAGGATTTCCAGGTCTCTTGACCCCATTCAGAGCATCCCCAGCCAGGAAGACGTAAGTCAGTGGAGGAGGATAATACCTTGGAGTCCTGGAGGCTTGTCTTGCTACTTGAGACTGAGGTGACTAAGGCATATTCAATGCCTTTGACCAGGTCCCACACCCGTTTCTACAATGTCCTGCATTTTCTGTACCCTTGTTGTCCCTTCAGGCCTCCTGGCATTTTTACCTGACTCCTTCCTCATTGGCTTGGGCTGTTCTTGAACTCAGCACTGCTGAGACTGTGGACTACGCATCCACTGCTGTGCTCCCCAGCACACGAAAGACATGGACCAGAGCAATTGCCATGACAGGCCATGATGACAAGGAAAGGAGCATCTGACATACAAGGAGAGCCTGAGAGAACTGAGTTAGTTTGTCGAACAAAAGAAAGTGCTGAGGGAGGATTTATCAGTGTGTGCATAAATGCCTGATGTGTGAAGCAAAGAAGATGGAGCCATAGTTTTCACAGTGTTACCCAGTCACAGAATATGTGACAACAAACACAAAATGAAATGCCATATATATGCCAGATATACTGCAGTCTAAGGACACAACATCCACAGCCTTTCCCTCATCTACTAGTCGGGTCACCTTGTCTTAGAAGGAGATCAGGTTGGTCAAACAGGACCTGGCTTTCATAATCCCATGTTGGCTGGGCCTGACCACGTGGTTCTCTTGTATGTGCTGTGTGATGTTTCTCAAGATCATCTGCTCCATGACCTTCCTTGGCACTGAGGTTATTCTGACAGGTCTGTAGTTCCCTGGATCATCTCTCTGGCCCTTTTTGTAGATCGGCATCACATTAGCCAACTTCCATTCAACTGGGACCTTCTCCATTAGCCAAGATTGCTGATAGATAATGGAAAGTGATTCAGTGATCACCTCTGCCAGCTCCCTCACGCCCTTGGGTGTATCCCATCTGGCCCCATACACTTGTGGGTGTTCAAGCCGTGTAGCAGGTCACCAACCATTTCCCCTTGGATTACTGGGGCTTCATCCTGCTCCCCATCACTGTCTTCTGGCTCAGGGGGCTGGGTACCTGGAACACAACTGTTCTGACTGTGAAAGACTGAAGCAAAGGAGACATTTAATACCTCAGCCTTTCCCTCATCTTCTGTTACTGTTTCCCTCTGCATCCACCAGGGGATGGACATTCTCCTTAGCCCTTCTCTTGTTGCTAATATATTTATAGAAACATTTCTTGTTGTTTTTCACAGCGGTGGCCAGGCTCAGCTCTAGTTGGGCTTGGGCCCTTCTGATTTTCTCCCTGCATAACCTCACAGAGTTCTTGTACTCCTCTGGAGTGGCCTGCCCCTCCTTCCAAAGGCTATAAATTCTCTTTTTATTCCTAAGTTCCAGCCTCAACACTCATTCAGCCAGGCTGGCCTTCTTCCCCACTGGTTCATCTTCTGCACAAGGGGACAGCTGCTCCTGCACCTCGAAGATCACCTTCTCCAAGAGAGACCAGCCTCCCTGGATTCCTTTGTCCTTCGGGTTTGCCTCCCAAGAGACTCTGCCAACCACCCTCCTAAACAGGACAAAGTCTGCCCTTTGGAAATCCAAGGTAGCAGATCTGCTGACCACCCTCCTGATTTCTCCACAGATAGTAAACTGAATCATTTCATTATCACTGTGCCCAAGGGACTTCCAACCAATGCATTGCCCACAAGCCCTTCTCTATTTACAAACAGATCCAGTGGGGCTCTTTCCCTGGTGGGCTCACTAACCAGCTGTGTTAGGAAGCTGTCATCCGTGC